>NC_072428.2:123120227-123423257 GCF_028878055.3 Symphalangus syndactylus
ACCTTCTCTCTCTTCTCTCCCGAGGAACAAACATATTTTCCCGTCAACTTTAGTAGCAGTTGCCCCCTGTGGATTTCCCAATGAATCAGAAGCTGCCTCCGCACAGACTCCTAATCTACAACTTGTATTTCTCAAATCTAATTTATTAAAAACTCATTTATTTTCGACAACACCAGATTTCTGATTAACTCCCAGCACCATGGGTTATTTAATGCAGTGGGTTTCATTGTCATTTCTGATTTCCCTAAGTGCTTGATTGATAGAAGCTATCATGGGCTTAGTCTGTCAGTGTATTGTTCCTTTGTCAAGTGACAACAAAAAACTTTATTAATGAAATT
The DNA here is from genome assembly GCF_028878055.3 of Symphalangus syndactylus. NCBI lineage: Eukaryota > Metazoa > Chordata > Mammalia > Primates > Hylobatidae > Symphalangus > Symphalangus syndactylus. Next base: position 123,120,566 of record NC_072428.2, read on the forward strand.
GCTGGTGTCTCCTAAATAAGGTAGAAACCCAGTATGGCGTTGGAGACCCAGAGATGTTAGACTTTCACTAGGGCAACTAAAAATCATGCCTGGAAGCTTCACTGAGATACAAGGCAGATATCCCTATCTATGCTCCACCTGGAAAAGTCTGGCAGAGTCCACAGTTGTGTTTTCTAATTTGGTGTCAAGGAAGAAAGAGGTGTATTTTCATTTTGCCTTTTGATAAGGGTGATGAAATGCACTGAAGTAGGTTCAGAATGATAAATCAACTTTAAATGTGAACAGCCTTATCTTTTATTTGTTTTTATAATTTTTCAGACCCATTTAAATCTTTGAGGAGAGTAACCCTTAGAATACAAGATAGAGTTGTTAAGCCTCTAAAATAAAATATGATGGTGAGCGATGGCTCATGCCTGCAATCCCAGCACTTTGGGAGGCTGAGATGGGAGGATCTCTTGAGCCTAAGAGTTCGGGACCAACCTGGGCAACATAATGAGACTTCATCTCTAAAATAATAATAATAAAATAAAATAAAATAAAATAAAAGCAAGAACTGTTGCCATGCTGTTTGTGTAGCTAATCCCTTCACCTGTCTTCTGGACTGAGATTGCTTCCTCAACCCAATCATAGACTTGAGCTACCCACAGATGTGAATTAGGTGGAAAAGCTGCCACAAAAATGTCAGTAAAGGGGAAAGAAGCAGGAGCAGGTCTCCCACATATTAGCAAAACATCTTCACAATTTAGTGTTCTCAGTTTGCTGAAATATAGCAGATCTCCCTTATAAACCTTCCACTGCTGTCTTTGGTGCTTTATCTTCCTAGCTAGACAAGGACCCTGGATGGAGGAGAATTGGTCATTCAGTGGAAAGTCCAATCGCCTCCCATTTCTCAAACATGAGAACAGACAACTTCCTAATCAGTTCTTCCCTTCTGAACATCTCCTTCCACAACCTTCTGTGACTGTAGCCCAGAGATTTGGATTAATTTTTCCCTTTAGCGTCGCGTCTGACAGCTGAGATGTTGTGATGTTTACGAACTGTTCAGTCAAAGAGATTATATAGCACCTTGAACAGCTTAGAGGACACATACTGTGTAAATCTAAGCACTAAGAAGTCAGGAACCTGAGAAGAAAGCATAATTCAGGATAAGTCTCCCAATACCTTCCCATCACCTCTACTTGTCTCCCTGGGTGAAAACTCTAAGAGGGTAAACTAGAGAATAAGGCACAGAATCCAGAGTTCTTGAGATTTCACTTCCCTGGACCCTTTTATTGAATATGAACAAGCCCACTCATGGGCAATCTCTTACATATAAATACTACTTTTCTGACACTGTAAGAAAGGTGAGCCCTTTGAGATATTTCTCAAGAGGTATCTATAGTAATTTATCTACTAACATTTGTATGCAAAGACGTGTATTTACTGAAGGACTACATTTAGGATTAATGGGATCTTAGCACCGTTTACAAAAGCTGTACTTAAAATTATGCTACCCCCATTTTTCCCTAAGATCGATGAAATTTAAAAGCTAATAATTAAGATGGTTAAGACATGGGGTGTGCATGCTTTTTTACATTGTTATACATACGTTGGTGCAAACTCTATGGAGGGCAGTATGAGAACATTTGTAAAATTAAGATGTGCAAGCTGGGCACGGTGGCTCACGCCTGTAATCCTAGCACTTTGCGAAGCCAAGCTGGGTGGATCACCTGAGGTCAGGAATTCGAGACCAGCCTAGCTAACATAGTGAAATCCTGTCTCTACTAAAAATATAAAAATCAGCCAGGTTTTGTGGTGGGTGCCTGTAATCTTAGCGGCTTAGAAGGCTGAGGTAGGATAATCGCTTGAATCCGGGAGGCAGAGGTTGCAGTAAGTGAAGATCATGCTGCTGCACTCCAGCCTGGGTGACAGAGTGAGACTCCATCTCTAAAATAAAATAAAATAAAATTAAATTAAATTAAATGTGGAATCAGAGATTTTTCCATTTTAAGATGGTAGTGAAAAGATTTTTTTCTGCTCCTGCTCCTTTTAGGAAATTACCCCAAACCAACAAGTTTGATGAGAAAAAACCTGCAAATTTCATAATCCATGAAATTAGGAAATATTTATATGAAAATGAATGAAAGAGTTTAAAAAATGATGTAGCAGAGTGAAGGTAGCCTGTATTGTTAATTAGTGACAGGATTTTTCTTTTTCTTTTTTTTGAGACAGAGTCTCATTCTGTCACCCAGGCTGGATTGCAGTGGCACAATTACAGCTCACTGCAGCCTTGACCTCCCAGGCTCAGGTGAGCCTCCCACTTCTGTCTCCTAGGAGGCTGGGACTACAGGCACATGCCACCGTGCCTGGCTAATTTTTGTATTTTTTTTGTAGAGACAGGGTTACACTGAGTTGCCTGGGCTGGTCTTAGACTCCTGGGCTCAAGCGATCCACTTGCATAGGCCTCCCAAAGTACTGGAATTATAAGCATGAGCTACTGCATCCAACCAATGACAGGATTTGGGGGTTTTTTTTGAGACGGAATCTTGCTCTTTTCCCCAGGCTGGAGTGCAGTAGCACAATTTCGGCTCACTGCCACCTCTACCTCCCAGATTCAAGCAATTCTTCTACCTCAGCCTCCCAAGTAGCTGGGATTACAGGTGCACGCCACCATGCCTGGCTAATTTTTGTATTTTTAGAAGAGACAGGGTTTCACCATGTTGCCCAAGCTGGTCTCGAACTCCTGACCTCAGGTGATCTGCCTGGCTCAGCCTCCCAAAGTGCTGGGATTACAGGCGTAAGCCACCGTGCCCGGCCAATGACAGGATTTTTAAGATACTAAATGCCACAGAAAGTGAGGGTTAAGAAAAGGGCTAAAAGTTGAGAGATTTATTAAAAGTCTATATGAGGAGCAGAGAATACCCCACCCTCTCCTGAGCGGCCAGGTGACTACCCCTCACATAATCCATACCAAGAAGGATTAAACCAGCATAGCTCCAGACTCAGGAACCCCAGCCCAGTGAAAGGCAGGTAATAGGCACAAGGCTAAAAAAGATCAAGTGTAAAGTGAATAGTGAGACCCTCACTGCATGCTCAGCTTCCAGAACACTGGGAACCAGCCTTATCGCCATGGCCTCCTCCTTTTCCCACCACCCTCTACCCAAAGAGAGCAAATTGTAGAATTCTTCTCCAGAATAACTGAATATCCAAGAGAAATACCTAGAGATACAGATAGCTGTGAACTCTACCAATAAAAATCAAGCAGCCTGCTACTCCACTCATCTACAATGAAACCAACAAGCTCAAACCATACAAATGGAATTTTCAATCAGCTCTTTGATGGCTCCTTTTTAAATATGAACTGACAACCAGGGATCACTTGACATTTAAGAAAAATTTTCCAATGTAAAAGACTCTAAAACACACACAAATCTGTGCATACGTATGCACACACAGAAAAAAAGGAACTAGGAAGAAACAAAGACAAGGTAGGTAGCAAAAAAATATTTTCAAAAATTAAATCTAATTGATATTCTTAGAAATAATGAAAATATTAGCTCAATAGGAAAAGATCAGGAACTATATAAAGAATAATAAGAGAAATGGAGCTCTTAAAAATTATAGATATGGGCACAGTGGCTCACAACTGTAATCCCAACACTTTGGGAGGTTGAGGCAGGAGGATTGCTGGAGCCCAGGAGTTCAAGACCAGCCTGGGCAACGTAGGGAGACCTTATCTCTACAAAAATTTTTTAAAAGTTAGCTGGATATAGTGGTGCATGTCTCTGGTTCCAGGTTCTTGGGAGGCTGAGGCAGGAGGATTGCTTGAGCCCAGGAGGTCAAGGCTGCAGTGATCTGTGATTGTACCACTGCACTCCAGCCTGGGCAGCAGAACGAGACCCTGTCTCAAAAAAATTTTTTAAATATTAAAACAGAAACTTTTAAATGTTTTTTCAATAAAAGGGTAGAAGAAAGAGTTTAAGAAATCTCCCACACTGGCCGGGTCCAAGATCCTGTAATACATGGCTCATGCCTATAATCCCAGCTCTTTAGGAGGCCAAGGCAGGGGGATCCGTAGAGCTCAGGAGTTCGAGACTAGCCCGGGCAACATGGTGAGACTCCATCTCTACTTAAAAAAAAAAAAAAAAAAGCATGGCATGGTGGTGTGCACCTGTGGTCCCAGCTACTCTGGAGGCTGAGATGGGAGTATCACTTGATCCCAGGAGGCAGAGGTTGCAGTGAGATGAGATCACGCCACTGCACTCCAGCCTAGGTGACCGACAGAGCGAGACCCTGTCTCCAAAAAAAAAAAAAAAAAAAAAAAAGAAAGAAAGAAAGAAAAGAAATCTCCCACAGAGTATAACAAAGAAACAAGGAGATAAACCTTAGGAGAAACTTAGAGGTTCGAACCAAGAGATTCAACATCTGATTAATGAATATTCCAGAGAGAATAAGGAAAGTAAGTCATGGAGAGGAAGCTATCAAAGAAATAATTCAAGAAAAGTATAGAACATGAGTCTCCAGATTAAAAGAGCCCTAAAATGTTGGTACAAAGAATAAAAAGCACCCCCACCAACGGACATCATTGTAACATTTCAATACATCAGAAAGAAAGACCTTGTGCTGATCAGAATGGCATCAGTGGTCAGAATGGAACTGGACTTCTTAAAAGCGTTACTGTAAATTAAAAGATAGATGGGAAAATGTCTTTACAATTCTAAGGAAAATCATACTCTACCTATATCGAGCCAAACTACCAACTATGAGAGTAAAATAAAGACATTTGCCTGTAGAAAAGAACCTACACATATTACTCCTCATTACCATTTTCAGGAACCTACTATAAAATGTACTCCACGGAAAGGATTAAAACAAGAACAAAAAAAAAGATAGGGAGCAGGAAATTGGGGGTCAAACAGGGGAGAGAGAGATAAAGAGAATTATTAGAATGATGGTAAAGGCCAGGTAGCCCGAAGAGCAGCAAGTCCAGAGAGCAACTGTCAAGTTGGAGCAAGAGAATGGGAGGTTCGAGGGGAAAGAATAAACTGATTGATTATCTGATGAGTGTTATGGCATGAAAAACAGCATAGAAAACTGGATTGAAAGGTTGTTGGAAGAAAAATTAGATATTTAGCCCCCCCCACCCAAGAAAGTAAAAACAGAAAATGAAAAATATAAGGCAATCATTAACACCAGGGGAATAAAATGTTCAAGAAAGGAAACAACCATAGTATACTACTTGGCAGACAAATGAACAAACTTTGCACAGTCATAATAATGTAATGTAAATACAAATGTACATATAACCTTAAACTGTGGTTCAACCACACTGGGAGTCTGGAGGGAGGGGGAAGGGGTATGTAAGAAACCTAGATATTTTCACATAATATGAAATCAATAGAAAATATCAGAATGGATAAACTGAACATTAACGGTAGGAGCACATGACGTAGAAATATGGTGAAAACCAGAAGAAACAAAAGGGTTGAACGTGAAGGAGCTGGCATGTGGGAAATCAAGAAATAGTGGGACAGGGGACTGTGGTTTTTAGTTATAAGGTTTATAGCCCTGTTTAATTTTTAAAAATTGTCTACCTGTGATAATTTCATGAAAGCATTTGTTTAAAAATAATAATGGGATTATATGATATGATCTTTAAATGTTTTTCTTAGCTATAAAAGACACTATTGGCTGGGTGCAGTGTCTCACACCTATAATCCTAGCACTTTGGGAGGCTGAGGCAAGAGGATGACATGAGTTCAGGAGCTTGAGAACAACCTGGGCAACATGTCGAGACCCCATTGCTACTAAAAATACAAAGAAAAATTAGCTGAACGTGGTGGTGCACACCTGTGGTCCCAGCTACTCAGGAGGCTGAAGTGGGAGGACTGCTTGAGCCCAGGAGGTGGAGTTTGCATGAGCCAAGATCACACTACTGCACTCCAGCCTGAGTGACACAGCAAGACCCTGTCTCCTATAAAAAATAAAAACTTTGTTCTAAAAGAAAAGGGCACTATTGAAAATTTCCAAGGAAAGAAACCTCTTGAAATAGGAAAGTATGAAAAGTAACTAACAGGTTAAAGAAATAAATGCTTTTTTCTGCGTATGCTTCTTTTTTTCTGCTCTTATGCTAATTCCATAAGCTTTGGACTAGAAAAGAAAATGTTTGTACAGTAGCTGTAGACTGGAAAAGAAAATGTTTGTGTGATTAGAACCTACATCTGAACTTGGCCTAGGTTAACTTCCTGAAGAGTAATTTGAAAGAACACAAACAGAAGAACTACTCGGCAATAAAAGGGAACACATTTCTGATACCTGCCACAACATGGAGGAATCTTCAATGAATTAGGCTAAGGGAAAGAAGCCAGCTCCATAAGACTGTATAATGTGTGATTCTATTTATATGACATTCTAGAAAAGGCAAACTATAGGGATAGGAAACAGATCAGTGGTTGCCAGGAACTGGAGGTAGAGTATGGGGTTGACTCTGAAGGGGCTCTGGAAACATTTTTTGAGGTGATGGAATAAGTCTATTTCTCAGTTGTGCTGGGGGTGGAGCAACTATACATTTGTCAACTTATGGAACTGTACGCTAAAAGGGATGAATTTTATTTTATGTACATTATCTCTCAGAGAGAGAGAGAAAGGAAGGATATGGTTTCCAAAGTAGTTTTAGCTTTACAGATTGTCAAATGAAACTAAAAAATATCCCACCTCCTTGGGCCTCTTCTCACTGTACTGGGTGTATCATGAAGACCCCAAAAGACCTTCTTTCCCAGATGTACCAGTTGGGATAGGAAGCCCCAAAGTGTCGTGCACTAGTCTATATTAGCTTCATGATCAACACAGTTTTTCTCAGAATTTTCTAAAGGCCAAATATTAAAGAATAAAAACATCTCTATGGTAGATTTTGAAAACAGCCACAATTATTCCTCTCCTTGAACCCACATTACTTTGCAATATGCTTTTGCAGCTCCTTCCCTCAAGAGGAAGAGTCTAGTTCTCCACCCCTTGACTCTGGGCTGACTTTGTGAATTGTATTACCAACCAAATATGGTGGAGGTAACTTTGTGCCACTTCTGAGCATAGGCCTCGAGAGACCTTGTGGGCTTTCATGAGTTCACTTAGAGCCCAGACTAGCTACCCAGTGAAAGATCCCAAGCTGGTCTCTATGAGACAAGTCTGGCCCAGTCACCCTTGTCACCACAGCTAATAGCTTGCCAACTTCCAGACATGTGAGTGAGGCCATCCTACACCAGGAACCTCCAGCAAATCCACTGGCTGACCACGGACACATTAGCATCCAGTCAGGTTCAGCCAAGCTTGGCCCAGATGAGCTGAGTTACCCAGCTGATCCATAGGAACAGAAACAATAATAAATGGTTGTTGTTTTAAGTCACTAAGCTTTGAAGTACTTTGTCATGCAGCAGAACCTAAGTGATACAACATAAAAAAGAACACACTTTATGTAAAAACATAAAAGGGAGGGGCAGGAAACAGCTCACCTAAGTGTCTTTCTACTACTAGATATTTTTGACCAGGGATAAGTCATAAAATAAATGACTTCTTAAAGTTGCATAAAATAGCATATTGCATTGTGAAAAAAAATCAATTTTGCTTGCAGGAATTTACTCTGTAGGTATACTCACATTGGTGTGCGTATTATTAACTAAGTGAGCCCTGATCTGCCTAAATAAAGTTTTATTGGAACACAGCCTCAGCTATTCATCTACATATTCTCTACGACTGCTTTCACACTACCATGGCAGAGTTTAATAATCTTGACAGAGAATGTGTGGTACACAACGCCTAAAATAGTTACTATCTCGTCCTTTACAGAAAAAGTTTGCTGAGCGCCTGGTCTAAGCCAGTGGATCTGGAACTTTAGCGTGCATCAGAACTACTTGAAGGACCTGTTGAGACACAGACTGCTGCATCTACCTTCAGGGCGTCTGATTCAGTCGGTCTGGATAGGGCTGAAAATTTTGCTTTTCTACTTCGGTCTCATGACCCTCAAATTGCCCTGTGGAGGCAACTGCCTGTTCTATGACCTCTGTAAGCTGGTTACACAGGCTCCTCAATCCACACCTAGGTGCAATTTAGAGAAGAGTTCAAAACAGCATCGCTGTGCCTTCCATGCACTGAGCATTCTGCTGAGCTGTAGGGTTGAGCTCACAGCTCCTGCTTTGTCTTTTAAGTGAGACATTTCGTCTTTCCTCCCAGGCATTTGGAGGGAGAGCCACAGAACCTGGAAAAGAATGTTAAGAACTGGATTCAAGTTTCTACTGCACTGTGTGCTTGTGTAAGTCAGTTTACCTCTGATACTACGGAGATAATAAAATACTCTTCCAGGCCAGGCACGGTGGCTCACGCCTGTAATCCCAGCACTTTGGGAGGCCGAGGCGGGCGGATCACCTGAGGTCAGGCATTCGAGACCAGCCTGACCAACATGGTGAAATCTCGTCTCTAATAAAAATACAAAATTAGCCAGGCGTGGTGGCAAAAGCCTGTAATCCCAGCTACTCAGGAGGCTGAGGCAGGAGAACCACTTGAACCGGGGAGGCAGAGGTTGTGGTGAGCTGAGATTGCGCCACTGCACTCCAGCCTGGGCAACAAGAATGAAACTCTGTCTCAAAAACAACAAAAAAAAACTCTTCCCTACTTTCCATGGCTATTGTGAGAATTAAATAGGAAATTTTACGCAAACTACTTCATCAGTGTTAACATTTCATAAAGTTAAATTATGTATTATCATAGTAGTCTATTGTAATGTTGTAACATTGCTATTATTGGTAACGCCAGCAGTTCCAAGTGGAAGTTGCTATCAGCAGAGAAAAAGGCTTTGCCCAGAAAGAATAAACATTAATGAAATCCATCCCTGATTAAAAGGAAGGCCTTTCACCCATTATGTAGCTTCAGACGTTATTCTGCATTCAAATGTAAATATTTATCTTCATCCTTGGCAGAAGAGAAGAGTGTTCAGGACATGTGAGTTGTGTTGATAGATCCGAGTTGTCAGTCCTGGGAGCTCAAAGCAAACCCTTCCTGTATCCCCATCCAGAGCATCTCCTCAATCTTTGGGTTCCATTTTCAGCCTCCAAGGCCATGTCAGCCTCTGAGCACCTCCAGGTGCTCCAGCAACGTCTGCGGAATTGCCCCAGGAGGACACAAGGCACCAACACCTGCCCACACAGGAACACTCAGGAAATGCCTGCCAGCCGGCTCCGGGCTACAAAAAGTCATTAGCTGCTCATGACCCCTGGCATGGCTGCCGCAGGCTGGATTGAAAGTTGATGCAGATTGTAGCAACCCAGCATTACCGTCCCCGCTAGCCACCCAGCTCCCCAGACATGCCTGAGCTCACGTTTGCTGGCTGGCTGATCTCCTGAATGTCTTTGCTGCAACCTCAGCTCCGTGCTTCTCAGGGAGGTTAGCCAGAGGTGGAGGCCTGCCTATTTGCTTCATGTTTGCTCTTTAGCTGTTATTTCAAGGTCATCTTAACTCACTGGCAGCCAGGTCCCAGATTACCCATCAGCCTGGCATATGCGTCTGGTGTCCTGATTTGAAGCATGGTGCCTGTAAGTGCTTTCCCTGGCCACACTCCCCGAGGGACATATTTACTAATTCCAGTGTTTGTGGCCTCCCAGCAATTCCTTAGGCCCAGCTCACTCAGAACTCAGGTGAACCTCCACGAGAGCTCTGGGCTGGTGCCAAGAAATTCAAATCCCAACAACACACGGCAAGAAGGCTCAGAGCCCACCAGGGCTGTTAGGTAGCCTTAGGGGAAACAGCTGTTGTCTAGTCCACAGGGAGGTGGAGGCTCCTGATCCAGCCTTCTTAGGAAGTTCTGTGCCTCCAAAAGTTAGACTGCATATGGCTTCACCCTTAGAGGCACTAACAAGTTTGTACTGATGATGTCAGGGCACTCAGTCAGCTTCTGATTGATAGTGTGTGATCTTATCTTGGAATGAGGGAGTCAGAGGGCTGCATCTGGTCTTTCTTCTGCCACCAGTTTACTCTGGGGTCTCCCATAAGTCACATCACCTCTCTAGATCTTGGTTGCTTTCTCTAAAAAAAATGAAGGAGGAATTTGCATTAAGATTTCTAAGACTTCTTTGAGTGCCAAGGTTTTATGATTCCCTTGAACTCTAGGGATGCCATTTCTACCCCCTCCCCCAAATATATACACACTCATAAAGAATGCAAACAATTTTTAATATGAATACAAGCAAAATGTAATAAAGAAGGCAAATTTGCTGCCCCAAATTTGCATAATGTATTCTCAAGCCAAGCAGAAATGGCATTTGAGTCGTGCGCTGTTTTGAATTATCTGCACCACTGCACCCCTGCATTTGTGCAGATAATTGGAAGGTGGCTATATATGGGGCAGATATACAGTTGTCCCATATGGGTCACATCACAATAGCATTTCTCGGAGTTGGGGTTAATGTGATTAACTCAGTTGGTGGAGTCCAAGGAAGACCATGAGTCAGATGTCTGCAGTTTTATATACAGAAAATTCTCTTTTCAGATGTCCATAAGTATATCCCTGATTATAAAAGGAATAAAGAGGGTAAGAAAATGCACGTGTTAACTAAATTCTGAATCAGTAGACTCTTGCATCCATAAATTTTGGTTTGTGATCAAAGTGACTCCAAAGGCAGGTAACATAATTTGTCACTTTATTGAGGCATAAGCTTGAATCACCTGTGGCAGGTGACAGGTGACAAGAAAAAGAGTTACAGATGGTGATGACACCAACCCAGTCTCAAGATAGCCACGCAGCAACTCAGCCTTGTCCTCATAGGCAGCAACACATGCAAACACTGTAAAGAAGTGCTTCACTTGGACGCTTTAATAAAGCTTAAAAGGCTATAAGCTTGTCTGAAGATATGCAAAGGAAATACGTGATTTGGAATGCAACTCTGAAGAAAGCTTGGACTCTGTACAAATGCTCCCATTCACTTGAATTCAGAAATGTGAACAGGTTCTCGTGGTGAGGGTCTCAGGGACTACAGAGGTAGACACAAGAAGCTGTCTTAGGAGCTTGAAAGGGGTGGTTTTAGGACAAATACAACAAATTACTACTCAACAAAGCAGGTAGTAAAGAAATGAAACATGTTGCCCCTGCAGGCAATATGGGCTGAAAATAGAAATAGGTTCAAAAATTGCTTTGGATAAATTCAAGACCTATAAATCTACAACAGAGGTTTCCTTTGTAATAGGAAAGCTAGGTCTACTTGGCACTTGACAGAATAGGTGTGCTCGATACAAATCGTCCTTTTTGCCACTCTCAGAACCACGGCTGCTACTGCCCTCTGCTTTTTAAGTGCAAGGGACTGTACGTGCATTCTCTTGTTTAATCCTCACAGGTACACTGTATCAGGTGTGATGGTTCCCATTGCAGAAAAGAGGAAACTGAGTATTGCACAAAGCTCCTGGGTTGACTGCTGAGCTCTCACAGTCTCATCCCCCATGCGACCACATCTGGATCTTGTGATCCTGCTCTCCTTCCCGTATTGCCAACTGATACATGGACAAACCCCTGACCCAACCCAAGGTGAGTCAGTCACATTCTGTCTCCAAGAAATGTGAAGTGAGAGTGCACAGATGTGGGGCTGTGCCCACTGATGGCAGAAATCCAGATGAAGAATATGTCCCTGGAGAAACTGTAACCCTCGTACCTTGATGGTGGGAATGGGAGATGGTGCAGCCACCATGGCAAATAATTTGCTGGTTTTTGAAAAAGCTAAACACAGAACTACCACATGACCCAGCCATTCCACTACTATGTACGCACCCAAAATAACTGAAAAGAAGGACTTAGATACTTACACACTAACGTTCATGACAGCATTATTTACAATAGCCCAAAGCTGGAAACAAGCCAAGTATCCACCACCAGATGAATACATGAATAAATGTGGCCTGTTTCGACAATGGAATATTATCTGGCTATGAAAAGGAATGAAATTCTGATACATGCTACAACATGGATGAACCTTTAAAACATTATACTAAGTGAAATCAGCTAGACACAAAAAGATAGGTAATGTATGATTCCACTTATGTGAAATATCTAGAATAGGCAAATTCATAGAGACAGAAAGTAGGTTAGACGTTACCAGGGACTGGGAGAAAAGGAATATGGGAAATTATTGCTTAATAGTTGCAGCGTTTCTGTTTAGGATGATTTTTAAAGTTTTAGGGAAAGATGGTGGTGATGGTTACACAACATTTTAAATGTAATTCATGCCGCTGAATTGTACACTTACAAGTGGTTACATTGGCAACATTCTATGTTACGTATCTTTTATCCCATTAAAAAAGGAAACAAAGACGAAGCGTTCTACTGCCAGCTCCCGCGTAGCCCTGCCTACCTGGGCTCTTCACTGGGCTGTTTAATTGAAATGACTCAGTATTATGAGAATAAGTTTCATTCTGTTATTTAACTAGCCAGACTCAGTGATGTTGCTGGTGACCACTAAACTGAAATCATATATGAAGGTTTCAGGTTTCAGAAGGAACTCGCCTAAAGTCTCACAGCTTCAGAGTATCAGAACTGGGATATAAGCCCACAAGCCCGTAAATGTCTGGCCTCAGACAGATCTCAGAGCTGTGACTTTAACCACAGTGTCACTGCACAGTGTCAGAAAACTGACATTGGACTGTGTAGGGTCTGCAAGAATTCACTCATGCCATCTTCATCTTCCAGAACGCAAATATCCCAAGAGCATGAAAAATGAATTCATTCATTCATCCATCAAGCCAGTTTCCCAGACAACCAGTCAATGGCTAAGTATCTGTTGGGTATATAACACTGTACAGAATATTCAAAGAGAGAGAGAGAAGGAGGAGGAGGAGGAGAGGAAGATGAAGAGGAAGAGGGAGAAGAAGGAGGAGGAGGAAAAAGGAAGGAAGGAAAGAAAGGGAACCCCACACTCTATAACCTTGTGATCCATTTGGGGGCCAAGTGCCACGTGGATAAAATACCTAAACAACTAGGCCATGTGATCAAGCCTTGCACATCAAAGCCTCTGAGGGCAAGGAGATTGAATAAAAAGAAAAGAAAAATCCGTATGTTGTGAATTGGCTTCAACAATAAAAGAAGTTCTTCCTGGTGGACAGTCTAGGCCTGATGGAGATAATTATTTCCAATTGGTTTAGCAGCTCAACAACCTTAATTACAGTCCCCAAATCCACTACCAAGATTTAACCCCTAGGCTGGGCACAGTGACTCACGACTGTAATCCCAGCACTTTGAGAGGCCGAGGCGGGCAGATCACTTAAGGCCAGGAGTTTGAGACCACCCTGGCCAACATGGTGAAACCCAGTCTCTACTTCAAAAATACAAAAACTAGCCAGGCATGGTGGTGCACCTCTGTAGTCCCAGCTACTCGGGAGGCTGAGACACAAGAATCTCTTGAACCCAGGATGCGGAGGTTGCAGTGAGCTGGGATCACGCCATTGCACTCCAACCTAGGCAACAGAGCAGACTCTGTCTCCAAAAAAAAAAAAAAAAAGGTTTAACCACTTAACCCTTTACGTTATTCCTCAAAAGCCACCAGACACCCCTCTGTTTCATCGTTTTTGATGTTACTCCTCATGTTGCTGGTTCACTAGATTTTATTGTGAAATGTTTGGCCCAGTTAGGATTTGGGGGAGGGGTGTTCAGTGTTCAAATCAAGAATAGGCCTGCCTTTACTTAGGCACAAACTTCTTTTATAGTCAGAAATCTGACTAGTCACAGATGTTTTTAAGAAGAGTAGTCCTGTATTTCATTGTTTATTTAACCAAAGGAAAATCTCACAAAGTTCCTATCATTGTGAACCACCTTCAAACCCAGTCTCCTCTCTGACTTAACACTTTGGCTGAGCCTGATTTATCAGGTGAGGCAGTGTGGCAATTAGCCATGTTAATCACAAAAGTGTGTCTTAAATTTAATCTGATATGTTCTACCCATGAATACACACAAGGAAACACGCTTGTATATGGATCTAGGAAGAAGTAACAACCATTACACCTGACTTGCTAATGTATCTCCTTTGGCCTGTGTGGCAGACACTATTGATAGATTATGCAGACACCTTTCTCGAACATCTCTTCCTTGGCCCCTCCCACTATACAGGGCCCTCTTGCAACTAACAGGGGGTCTTTGAGATGTAAGTGAAAGACTGTTGGGTTAGGGTGAGGGGAAATTCTAAAAAAGAGCTTGCTTTCCTGATAAAAAGGGAGAAGGCCCCTTCTTCATGCCATGAAGGTGAACATGACCAGGAGTATGGTCATCGTCACATGCAGTGAAAGGCTTAAGGATGAAAGCCAATAACCGAAGGTTGTGGAACACAGATATTTAAAGAGCTGGGCCATGAGTCAATACCAGATCCATTGCTTTTGGACTTCTTCCTCTTCCTTTTAAATATTTTTACTGAACTATAATATGCATGCAGAAAAGACGCCGACCATAAATGCACAGCTCAATGAAATCTCACAAACTGCACACACCAAAGTAAGCAGAACTCAGATCAAGAAAGAGAATATGGCCAGCACCCCAGGGTCCCCCTAATGTGGTTTCTTGCAGTCTTTACCTCCACAAAGACAGCCCCTTCCTGCTTCTAAAATCATTGATGAGTTTGGCCTGATTTTTGTGCTTTATATAAGTAGAAGTGTAGGGTGTGTATTTTTGTGTGTCTGGCTTTATTTGCTCAATACTATGCTTGTGAGATTCTTCCACACTGTTGTGGGTAGTTGTGGTTTATTCATCGTCTTTACTTTCTCCCATGTGTAACTCATGTGTGTATATATCACAATTTGCTTATCCATTCTACCTGTGATGAGCATTTGTGTGTTATCCAGTTTTTGGTTATCAATAGACATTCTTTTTTTTTCTTTTTTTGAGACAGAGTCTTGCTCTGTCACCCAGGCTGGAGTGCAGTGGCGTGATCTCTGCTCGCTGCAAGCTCCACCTCCCGAGTTTATGCCGTTCTCCTGCCTCAGCCTCCCGAGTAGCTGGGACTACAGGTGCCCGCCACCACGCCTAGCTTTTTTTTGTATTTTCAGAAGAGACAGGGTTTCACCATGTTAGCCAGGATGGTCTTGATCTCCTGACCTTGTGATCCGCCCTCCTCAGCCTCCCAAAGTGCTGGTATTACAGGCGTGAGCCACTGCACCCGGCCCAATAGACATTCTTAAACAGTCTGATGATAAACACATGTGCACTTTTCTGTTGTGTATATACCTAGGAGTGGGATTACTGGGTCATAGGATATGCACTGCCAAGCAGTTTTCCAAAGTGGTTATGTCAGAAATCTCTTTATGCAAAAAATATAAAAATATATATATTTGTTTAAGCCACTGTAAGGTAGGTTTTCACTAACTTGAAGCTGAATGATTCCTAACCAATATACCCTTCTTGGTGATTTAATTTTTTTTTCAATTAGCTCAAACACATACAATCAGGGAACTTAACATGAAAAACTGCATTTCTAGCTTATCCTGAAATATTAGAAGATCTTACAAGATATCAGACATTCCTGGATGAAAACAATTGTCTGAACTTAGAAATACTAATTGCCAGCATTTATACCATTCCTACTATGTGCCAGAAACCATTCCGGATGCTTTATATATATTGACCCATTTAGTACTCACAATAACCTTAGAAGGCAGGTGCTAGTGATGAGCCCATTTTACAGATGGGAGGCTGAGGTGCAGAGAGATCACATATTTAGACTATGATCACACAGTGAGAAATAGCAGAAGCAGGATTTGAACTCAGTCTGTCTGGTTCCAGGATCTGTGCTGTTAGCCACTGCACACCACCAGTAGCAGGGCCATGCATGCTCCAGTTTACCACAGTCTGCATCAATCTCCATTGTCTGCCACCTAGTGCTGTCCTCATTTATGTCAACTCGCTAGGTTTCTGTAGACATCCAAATTTGCAACCTCGGAATTACATATTTAATGAGGGAAAGAAAGCCCAGCATATAAATTTAGGATTTTTGCCATAACCTCCCAGGATACTTTTCATACCACTAAATTGCTGACCCCTGGAACTCAAAGCAAATTCCATACATTTACCCGTGTGTAAGAATTTTGTAATTCTTACTATCACCCGTCATAGTAAATTTCCCACCTCCCAACTTCCTGTGGATTTTTTAAAAAACTGTTTATTTGACGGCAGTAGTTTCACAAGTAATTTGTGTTTTCATATGTTGAAGTCAGCAATGTTTTGCAGGTCAGAGGCCCCGTAGGCCTGTTAGCTCAAAGATGCTAGTAGAATAGTGCAAAGGGAAGCATTAAGAGACATGGGAGGCCAGGTGGGGTTGCTCACACCTGTAATCCCAGCACTTTGGGAGGTCAAGGTGGAAGGATCACTTGAGCCCAGGAGTTTGAGATTAGCCTGGGCAATATAGTGAGACCCTGTCTCCACATAATAATAAATTTAAAAATTAGCTGGATGTGGTTATGTACACTTGTGGTCCTAGCTACTTGAAGGAAGACTGAAGTGCGAGGATTGCTTCAGCCCTGGAGGTCCGAGGCTGCAGTGAACCATGTTCATGCCACTGCACTTCAGCCTGGGCAACAGGGTGAGACTCTATCTCAAAAAAAAAAAAAAAAAAAAAAGAGAGAGAGAGATAAAGAAAGAGAGTGAGAGAGATATACAGGAATGGGCAGCAGAATGGTGCAGAATGCTGTGATGTAAGTGAAGGAAAGCAGAAGTAACCAGAATCTGAGAAAATGACTGAGCAGAGCCCAGAAGCATCTTGAAAGCAGGAAACCAATGTTGAAGGGAATATTTTCACTTACGTCAAAAGCTCTGAGCAGAGAAAGGAGGGCAGGGAATGAGGAGCACACCATTTAGACTGACAAGCAACTGAGAAACTCATTTTCCAATTGGAACTGTAGGTAAGAGAAGTTGTTCCTGAAAAGCAGAGAAAAGGAACTTAAATTTCTAGGGATGCAGAGAAAAAAAAAGTGGGGGGGAAAGGCTACGTAGTGGACATTGATTGCTTTTGCTTACCCAGGACTTATTTCCCCTTCTTGGTTATAACACTACTCCCAGTCAGTGTCATTCTGAGAGAACTGACCCCACCCATGGCTCCAGAAATTGATATGTGGCCCAAGCATGGGCAGTCAGAAGATTCCATTCTGCTGGCTACACTGATTGGTTCAATGATGGGAGTGCAACCTAAGCCAGGTGATATAATTCAATCCTGTGACTTGCACTGGAATTACTAGGACAGGTAAGCTCTTGCAGATATTTCTAGCTATTAATAAAAGAATGGTAGATGCGTGAAGCTGCTGGGAGCTCCTATAAGGAGAACAACTTGAAAATGATGCTAATACAGATGAGAGAGAAGAAAATGAAATTCTATTGATTTGACATGGTTCAAGCCTCTGGACCCAGCCATACTCGAAACTCTGGACTTTTCCATTGTGAGAACCAATAGGTTTCTTTTTGTGCTAAACTCAGTTTGAGTTAGAGTTGTGTTGCTTGCAACAACAAAAAATATCTTTATTTGTTCATTTATACTTAGATTGTAATCTAAAACTGTAAGGCTGAGCCATGATAAAATATAAACTCTTAAAAATTGAGAGAGAAAAAGAGAGAGACATAGCTAGTACTGAAAAAAAAGGAGAGAGGGCATGTCTAAGTATGTGTACCCCAGAACTGTCCACAGAAAAGTGGAATTGGGAAAGAAAACTAGAAGGGCTGCTGGTACCTTGTCGGTATGTGAAAGCAGGTTGGGCTGGATGAGCCATGGTGTTTGCACCCTGCTCATGTCCCTACACGCTGGAGGGCCGAGTCTGTGTGATTTGGAAAATGTGTCTGAGAAAGAGCACCAGGGAGAGTGAATGCAAATGGCTCTGGATGTAAGACCTCATGTTTTATACACAAGAGCTTTGCATCTCTGGAAGATGGTAAACACATTTCTGTTGATTTCAGGCCAGCAATCTTCTGGGTTTGGGGAGGGTGGCGGATGGGGGCTGGGCCTTCCATGGCTGCTAGAAGTCACAGGTAGATTCCAAGTTGAGCTGATTTACCAGTTGCTGCTTATAGAAGTCCAGTCAGTGGGAGAATGCTGGGGCTGGGGTTCAGTTATGCAATCAATTAGCTGGCATAACAGAAACTTTATTCCTATTGAACAACTCCCCATTTCCACGTTCCCCCAGCCCCTGGCAATCATAATTCTACTCTCTGTTTCCATGTGTTTGATTATTTTAGATATGTTATGTAAGTGGAATCACATGGTAAATGCCCTTCTGTGACTGGCTTATTTCACTCGGTATAACATCCTCCAGATGTATCCATGTTGTCACATGTGGCAGGATTTCCTTCTTTTTTATGCTCAGGCCCATCTAGCCAATGACTTTTCTTTGGATTTCTTTTACTTTTCTGTCATTTTTAATCTTCTCACCTTCTCCTTCCTTTGAGCTGAATTTCTTTCTACTCCATTTTTCTTTTTACATTTTTTCAATCTTCTCTTCCTTGAGAGTTCAAAAGAACTTCAGATTGTCATTAATCGTTTGTTATGTAATTGGGTTTTCACTAATATCTGTGGGTTAAGCCCACATCCTTCTCTTGGAATTTCTGGTAGAGTAGTGAAGGTGTATGTAATTCTACTGTTTCCATGTGTTTGGTTATTTCAGACATGTTGTAACAGGATCCTTGAGGAATCGCTTGGCCAGCTGGAAACCTCTGTGGCTGGTGGCACCTTTGCCCAAGTTTTGCTTGGGCAGTTCTAACCTGAGCCCCAAACTAAAATACTGTGGACTAGGACAGATTACTTGCCAACATTTTGTTAATGTCCAGCTCCTAAATCATAAGATAGGTTTCTCAGGTGTTACAGATAGTGTTAATTTCATCACCAGGGCTATCCTTAAGTGGGCACTGATTTCCACAACTGAATCATTTTTTTTAATTGTGATAAAAACATTAAACATGAGATTTACTATCTTAAATTTTTAAGACAATACAGCACCGGTTTTAAACCATAGGCACAATGTTACATAGCAGATCTCTTAGAACTTAATCAGTTTGCATAACTGAAACTTTATTCCCATTGAACAACTCCTCATCTTCCCATCGCCCCAGCGTCTGGCAACCACAATTCTACTGTTTCCATGTGTTTGATTATTTCAGACATGTTGTCACAGAATCCTTGGGGAATCACTTGGCCAGCTGGAAACCTCTGTGGCTGGTGGCAGCTTTGCCCAAGCTTTGCTTGGGCCCACTGGGCTCGTTCTGCCCACTAGGCCTGGTGGGCAGCTCTCAGCTTGCACTACCAGCCTGGATCTCATACCTGCCAAGGGTGAGCCAGTAGCAGAGCAGCGAGGAGTGTGTGAGCAAGCAAGCACAGGGCCCAGCCACTGTGCACAGCCAGGCACACCTGCTGCCACAGGGTGGACAGCTCCAGGTGCTAGCATGGATGATGGCTCCCTGCGAGGCTGCAGCTGGACCAGGTATACTGCAAGCAGCTTCCACTGTGGGCATCGGGGAACACGGTGGCACCCAGAAGCTTGGAGACACCAGGAACTACAGAGCCCCAAAGAGGGTGTCACAGCCCTGGCTCATGGAGCTCCTATGTTTGGACTCCCTGAAGGGCCACAGCTCTTCTTGCTTTCTATCTTCTCTCTTCTCTCTTTCTCATCACCCACAACATGGTGAGTCAGGAGGCATGTTTCAGCCATGTTTATGTTACAGCCCTTTCAGTCCTGCCATTTGGTGGGTCTCGAGTTCTTGTCCTGTGTCCAGGAAGAATGAAGTATGAATGAGTCTTCCTGGACAACTGCAGGGTAAGCAACGTGAAGAGGTTCTTTACTGAGTGACAGTACAGCTCTCAGGAGACCCAAAGTGGGTAGCTCCTTTCCACAGGCAGGTTGTCCCAGTGAGTGCAGCTCTCAGCAGGGAGAAGACCAGGAATGGGTAACTTCTATCCACAGGCAGGTCATCCCATCATCTGCAGCCCTCAAGAGAGAGGTGACCCAGAGTGGGTAGCTCTTATCTGCAGGCAAGTTGTCCCATTGTCTGACGAAGTCTGGCTGAATCTGGGGGTTTTATGGGTTTCTGAGTGGAGGAAGTGCCTGCTGATTGGTCTGTGGGCAGCCAAGGGCGGGCCAAGAAAAAGCATCATAAGTTCTCACTCCAGTCTGTGGAACTAGCAGCCCAGCCCCCATGCTTCAGTCCATCCTGGCTTGAAGGTGGAGCTTCACTGGGGACCACCCCTTTCCACCCAGGAGCCTGTCTGCCTCCTGCCACCATCAACCTGCCATCCATGGTGCCCACAGTGCCCAGGATGTTTGTGCCAAGGGATGCCTGCAGGCCTGCGCCAACCTGCCCTCAGCACTCCCTCGGGGTCCCTCCCATGCTCGTCAGCACCCAAAGTCCAGAGGGGGCCAAGGTGGCAGGGAGCTGGGGTGTTAGCACCACCCTGAGTGGGTGCACACCCGGCCAGGTTGCAACAGCACCCAGGCTCTGCCACAACTTTGCTCCAAAGTTGGAGTGGGTGCTGGGAGTGGGGAGAGGCCAGGCAGTAGGAGCAGCCACTTCTGAGCCTGGTGGGGGAGAGGAAGTTCCCAAGCCCCCAAGAACCCAGGAATGCCTGTGCCACAGCCACAGTTGGGTGGCTGCAGCTGCGCCAGGGAGGGTGGGGCAGGAGCCCTGCCAACTCAAAAGAGGGCAGGGCTCCCACGTGTTCCTGGCTCCCGCAGGCACTATGGAGCCACAGCCCTGGCTGGGCCTCCCCTGCTGCAGCCAGTATTTTCACAGTGGCTGCTCCAGATGGGTCACTGCTGCCATCGATGTCATGTAAGTGGAATCGCATAGTCATTACCTTTCTGTGACCAGCTTATTTCACTTAGCATAACATCCTCAGGTTTATCCATTTTGTTGCACATGGCAGGATTTTCTTTTTTGTGGCTGAGTAATATTCCATTGTGTATATGTGATAGTTAATATTAAGTGTCAACTTGACTGGATTGAGGGATGCCTAGGTGGCTGGTAAAGTATTGTTTCTGGGCGTGAGGGTATTGCCAGAGGAGATTGAGATTTGAATCAGTGAACTGGAAGAGGAAGACCCATCCAATTGGCTGCCAGTGCAGCTGAAACGAAGCCAGTGACGGAAAGGAGAATAGGCTTGATCACTGAGTCTTCTAGCTCTCTCTTTTTTCCCATGCCAGATGCTTGCTTCTTCTCCTGCCCTTGGACACCAGACTCCAGGTATTTTGGCCTTTGAACTCTGGGACTTAAACCAGCAGCTTCTCAAGCTTCTCAAGGGCTTTTAGACCTTCAGCAGCAGACTGACAGCTACATTGTAGCTTTTGTCTGCTGCATTGTAACTTCCCTGGTTTAACTTTGGGACTTGGACTACTGGATTCTCTCTCTCTCCAGCTTGCAGATGGCCTATCTGTGTGAGCCAATTCTCCGTAATAAACTCTCTTTCATATACACATATATCCTATTGGTTCTGTCCCTCTGGAGAACCCTGACTAATACATTATATATACCACATTTTCTTTATCGGTTCATCTTTCAATGGACATTTAGGTTGTTTCGACATCTTGCTGTTGTGATTAGTGCTGCAATGGACATAGAGGTGCAAATATCTCTTTGAGATCCTGATTTCCCACAACTGAATCTTTTAATTGAAAATGGTAACACACACACACATGCACCGGCACATGCACGTGCACGCACACACACATATATATATACACATATACATACATAAAGAGGTAGAGAATATGGGGTACCATTTTTTTCTCATTTTAATCCAAAAGTTTCAGAACAGTTTTCCTTGTATGCTTTTTCTTTACCTGACTCAGGTAAATATTAATTCCATTTTCGATTGGTGCTCATTATCACACCTGAAGGCAATATTAGGAGACTCCTTCTACTCTAGTAAAACATTTAAGGATCCTCTTGATAGTTATATGTCAGTATAACTATTGACACATCAAAAGTGTTTGGAAGCAATTAAAAGATCTTTCCAACATATATACATTATCTATTCTCCATTTTCACTGGCTTCCTCAAAAATCATAGCTAAACTTGAGTCAGCTATTTCTTTTGCAGTCTCTTTTCCTCTTCCCTCCCTGTCTCCCTCCCTCATTCTCTTAGCCTCTCTCTTTCTCTCTCTTTCTTTCAACATTTATTGAAGGTGTATTGTGTGTCAGTATTGTCGATTCTGAAATGACACTAAAATGTCCCTTACAGTTAAGTTACAGCCACTCTTGTTCCTATTATTTAATTTAATACACTGAGAGAATAGTTTTTAATTTCATTGCTGGAAATTTCCTTAGCTTCTGATTTCCCCAGGGGATTGTGTGCTAAGCAAGAAAAAAAAAATTACTCTTTTTTCCTTCATCTTAGTGAGTCTGAGGGCTGATATACATCATTGAAGTTTGCTATTAACATTAAGTTAGTTAATTATGGCAAGCACATACTCGACATGCTGTGATGATGGAAGAGAAAAAGAATAATCCATCAGTCAGAGGAGCCTCTAAATGATTTTGCCATAATCTAGGGATATTGAAATTGATGGGTCTCAGCCCATCAACCAACCAAATATAAAACCCAGCTCTTATTGAGGGACAGGATCTGGAGTTTTAGTCATGTTAAAATCCACAGCCTCCATCAACCAACCAAATATAGAACGCGGCTCTTACTGAGGGACAGGGTCTGAAGTTTTAGGCATGTTAAAATCCATAGGCTCTGGGGTCGGTTGCCACATGTCACACTTGAACACAGAATTATTTCCATATCCCTCTCTTGCACCTCCCACGCATGTCATGGAACAAACTTCCCCATATTCACTACACCAGTGGCCCCCAACCTTTTTGGCACCAGGGACCAGTTTCGTGGAAGACAACTTTTCCACAGACTTGGGGGGGATGGTTTCAGGATGATTCAAGCACATTACATTTATTGCACACTTTATTTCTATTATTATTATATTGTCATATGTAATGAAATAATTATACAACTCACCATAATGTAGAATCAATGGGAACCCCGAGCTTGTTTTCCTGCAACTAGACAGCCCCATCTGGGGTAATGGGAAACAGTGGCAGGTCATCAAGCATCATCAAGTGACAGGTCATTCTCATAAGAAGCGTGCAACCTAGATCCTCGCATGCGCAGTCCACAATAGGGTTCACACTCCTATGAGAATCTAATGCCACTGCTGATCTGACAGGGGGGCAGAGCTCAGGCCGTAATGAGCCATGGGGATCGGCTGTAAAAACACCACCTTCTGTGCAGCGTCGTTCCTTATAGAGCACGAACAGGTTGGGGACCCCTGCACTACATGGCCTATTCTTGTGTCTTCTGTCTTTTCTGACTGTTCTCTTGTTAAGAGACACCTCTGGCTTTGTCCCTGAAACTTGTGACTTTGCCACCTGAGTTATGAGTGGTCCTGATTGGGTATGTGCCAGTGTTCCAGTCTTTGCCTCCACCCACAAGCCACAAGATGAACCCACCCATTATAAATCTTGAGACAACAGAAAATGCAAGAGTAGGGACTCCTGCTGTCCCTGCTGCGAGCCACGTCACTCTCCCATGGGTATAAAGCACCCACTTTGCCTGGTAACTGGGAACCTGGGCAGAACTTGACAATTGAGATCTGGAGCTGCTTTGAATTGTTAATCACGGCTATCAGCAAACAGTTGGAAGACATTTTAGAAGCTGATGAAAAACCCACTCCTACAGGCCTTCTCAATCACCAGTTCCCTTCTTCTCCCCTCTTTCTCCTATTACTTCTTTCTCCTTGATTCATGCAAATGAGTATGTATGGAACTTCCTTAATTGCATGGGGAGTCCTGGACTAAACTCAATGCTGCTGGGAAGAGAGATTTATAACCCCATCATTATAAACCCCTCTCTTACATTTGCTGCAGGTCAGCACGATGGAAGCCTCATAATGGTCATTTTCCAATCAGAAAAGGTTTTTAGAGTCTCTATACCAACCTGCTCTAAGCATTCCCCTCCATCTTGAAGCACATCTCTGTCTTCATCTGCATACACTTTTTCTCCTTAATAAGAACTTCAGCAGCCTTGAGCAGTTCATTTTTCCAGCCTGACCTCTTCTAGCAATAGCTCTTTCTTAAAATTACTATATATCATTTTCTCTGATGAAACTGAATATTAAAGAAGAACACAGAGAGAGGCTTTAGACCACACAGGATGACAGTATTTCATCCGCAGAGACAGAGGGTGTTAAAATGTTCTACAGTTGTGCATTGAGGAAATTTCTTTTCCCTCACACCTCCGTGAAGCCCAGAGCTGTGTCTAACAGGCTTTCAGGGCCACATTTAGCACATATTTAAACTCTCACAGCTCCTAGATGGGCATCTAATCTCGTTTCTAAGCAAAGTCAGCTGGATTGGACCACCTTATCAGTCTGAACCTATTAAATCTTATTTATTTCCCAGCTGCTAGAGATTCAGGTAATGGTTATTTATGTAGGAATTTGGCAAATGTCAGACAAACCCAGTGATGCTTGTCTAGAGTCCTGTTTGCGAAGGATGGCAGCCAATGGGTTATGTGAGTATTTCATAACCTTTTCTCCTAAGACTACTCCCATTTGAGGTTTTAGACAAGGCCATGCAAAGTCTAATCAGGAATGAGATGGTGAGAGTGACTGTCTTATTGAGTGCTGAATGCTTCCAGAAGTAGAACATGATTTATATCAATAGTATAAACTGTTTATTCCACAAACTCACAGTGCAAATATGTTCACAGTTCTTTTGCTTTTCTCATTATTGTTTGCCCTACTGCAAAACTTTCCCAAACACCTATTGGCAGAAAGCCCAGGATTTCTCTGCTGAGGTCCACCCCAATACCTTGAATTGTTACTAGATGCTAAAGGCTTAATTTCTAGGGAGGGTGTATTGGGGATGGTGGTGATGGTTCTTCCAGAGAGCCAGTTTACCAGACCGCCATCGCCCAGGAGTGAGGTCTGATGGTGTTTCCAGTCTTTCATTGTGTTAGAGCCAGTCCTTCTTCCACAATCCTTTCATTCCGCCTCTACCCTTCCCCAGGTGTTTCCCTTTTAGGGCAGTCTTGTGTCTCTGTCAGTTGGTCCGCCCTTTCCTCAGAGACCAGTATTTATTTATTTATTTATTTATTTATGAGACAGAGTCTCACTCTGTCACCCAGGCTGGAGTGCAGTGGTGTGATCTCAGCTCACTGCAACCCCCACCTCCCAGGTTCAAATGATTCCCCTGCCGCAGCTTCCTGAGTAGCTGGAATTACAGGCATGCAACACTATGGCCAACTAATTTTTGTATTTTTAGTAGAGACAGGGTTTTGCCATGTTGGCCAGGCTGGTCTCAAACTCCTGACCTCAGGTGATCCGCCTGCTTGGGCCTCCCAATGTGTTGGGATTACAGGTGTGAGCCACTGCACTCAGCTGAGACCAGCATTTATACTAAAATGTACTGACTGTGAGTGGCCTTGCCACACTGCCTCACAGCTACAGGTGGCCCCTCTCTTACATTTGCAGGTGGTCAGCTCAAGTGACTCTTGCTTGGTAAGACAAGGACAGTCTCCCAAGGAAAGGTGTCATTTGAAGCCCCACTGTCAATGGACACTCTCTAATCTCTATCTTGCTAGGCACACTGTTCCCAGAACATCCCTTACACATGGCCATCTTTGTTTTGTTTTTTAATATTTTTGAGACAGGGCCTTGCTCTGTCACCCAGGCTAGAGTGCAGTGGCACCATCATGGCTCACTGAAGCCTCAGCCTCCTGGGCTCAAGTGATCTTCCTGCCTTGGCCTCCTGGGTAGCTGGGGCTACAGGTGCACACCACCATGCCCTGCTAATTTGTGTGTGTGTGGAGATGGGGTCTCGCTGTATTTCCCAGATTGGTCTCAAACTCCTGGCCTCAAGAGATCCTTCTGCCTTGGCCTCTTAAAGCACTGGGATTATAGGTATGAGCCAACTTGCCTGGCCATGTGGTCATTTCTTTGTTCTTCAAGCAAACAGAGGACTGAAAAGCTCCCTAAAGTAACCTAGATATCCATAGCCCACAAGCTTATGGCAAAAACCAAGGTGCTCACATTACCCCAGATCACCATCCCCTTGACCCCCACTCGCCAGACCTCCCCAAGTTCCCCCCGGTTCCTCCTGGGAGTCCCCTTCACTGCTTGCCAGCTGCCCACAGCAGGAGAGAGACAACTCAGATGTCCTCGAGGCCGGCCAGCCACCCTGCAGCAATGAGATCTGCTGGGCCTCCTGCTGGCCTGGAGTCCCCAGCCCAAGCCTCTGCCATCAGTCCAAATGGAATGTCAGGCAGTGGCAGCCAGCCACAAAACTGCCTGGTCTCAGAGGGGTACAGCTCTTTGAGTTGACAGCCATTTTTACCATGGAGGTCTCACAGCGCTGGCACAAGGCTGAGTGAGAAGTTTTAATCCATGGGCTATGTCCCAAACCAGCAGTTGTTTTCTGACAGCCAAGCTGCTCAGGCCAAGTCCAGGCCACTAGCCCAGATTTTGTCCTCTTCTGTGGTGGTCTCTTCTCCGGGACCTGTATGTTCTGCTCTGCAATCTGGTCTTAGGCTGAAGCACCGGTCTATCGTAATACTTGTATGTCTTTCATACTCAGAGGAAAAGGGATAGGGTCTAATATATGTTCCCTAGGTGGCTCTTCTGCCTCTTATTTCCGAGTGCAAATTGATGAAGACTGAAGTGGGAAATTACCTTTCTACCTGGAAATAGCCAAGACCCACACCTAATCCTCCCACCCCCACAACAGCTCAGCCTTGATTCTTGCCAAGCCAAGCCTAAAATGGTCTTTTTTATTTTTGTTTTTATTTTTTTGAGACAGAGTTTCGCTCTTGTCACCCAGGCTGGAGCGCAATGGCGCGATCTCAGCTCACTGCAACCTCCGCCTCCCGGGTTCAAGCAATTATCCTGCCTCAGCCTCCCGAGTAGCTGGGATATCAGGCATGTGCCACCACACCAAGCTAATTTTTTGTATCTTCAGTAGAGACCAGGCTTCACCATGTTGGCCAGGCTGGTCTCAAACTCCTGACCTCAGGTGATCCACCCACCTCGGCCTCCCCAAGGGCGAAGATTACATGTGTGAGCCACTGCTCCCAGCCCTAAAATGGTCTTTTATAGCCATATATGATGACAGTGATAGATCTCATTTACATGGCCCTTTGTATTAGTTTCACATGGCTATTGTAATAAATTACCACCACCAAGAACTTAGAACTTAGAACAAGAACTTAGGATTTATTATCTTATAGTTCTGTAGGTCAGAAGTCCAAAGTCTCACTGGGCTAAAGCCAAGGTGTCTACAGAGCTGGTTGCTTCTGGAGACTGTGAGGGGTGAAGTTTCCTTATCTTTTTCAGCTTCTAGAGTCTTCCTGTACCCTTTGTCTCATGATGTCCTCTTCACATCACTCTAACCTCTTGTCCCCATCACCACACCTCCAACTAATCACTGCAATCTCATGCCTCCAGAGCTCTTAAAAAGACACTTGTAGCCAGGCACGGTGGCTCATGCCTGTAAACCCAGCACTTTGGAAGGCCGAGGCAGGCGCATCATGAGGTCAGGAGTTCGAGACCAGTCTGGCCAACATAGTGAAACCCAGTCTCTACTAAAAATACAAAAATTAGCCTGGTGTGATGGTGTGCACCTGTAAGCCCAGCTGAGTAGCTGGGAGGCTGAGGCAGGAGAATTGTGTGAACCTGGGAGGTGGAGGTTGCAGTGAGCCGAGATCACACTATTGCACTCCAGCCCAGGTGACTGTGCGAAATTCCATCTCACACACACACAAAAAGACACTTGTGATTACATCAGGCCCACTCAGATAATCCAAAATAATCTCCCTATCTCAAGATCCTGAACTTCATCACATCTTCAAAGGCCCCTTTACCATTTAAGGTAACATATTTGCAGGTCGCAGGAATTCGGATGCAGACATCTGAGTGGGGAGAGTCATCTATTATTTGGCCTACCTCACCCATTATGCTTTTCAACACTGTTTTTAGATAAATTATCCTATGTAATATTTAAGACAACCTTGAGAGGTAGGTTATGGCAATTTCTGTGTTACTAGATAGGAAATTACACAGGCTAAAGCTATGCCATCCAATATGGTAGCCACTAGCCACACATGGCTTTTATCACTTGAAATGTGGCTAGTTCAGGTTAATGTGCAGTAAGTTCAAAATTCACAATGGATTTTTGATGATTTCTTACAAAAGGAATGTAAAATAGCTCATTAATTTTTAAAATATAGATTACATGTTGAAACAATATTTTGCATAAATTAATTTTACCTGTTTCTCAAAAAATGTGACTATTAGAAAATTTTAAATTACACATGCAGCCTGCATTCTATTTTCAGAATAGAATAGAATTGCTTGAACCCAGGAGGTGGAGATTGCAGCGAACTGCTAAAAATACAAAAAAAAAAAAAAATACAAAAATCTGTATCAAATATATTGGTACAACTTTTAGCTCAGCAGCGCTGAGCTAAGGTCATACATTTAGTAATGGCCAGCCTGTCTTCTAACCCATCTCTTAGTGTCCTGTGTCCTACAGCCCACGGAGTAGTAGGAAAATAATGGGCTTTAGATTCTAAGAGACCTGGATTCAAATTCTGACTCTCTCACTTATGAGAAATGTTTATTAATATCTCTGAGCTTCAATTTTAAAATCTGAAAAAGACACTAATAAGACCCACATTATAGGATTGTTTTAAATATTCAGTGGATGACCTATGTAGAAGATCTAGCATAGAAACTGGAATTGGTGAGAAATTATAGTTACTCTCCCCATCCTGTCTCTTCTCTATAAAACAGCCACCATATGCAAATAGACAGATAATAATTTTAAAGGTCGTCAATTACAGGAAAATGTCACATGTATATAAAACTTTTTCTCATCTACATTAAACCAGGGAAATCTAGTTTTTATAACAAACTTTTTAGAATTTTGGCTCCAGGTACCTATTGTATAGTAGCTATCTACAATGCCTGCATCTCCACCAGCAGAGTAGTTTCTTCCATAGATGCAGAAGGAACAGGACCTGTAGACATCAAGAAAGAAGGCAGACCCTTCTGGTATCAACTGTACCAATAAGAAAAAAAAAATAACTGGTGGCCACTTAATTTGTCAGAAATTTGCCTTGAGTGAAGTATGGCAAACTCACGAAGATAAAGTTCTTTGCCCCGTGGATTCTCCATTTGTAACATAAGCAGAAAGCTATCACGTAGTACTCTGCATAGAAACATGGCCAGCATTTCATTTACGGCTCTGTTTAGCAAAGTGTGTTTAGTAGGAAATTAACAAATGTCACATGAAAAGAATACCCTGGTGAAACAAGTTCAGAAAACTAGGTTGAACAAAATATACTGTTCTGCCTATTCTAATGCACATCGTGACTCATTAGGAATCAGGAGGCAGTGTGTAGATTCCCAAACTTATTTGACTAAGGAAACCCCTTTTTCTTTTGGCTAAATATGGAATGGCTATGGAACTAGTATGGAGTTCATATTCTGGGGAAATAATTCAGGGAATGTTGACCTATTTAAATGGAGTTTTTGTTTTCTCTGTCTCTCTCTCTCTCTCTCTCCCTGTGTGTGTGTGTGTATGTGTGTGTGTCTGTGTGTGTGTGTGTGTGTGTCTCAAAATCAGTTCTCAAGTTATGACCTAGACATGTTGTTGTTGCTGTTGTTTATTTGAACCTCAGGTCCAAGTAATTTTATTATCATACTACTCTGTTCATGGCACACTGTCAACATCAGTTAGATTTGTTTTCCAAATCTTAAAACTCAAGACTGGGTGCAGTGGCTCACGCCTGTAATCCTAGCACTTTGGGAGGCCAAGAGTTTAAGACCAGCCTGTGAAACATAGTGAGATCTCACCTCTACAAAAAAAAAAATTTTTTTTAAATTAGCTGGGGAAGGTAGCTCTAGTCTTAGCTACTTGAGAGGCTGAGGTGGGATGATCATTTGAGCCCAGGAGTTGGAGGCTTCAGTGAGCTATGATTGCACCACTGCACTACAGCCTGGCCAACAGAGCAAGACTCTTTCTCTATAAAGAAAAACAAAAAAACCTCAAAAAAGTGCTTTCATTACTTTATTCTTCTTAGGACATCCTTTTATTTATTGATTTACAAGATAGTCAAATTCCCAGAGGAGAAATAACTTCCAAAGGAGTTATTTTAAAGACTCTTTAAGGATAAGGTACTTGAGTGGACTTTGTAAAGGAAATCATTTTATTTTAATAATATGGAAAACTGTAATGCAAATTTCCTCTTGCTTTAACAATCATGCTGACATTATCAATCTTTTGCTTCTGGTAGCTTGTACCATGTCCCCTTTTGTCCTTACTGAAATGAATAATGTAAATCTGACCCTACTCTAACTTCATCAGCCCACTTAAATGAAAAGTCCTGAGGAGCAGAAATCAGAGATCCCGTGTGCTCTTTGTAGCAACTTTGTAACTTCCTCACCATTTCCTGGGACTCGTACCAAGTATATTGGTACAACTTTTAGATAAGCTGGATGCATTCTGTCTTTCCAGGACAAACAAATAGATAAGCATTCTTTTCTTTAATGATGGCATAGTCTTACCTTTTTTTTTTTTTTTTTGAGACAGAGTCTCTGTTGCCCAGGCTGGAGTGCAGCAACCCGAGATCTTGGCTCACTGCAACCTCCACCTCCTAGGTTCAAATGATTCTCCTGCCCCAGCCCCCCGAGTAGCTGGAATTACAGTTGCATGCCACCATGCCCAGCTAATTTTTGTATTTTTAGTAGAGATGGGGTTTTACCATGTTGGCCAGGCTGGTCTTGAATTCCTGACCTCAAGTGATCCACCTGCCTCGGCCTCCCAAAGTGCTAGGACTACAGGCGGGAGCCACCGCGCCTGGCCATAGTCTTACTTTCATTAGCAATCATTCTAAAAAGCAAATAATCTGACTGACAAACTCCCATCAAAAAGGAAAGTGTGGCTGGGCGTGGTCGCTCATACCTATAATCTCAGCACTTTGGGAGGCCAAGGCGCCTCCCAAACCTCCAGGGCTCAAGAGATCCTCCCACCTCAGGCTCCTGAGTAGCTGGGACTACAGGCCTGTGCCACCACACCCAGTTAACTTTTGTATTTTTTGTAGAGATGGGGTTTCGCCATGTTGCCCAGGCTGGTATCAAACTTCTGGGCTCAAGCCATCCGCCCCTCTTGGCTTCCCAAAGTGCTGGGATTACAGGTGTGAGCGACAGCGCCTGGCTAGCACATGAATTTCCTGTCAACAATGTGAAAGATCTATGCTCTACGTCTCAAATTACCTACTATTCATTGTCTGTTAATTACTCACCTGAGACCACTGATTGAGAAGAATTTTTTAAAAAGCATGGCCAAAATTCTCCTCTAGCCAAAGTTCTATCCTCATGCCAAGTCAAAAAAACTAGCAAATAACACACCTGTGATAGACTTCTTTAAGCTACCTATGAGAAAACCTTAACAAATCATGGCTTAACCGTCTTCCTTTGGCACTTTTCAAGGATATATTTGAGAAATTTTCATATAAAAGTGTTCTGATATCTCGAAATTAAATATAATAAATCTACCATATTAGTTGAATATCTCTATGACAGATAAATTCAGTTTAGAATTTAATAATAGGAAAGGTATTTTTAAAGTTGGTATATTTAATTTCACAGATAATAAAGCCTAGCTCAGTTATTATATTTTCTCTTTTTTCTCCTGGCTTCCAGGATACTCAGAACTATGTTTTGGGATCAATTGCAGTAGTTTTGCCAAACCTAACTTTTATGACACAGCTATAATGCACCTGTTGGTTGGCTCATATTCTTTTGCTATCTTTTAGTGGTTATCCAGCATTTTAGTCTTTATTGTAAGTAATTTCAAATCCTCTTGAGCTGTAGATAAAATCAAAATAAGGCTGGGCACGGTGGCTCATGCCTGTAATCCCAGCACTTTGGGAGGCCAAGGTGGGTGGATCACCTGAGGTCAGGAGTTCAAGACCAGGCTGACCAACATGGTGAAACCCCGTCTCTACTAAAATTACAAAAATTAGCTGGGCGTGGTGGCAGGTGCTTACAATCCCAGCTACTTGGGAGGCTGAGGCAGGAGAATCACTTGAACCTGGGAGGTAGAGGTTGCAGTGAGCTGAGATCGTGCCACTGCACCCTAGCCTGGGTGACAGTGTCAAACTTGGTCTCAAAAAAAAAAAAAAAAAAAAGGAAATAAATCACATGTAATTTTTATACCATTATTCTAGGAATTTGGTAGAGTATAGTTAGTGGTGGTGAGAAAATGAATTGCCACAGAAAAGGGGAAAGCACAGACAGAAAGTAAAGGAAACTTCTGTTTTAGAGGAAAAGTGGGAAGAAATAATCTGACCTATGCAGCCCACTTATTTCCTGAAATGGATTAGGGTTTGTACCCTCTCTGGATACTGAGCAGATCTACTGCCTCTTTGGACAAAATGTTAGTAACCTTTTAACAGAAAGAGAGGGAGATAAGACATGATTCATTTTAATTTAAGAAGAATAAAAAATTAAGGCTACCTCTGTACATGAAACTTTTTTTTTTTTTTTTTTTGAGACAGGGTTTCACTCTGTCACCCAAGCTGGAATGCAGTGGCACGATCATGGCTCACTGCAGCCTCAACCTCCCCGGGCTCAGGTGATCCTCCCCCCTCAGCCTCCCAAGTAGCTGGGACTGCAGGAATGCACCACCATGCCCGGCTAATTTTTGTACACATGGGCTTTTGCCAGTTGCCCAGGCTGGTCTCAAACTCCTGGACTCAAGTGATTCATCTCCCTCGGCCTCCCAAAGTGCTGAGATTACAGGCATGAGCCACCATGCCCAGCCTGTACACGAAACTTTTAATGGTGTATGTTTGTTGCTTGCCTGCTTCTTCGGGGGAAATGTTTTTCTTTTCTCCTTCCTTTCATTCCATGGTTTGTTCCTAGGCTTGTCATTTACCAAGTACTGTAGAGATCACGAGCTCAGATGTGTTCAGCAGAGACCCCCCTCATCAGCCCATCAGTCCCCTACACTGCCTTCTGTGCCAAAATTCCTCTCTCTGTCTTATGATTTCCAGGTCAGAGTGAATTGGCTGGGTGGCAAGTGTCTCTGATGTCCCTTCAACAACTTCAGCTGCAGGGCTGGGCTCTTGCCAGTCAACAAACAGGGTGTCAGGGTCAGCCGTTTAAGCTGAAGAGATTGATCCTGTTTAAAGAAAATCTGATGGGGTGACTAGCACAAGACTTTCAGGTGCTCTGACAGGGAAGGGTCACACCAGGAGAGAAAAATCAGATCACGCTCAGAAGGGAAGTGTATATGCTGGCAGCTTTAGACCTCACTGACTACAGAAAGGGATCTCAAACACAAGTTTAGGGGCCGGGCACGGTGGCTCACACCTATAATCCCAGCACTTTGGGAGGCCAAGGTGGGCAGATCACTTGAGGTCAGGAGTTCGAGATCAGCCTGGCCAATATGGTGAAACCCCGTCTCTACTAAAAGTACAAAAAATTAGCCGGGCATGGTTGTGCACGCCTGTAGTTCCAGCTACTCCAGAGGCTGAGGCATGAGAATTGGTTGAACCTAGGAGACAAAGGTTGCAGTGAGCCAAGATCGTGCCATTGCACTCCAGCCTGGGTGACAGAGCAAGACTCCATCTCAAAAACAAAACAAAAACAAATAAACAAAAAACACACACATACAAGTTTAAGGGAAAATATTACAACAAAAATTTTTAAAATTTTGGCTAACAAACCAACTTTGTAGTGTGATCATAATATCGTATAACTGTAAAGATACCCACAGTAATCAAATTCAGGTTATATTAAGTGAGAGGTAATGAAACTTTTAAAAACTGAATGCAATATTGCATGGGTATGTGCAAACGTTCATCCTCCTGGAAAAAGGAGTTATATTTTCATCATCACATTTCCAGAGGTCAACAATTGAAAAACGGTCCAGAACCTCTCAATGATTCGATCCAATGCCCTAATTTCCTAGAGACCATCCAATCAAAACTAACTCAAGCAGAGCTGCCAGGTGAGGGATTAGGAAAGATCAATTGCAGGAAAGAAACTTTTCTAATGAGTTCTTTTTTTTAAGTCCTGTAGCTTGCAAGGCTAAAAGCATTGTATAAGGACAGAGAAGGCCTCAAGTCTCCAACTCTTCAATTCCACCACTGCCCCTTACATTTCAACAAATGACATTATCTCTTACTCTGCAAAGAAAATAAAGGTCATCAGACAACATTTAGCAACTTGCTGCATCTGCACTCTGTTTTCCTCCTTCCATTCTGGTTTGGTTGGTTGGAAGTAAAGCTTGGAGTCACAAAGAAAACAAGCACTCAAACAAAAATTTCTTAGCAAGGCAAATTTACTTCTGCAGAAGGGTGCTTCTCGCAGGACTGGTTCCCATGAGAGCATGCCAAACAAAAGAGGGAAAGGGTTTTTTTTATTCCTAATGCAGCTTGTCCCTACTACTGTGTCCTGTCTCTGTTGGCTGGAGTTGGACTGCATAATCTAAACTGAACCCGACTGGCTAACTTGAAAGACAGTTTTGGTGGGAAGAGCCGTCATAGTGGGAGGGGTAAATTACAGAGTGAGTAGCAGATGTGGGCTCTATAGATAAGGAACAGTGGGAGAGTTGTTTACTGGAACTAGGAGCAGGGAGGCACAAAAGATAAGGAAGTTGGACCTTGAAAGTAGACAGAGTGAGACTCCGTCTCAAAAAAAAAAAAGAAAGTAGAGAACAAGGAAACTAAACAAACTAAACCTTTGAAGAGGAACTTCTCTTGGATCTGACAAGTTGAAGAGAGGCTTCTCTTTGTGCGAGGCTACTTTCTCCTTCTTTCTTCTGGGTCTCATTCCCTCCAGCCTCCTTGGGGAACCTCTCTCCAATTACTATTCTTTCTCTTCCAGCAGCGTCAATCTCTCCTGCTCTACTTACTCCTTAACACAGTTCTCTAATCTTTAAGAAAATTCTCTACTTCAGACTTGGCAATAATCATCTTAACCAAGTGGTCAAGCTTGGCATCCCCCAAAGTGGGATGGCCTGATATGATGTGCCTCCTAAGGTAATATAATTGGAGAAACATAGGCTTACTTTTGTGGAGTTCTTACAAGACATACATGACCTGAAATTTATGGCAAGGAAACGGATAAACCCAGATTGTGGGATATTCCATTGAACAACTAGCCTAGACTCTTCAAAGGATTCAATAAAATGAAAAATAAAAATAAAATGAAAAATAGAGGGGAGCATTGGTGGAAACTAAAGAGACATAACAGCCAAATGCAAGGTGTGAATCTTCATTGGATTCTGGATAAAAAATAAATACTAGGCCGGGTTCATGTCTCAATAGTTAACTCCTTTAGTAGGTGAGTAGTGTGCCATTGTATAGATAAACTACGATGTGTTTAATCACTTATCTGTTGATGAACATTAGGGTTGTTTCCAGCTTGGGACTATGACAAATAAGTCTGCTATCTACATGCATCTACAAGTATTTGGGTAGACATACATTTTCATTTTTAAAAAATAAATAATTAGCAACAAATGGTTGGGTCATATGATAGATAAATTTAACTTTTGTAAAAGATGCCAAACTGTCTTCCAAGGGAGTTGTACCATTTTACATTCCCACCAGTAGTGTATGTAATATATGAAAGTGCCTGTTACTTCACACGCTCTCCAACATGTGGTATGATTAGTCTCTTAATTTTAGCCATTATAATAGGAGTTCAGTGGCATCTCACTGTTGTTTTAACTTGCATTTCCCTAATGACTGATGTCAAGCATTTTTATGTGATTATTTGCCATCTAAATATCTCCTTTGGTGAAGAGACTTCTCAAATCTCTTTTTCCTATTTTTAAATACAATTGTTAATTTTCTTATTGACTTGAGAATTCTTCATATATTGTATATTTAAGTTCTTTACCAGATACGTGATTTTAAAATATTTTTTCCCAGTCTGTGGTTTGTCTTTTAATTTTCTTAACAACGTCTTTCTAAGTTCTTAATTTTGATGAAATCCAATGTATTAATTTTATCTATTTATGCATTGTGTTTTGGGTATTTTTCATAAGAAATCTTTATCTAAAGTCATAGATGTTTTCTTCTATTCTTACTTCTAGAAGTTTTACAGTTAGACCTAAAATCCATTTTGAGTTAGTTTTTCATATAGTATAAGATACGGATCAAAGTTTATTTTTTTGCATATTGCTGTCCAATTGTTCCAATATTTTGTTGAAAAGACTATCAATATTCCATTGAATTGCTTTTTACCTTGGTGGAAAATCAATTGGCCACATATGTGTGCATATATTCCTGGACTGTCTACTCTGTTTCATTGATCTATTTTTCTATCTTTTTTGCCAATATCACACTGTCTTGATTACTGTATCTTTATAATAAGTCTTGAAATTAGGTGTAGTATAAGTCCAAAAGTGAACATATTATCTTTTTAGTCTCATTCCTGTCTTTATCTCAATGAATGGTGGTGCCATTCATTCATGCCAGAAGCCTAGCATCATCCTGGACTTCTTCACCTCCTATATTTCATCAATAACCAGTACTTTTACTTTTCTCCACCCTTATTGTGACTATTCTGAGCTACTTTTTTATTACACATTCAATCTCACTCTCTCTCTCTCTCTCTCTCTCCCCCTCACCAAGCTTTCATGGGGCTCAATAAATGTCAGTTGACTGAACTAGTTAATTAGTTAACTTAACACCTGGATTTCTGCCACATGCAAATAAGTCTTTTAACTGGTTTTGTCCAGTCTTGGATCATCCAATACATTCTCCACAATACAGCTAGAATAATTTTTCTAAGCAAATCTGACCAAATGCATTTCCTTTTAAAACCCCTTCAATGGGATTGCAATCCTGGTCTCTGATAAAACAGACTTTAAGCCAACAAAGAGACAAAGAAGGTCATTACATAATGGTAAAGGGATCAATTCAACAAGAAGAGCTAACTATCCTAAACATATATGCACCCAATACAGGAGCACCCAGATTCATAAAGCAAGTTCTTAGAGACCTACAAAGAGACTTAGACTCCCACACAATAAAGATGGGAGACTTTAACACCCCACTGTCAATATTAGACAGATCAACAAGACAGAAAATTAATAAGGATATCCAGGACTTGAACTCAGCTCTGGACCAAGCAGACCTAATAGACATCTACAGAACTCTCCACCACAAATCAACAGAATATACATTCTTCTCAGCACCACATAGCACTTACTCTAAAATTGACCACGTAATTGGAAGTAAAACACTCCTCAGCAAACGTAAAAGAACAGAAATCACAACAAACTGTCTCTCAGACCACACTGCAATCAAATTAGAACTCAGGATTAAGAATCTCAGTCAAAACCACACAACTACATGGAAACTGAACAACCGGCTCCTGAGTGACAAATGGGTAAATAATGAAATGAAGGCAGTAACAAAGATGTTCTTTGAAACCAATGAGAACAAAGATACGATGCACCAGAATCTCTGGGATACGTTTAAAGCAATGCGTAGAGGGAAATTTATAGCAGTAAATGCCCAAAAGAGAAAGCAGGAGAGATCTAAAATTGACACCCTAACATCACAATTAAAAGAACTAGAGAAGCAAGAGCAAACACATTCAAAAGCTAGCAGAAGAAAAGAAATAGCTAGAAAAGATCAACAAAATCGATAGACCACTCGCCAGACTAATAAAGAAGAAAAAGAGAAGAATCAAATAGATGCAATAAAAAATGATAAAGGAAATATCACCACCGATCCCACGGAAATACAAACTACCATCAGAGAATACTATAAACACCTCTACGCAAATAAACTAGAAAATCTAGAAGAAATGGACAAATTCCTGGACACATACACCCTCCCAAGACTAAACCAGGAAGAAGTTGAATCTCTGAATAGACCAATAACGTTCTGAAATTGAGGCAATAATTAATAGCTTACCAACCAAAAAAAGTCCAGGACCAGACGGGTTCATAGCCAAATTCTACCAGAGGTACAAAGAGGAGCTGGTACCATTCCTTCTGAAACTATTCCAATTGATAGAAAAAGAGAGAATCCTTCCTAACTCATTTTATGAGGCCAGCATCATCCTGATACCAAAGCCTGGCAGAGACACAACACAAAAAAGAGAATTTTAGGCCAATATCCCTGATGAACATTGATGCAAAAATCCTCAATAAAATACTGGCAAACCAAATCCAGCAGGACATTAAAAAGTTTATCCACCACGATCAAGTCAGCTTCATCCCTGGGATGCAAGGCTGGTTCAACATATGCAAATCAATAAATGTAATCCATCACATAAACAGAACCAGTGACAAAAACCACATGATTATCTCAACAGATGCAGAAAAGGCCATCAACAAAATTCAACAGCGCTTCATTCTGAAAACTCTCAATAAGCTAGGTATCAATGGGACGTATCTCAACATAATAAGAGCTATTTATGACAAACCCACAGCCAATATCATACTGAATGGGCAAAAACGGGAAGGATTCCCTTTGAAAACCAGCACAAGACAAGAATGTCCTCTCTCATCACTCCTATTCAACATAGTATTGGAAGTTCTGGCCAGGGCAATCAGGCAAGATAAAGCAATAAAGGGTATTCAGATAGGAAGAGAGGAAGTCAAATTGTCTCTGTTTGCAGATGACATGATTGTGTATTTAGAAAACCCCATTGTCTCAGCCCCAAATCACCCTTAAGCAGATAAGCAACTTCAGCAAAGTCTCGGGATACAAAATCAATGTGCAAAAATCACAAGCATTCCTATACACCAATAACAGACAGAGAGCCAAATCATGAGTGAACTCCCATTCACAATTGCTACAAAGAGAATAAAATATTTAGGAATACAATTTACAAAGGATGTGAAGGATCTCTTCAAGGAGAACTACAAACCACTGCTCAAGGAAATAAAAGAGGACACAAACAAATGGAAAAACATTCCATGCTCACGGATAGGAAGAATCAATATCGTGAAAATGGCCATACTGCCCAAAGTAATTTACAAATTCAATGCTATCCCCATCAAGCTACCATTGACTTTCTTCACAGAATTGGAAAAAAACTACTTTAAATTTCATATGGAACCAAAAAAGAGCCTGCATAGCCAAGACAATCCTATGCAAAAAAGAACAAAGCTGGAGGTATCACACTACCTGACTTCAAACTATACTACAAGGCTACAGTAACCAAAACAGCATGATACTGGTAACAAAACAGATATACGGAAGAATGGAACAGAACAGAAGCCTCAGAAATAACACTGCATATCTACAACTATCTGACCTTTCACAAATCTGACAAAAACAAGAAATGAGGAAAGTATTCCCTATTTAATAAATGGCATTGGGAAAACTGGCTAACAATATGCAGAAAACTGAAACTGAACCCCTTCCTTACACCTTATACAAAAATCAACTCAAGATGGATCAAAGACTTAAATGTAAGACCTAGGACCATAAAAATCCTGAAAGAAAACCTGGGCAATACCATTCAAGACATAGGCATGGGCAAAGACTTCATGTCTAAAACCCCAAAAGCAATGGCAACAAAAGCCAAAATTGACAAATGGGATCTAATTAAACTAAAGAGCTTCTGCAAAGCAAAAGAAATGAGCAGCAGAGTGAACAGGCAACCTACAGAATGGGAGGAAATTTTTGCAATCTATCCATCTGACAAAGGGCTAATATCCAGAAACTACAAATAACTTATACAAATTTACAAGAAAAAAGCAAACAACCCCATCAAAAAATGGGCAATGGACATGAGCAGACACTTCTCAAAAGAAGACATTTATGCAGCCTACACACATATGAAAAAATGCTCATCATCACTGGTCATTAGAGAAATTCAAATCAAAACCATAATGAGATACCATCTCATGCCAGTTAGAATGGCAATCATTAAAAAGCCATGCAAAAAAAGATACTGGAGAAGTTGTGGAAAAATAGGAATGCTTTTACACTGTTGGTAGGAGTGTAAATTAGTCCAACCATTGTGGAATACAGTATGGCGATTCCTCAAGGATCTAGAACTAGAAATACCATTTGACCAGCAATCCCATTAATGGGCATATGCCCAAAGGATTATAAATCATTCTATGGTAAAGACACATGCACATGTATGTTTATTGTGGCACTATTCACAATAGCAAAGACTTGGAACCAACCCAAATGTCTATCAATGATAGACTGGATTAAGAAAATGTGGCACATATACACCATGGAACACTATGCAGCCATAAAAAAGGATGAGTTCATGTCCTTTGCAGGGACATGGATGAAGCTGGAAACCATCATTCTCAGCAA
Source organism: Symphalangus syndactylus (assembly GCF_028878055.3). Classification (NCBI taxonomy): domain Eukaryota; kingdom Metazoa; phylum Chordata; class Mammalia; order Primates; family Hylobatidae; genus Symphalangus; species Symphalangus syndactylus. The sequence continues at coordinate 123,160,893 of NC_072428.2, forward strand.
ACTATCACAAGATCAGAAAACCAAACACTGCATGTTCTCACTCACAAGTGGGATTTGAACAATGAGAACACATGGACACAGGGAGGGGATCATCACACCCCAGAGCCTGTGGGGGGTCGTGGGGGGATAACATTAGGAGAAATACCTGATGTAGGTGATGGGTTGATGGATGCAGCAAACCACTACGGCACATGTATACCTAGGTAGCAAACCTGCACATTCTGCACGTGTAACCCAGAGCTTAAAGTATAATTAAAAAAAAAAGAAGACCTTAAAATTTAAAATAAATAAAATAAAACCCCTTCAATGGCTCCTCATGACCCTGAAGATAGTATCCAAATTTCTTAGATTGATTTTCACCACTCTTTTGACCTGGCCCATACTTAGTTCCTTAGCCCCAATTCTCATCACATCCATCTTTAACCTGACGTTCCATATCCTCTTTTACCTTTTGATCTTCGCTCATACTGTTTGCTTACTTGTACCAATGTTTTACTCTACCTATCTCCTCTTTCTTTCCAACAAGTTAATGCCTACTTATCCTCATGTTTCAGCTGAGATGTCTTCTCTGAATTCACCACACCTGGGTTAAATGTTTTTCACAGTTGTGCTCAGAGCGCCAGGTATTTCCACCTATCACAACATATTATAGTTATCCATATCCATAGAGGGCTCTGTAGCAGCGGGGAATGCTACTATCTTGATACTTGTATCTACAGCAGTTCCTGGCACCTAGTGGGGTGGGTGCTTAACAAATATCTGTTGAATAAACGTTGCATACTCTGACCCTCATGATTCTAACTATGTGTATATTTGAAAGATTCACATTATTTCAAATGTATTTTTCTGTATTAACAGATTTATAACTCTTGAACTGTCCAACTTAAGACTTTTGAAAATGGTTTTTGTTGTTGTTGTTGTTGTTGTGGGTTTTTTTTTTTGAGACAGAGTTCTGATCTTGTTGCCCAGGCTGGAGTGCAATGGCGTGGTCTTGGCTCAATGCAACCTCTGCCTCCGGGGTTCAAGCGATTCCCCTGCCTCAGCCTCCCAAGTAGCTGAGATTACAGGTACCCACCATCACACCTGGCTAATTTTTGTATTTTATTTAGTAGAGATGGGGTTTCACCATTTGGCCAGGCTGGTCTCCAACTCCCGACCTCAGGTAATCCACCCACCTCGGCCTTCAAAAGTGCTGGGATTACAGGAATGAGCCACCACACCTGGGAAAATGTTTAATTTTGATATACATGAAGTACTTTTAAAGAAATCAAAATCTAAGCCAGCACTTCTTGTATTTTGGTGTGCACAGAATCACATGGAGAACTTCTGAGAATTCCAGATTCCTGGATGCTGTTACTGGAGTTTCTGCTTCAGCATATCTGGGAATGGGGCAAGAAGTCTACAGTTTTCATAAGCATTGTATTAATAAAGGTGTCCTGGTTGCCATAACAACCCTGCCCCCTAACCTCAGATGGTGAACACAATAAAAGGTTCATTTCTTGCTTATATCCCAATCCAAATGGATTGGCAGCTTTCCATGCAGAAGTTCAGGGAGCTAGGCTTCTTACATTTTAAGGTTATGTCATTTTCTTAGGGCTTGAAGTACTACATGGAAAAACTCTGTCTCCAACCAAAAAATGAAGGAAGATTGAGAATGTGATGATGTATATACTATGTGAGAGGTTTGAGAGGTTTTTTTTTTTTTTTTTTTTGAGATGGAGTCTCACTCTGTCGCCCATGTGGCTGGAGTGCAGTGGCGTGAACTCGGCTCACTGCAACCTCCGCCTCCCGGGTTCAAGCAATTCTCCTGCCTCAGTCTCCCGAGTAGCTGGGACTACAGGCACGTGCCACAACAACCAGCTAATTTTTTGTATTTTTAGTAGAGACGGGGTTTCACCGAGAGGTTTTATAGGCCATTATGGTAGTGGCCATATTATGTCCAGAGCTGAACTCAAGCAGGAGGTCACATCTAGCTATAAATTGGGAAGGGGAATACAATCTCATGATATGTTCAGGTAGAACAGAAAAGGCTTGGACATTGGCGAGCACTAGCATTCCATGTCTCTTATGCCCTTTATTTCAGATGCACTAATCCATTGTCAATAGTTGGAAAACACCCTGGTATGTGGTAAACCACAGTTCACTTCTTACAAATTCTGAACATTATCATTCATAGCATGATATATCTTCCCAAGACATGATTCGAAAATGTCTCTGTAATTTCTCTTTAATTCTTATTTTAAAGTCAGATAACATGTCAGATGGGCTCTGTAGTCTGCCTTAGGGTGAAAAATTGTTTTCGTAGCTTCCATCAACTATTGGCTATTGCTTTAACTTAGAGAATTGTTTCAGTGATTCCCTTTCTTCACAGCTTCTGCTGAAGTAGTTTCTCTTAAGTTTCAGGTCTGATCATCGATTCTTGCCACACAGCAGGAAAGGAGGCGATTATGACCAGGTAAGGCATTTCAGCCCTTCAGCAGAAACCTCTTGGTAATTAATTCTGTTTCTAGGTCCCTCTTCACTTGAGTGCTTTTACATCTTTGCGTTTTATTTTTCTTTTATGTGAGAGCTCACTCCAAGTTATAACCATTTGATCAATATTTTATTTTGCACATAAATGATTTTCCTTAGTAACTTCTCAGCAACTTACAAGTTTTATAAACTGCCTTCTTAAGTAAACTGCTTTCTGAGAAAGATTACATAAGAAAATAGTTTGTAAAGATTATAAGTTGTAAAAGAGTACTAATAAAAATTATTATGAGCAAATTGTGTTTTTGCTTGCAGAATTCATATTTGGAATAGCATTTTAGCACCAAAACAAATCTGTTTAAAGGAGATTTTAAGTGTTTTCCAGGATTCAATGGCTGCAGTAATTATATGAATTATTTGGGTGATTGGAAGTGGGGGTGAAGGAGGGAGAAAGTGTTTCTTCAGCTTTAAACATGCAGAGTCCATCTTCACCTCCATTTTCTGCATTGGGGAAAGAGAGTTGTAGGTGAAACCTAGGAGATAATTATTCTGAGATGCTGAAGAATCACTGAGGGGAAGAAGGGGAAAAAAATTGGAAAGCCTCTGGCTGAGTTTCTAATCAATTCATTATGCCATCATGGGTTTTCAAATTGCTCTTCTTACAGTCTTGAATATCTTTGACTCCAACACTCCCCCACTTCCTGCCTCAGTTTTGCCACTTTATGGGCCAAAATGTCCTGCACTAATCTGCGAACTTAGAGAATCATAGATCAGAGAAATTATGCCAGATCTGAACATCTCCTTGAATTCTGTTTTTTAAAATAGTAAAATGAAAGATTGATAAAAATATTGTTGGCGAGACGAGGCTCTGTCTCCATTTATTAAAGGCATCGTTCTCACTCTCAGACCTTTCTCAAATGGCCAGGGAGAAGGGTCGAGAAGAGTATCAGCCTCCTTCCAAATAAGTAAATATTAGCTCTTCTAATGCAATCTAAAGTTCAAAGGATAAGCAAGGAGAACACATCTGGGACACAGTGGCAAGGGCTCTGTACACATTTCCAGGAATGAAATTCCCTTAAGCCTTGAGAGGGAAAGAGCCTGATGAGCAGTGGCCTTTCTCTCTCGCTGCCCGGCTTCTCTCTCACTGCCATTCTAAACACTGGCAGATGAAAGTTTTGATAGTGTTTCAGTTTAATATTTCCCAAGCTCTGACTCTGTGGACCTCACTGGTACTGGGTGACAGAGTCTCAGTATTTTGATCCTGGCTATGTGAATTCTGGAAGGAGCTTAGTTAGGATGGTTGAAATAGCCCTAATCTAAAAAGTTCTGCATCATCCTCTATCACTGATCCTAAGTTCTAGGAGCTTAACTTCCTTCTGCCTCTACTTTCACGTGGAAAAACTTAGGGCTGGGCACCGTGGCTCACGCCTGTAATCCCAGCACTTTGGGAGGCTGAGGTGGGTGGATCACAAGGTCAAGAAATCGAGACCATCCTGGCCAACATGGTGAAATCCCATCTCTACTAAAAATACAAAAAATTAGCCAAGTGTGGTGGTGCATGCCTGTAGTCCCAGCTACTCGGGAGGCTGAGGCAGGAGAATCGCTTGAATCTGGGAGGCTAAGTTTACAGTGAGCCAAGATCACACCACTGCACTCCAGCCTGGTGACAGGGCAAGACTCCATCTCAAAAAAAAAAAAAAAAAAGGAAAAGAAAAAAGAAAAACTTAGATGGTGCTGTCTGCACTAAGGTTGTGTCAAAAGATGATAAGAGGACAAGAAGCTTTGAGTATCTTATAGGAAGAATTTCCTATGGCTTATATGCCATGCCAGACATATCACTAAGTTTAGATTACTTTTTTAAAAAGATAATTTCAACTTTTATTTTAGATTTGGGGGTACATGAGCAGGTTTGTTACATGGGAATAGTGCATGATGCTGAGGTTTGAGGTACGATTCATGCCATCACCCAGGTAGTGAGCATAGTACCCAGTAGTTCTATTTTTCAACCTTTGTCCCACTTCCTCCCTCCTCCCTCTAGTAGTTCCTAGCATCTATTGTTCCCATCTTTACATCTCTGAGTAGCCAGTATTTAGCTCTCACTTATAAGTGAGAACATGCGGTATTTGGTTTCCTGTTCCTACGTTAATTCGCTTAGGATAATGGCCTCCAGCTGCATCCATGTTGCTGCAAATTACATAATTATATTCTTTTTTTATGGCTTCACTTAGATTACTTTTAGATCAAATACAGAAAGTAGCTAATATTAATGGTATATCTCATATAAACTTCAGGGGTTAACTGTGGCAAATACTGTATCGTTCATTAGAATTAGCATAATTACAGCCCCTCTTAAAATCTGTTTAATTGAATTTTTTAAAAATACTCTTTCAATAATTTTTCTTTTCTTTCTTGCTTTCTTTTTTTCGCCTTAAGACAATACCAATTTATTATCTTTCAGTTCTGGAGTTTGGAAGTCCAAAGTGGGTCTTACTGGGCTAAAGTCCTGTGCTCCTTCTGGAGGCTCCAGGGGAGAATCTGTTTCCTTGTCTTATCCAGCTTTTAGAGGCCACCATATTTGTTGGCTCAGGCCCCTTTTCTTCATCTCCAAAGTCAGCAATGTCAAGCCAAGTCCTTCTGACACTGCCATCTCTCTTGTTCTCTCTTCTGCCTCCCTCTTCCACTTACAAAGACCTTTCAAGGTTTGAATGTTTGCCTCCTCCAAAACTCATGTTGGAACTTGATCTTCTATGTACAGTATTATGACATGGGGCCTCTAGGAAGCAATTGGATCATGAGGGCTCTTTCTTCATGAATGGATTAGTCCACTCATTAATTAATGGATTCATTGGTTATCATAGGTGTGGATTAGTTAGTTATCACACACTCGCTTTGTGATGCCTTCTGCCATATTATGACAGAGCACAAGGCTCATACTAAAAGGTGATGAGATTCAACTGCCCAATCTTGGACTTCCCAGCCTCCAGAACTGTGAGACATGAACCTCTTTTCTTTATAAATTACCCAGTCTCAGGTATTCTAAGGCAGCAACAGAAAATGGACTAAGACAGGACCCTTGCAATTACATTGGGCCCACCCAGATAATCCACCTATCTTTTTTTAATTAAAAACTTTAAAAATTGTGGTAAAATACACATAACATAAAATTTAGCATCATTCTTAAGCTAGGGGTGGTGACATGTGCCTGTAGTCCCAGTTACTTGAGAGTCTGAGGTGGGAGGATTGCTTCAGCACAGGAATTTGAGACCAGCCTGGGCAACACAGCCAGAACCTGTCTCTAAAACAAAACAAAAATCTTAACCATTTTTAAGTGTACAGTTTAGTAATGTTAAGTACATTGTTATGCCTTTTAGATAATTCTTGCATTGAAAAGGAAATTCAAGTCCATTTAAAATATCACTTGAATATTCAAAACACCTTTCTAATATTGCTTAGTTTAAAAAATCAATAATGAAATTACGTGTTATTGAAAAATGAAGGACCATAATAGCCCTACATATTAAAACTTGTTGGGTGTGTCCAAGGAAAATTTAAAGCCTTAAATATATTTATTAGAAAATAAGAAAAATTAAAAATAAATGAACTAGTCATTCATCACATGAATCTTTGAAAATAGTAAAAACGTACAGAGGAAGTATCGTAAAAATAAAAGCAGAAATTGATGAAACAAAAAACAAATATAGTAGACTTGATCAATATAAACATAAATGAATTATCTTAAAAGAATAGTAAGTAAACTTTTGCCAATTTTTATAAAGAGAAAAAAGAAAAATAGTAATCCTTAGAGCAAATGAAAGTGAACAAATGAAAATTATAGCAGTGCTTCTCCTTCCAAGAGAGTATGTAAGTTTTGTACCATTATATTTGAAAAGGTAGATAGAATGGATGCTTTACTAGAAAAATATAAATTTTTCATATTGACTTAGGGAGAAATAAGTAGTAGAATACTGAATAATTCAATAACCATACAAGTAATTTAATAGGTAATCAAATATCTATCCTTTAAAAGACTCAGTCCCAGACAATTTATAGGCAAGTTCTAACAAACTTTCAAGAAACAGAGAATTCTTGTTTTATATAAATTATTCCAGTAATAGGAAAAGATGTAAAGCACTTCACCTTGTTATACAGACATAGATGGGACGAAAAATTACTTGGCAATAAATGCATATAAATATCCTAAATAATATATTATAAAATAAAGAGATATATATATATATACATATTTCTCACATAATCACACCCTACCCAAGTGTTATTTAATCCCATCAATATAAGGATATTGCAATGTCAGCAAATCTTGTAATTTTCTATATTAACAAATGAGGGAGTTGACCTTGTTATATGTTTTAAAAATCTCAAATTCGGCCCGGCGTGGTGGCTCACACCTGTAATCCCAGCACTTCGGGAGGCCAAGGTGGGCAGATCTCCTGAGGTTGGGAGTTTGAGACCAGTCTGACCAATATGGAGAAACTCTGTCTCTACTAATAATACAAAATTAGCCCAGCGTGGTAGCACATGCCTGTAATCCCAGCTACTCAAGAGGCTAAGGCAGGATAATCAGCTGAACCCAGGAGGTGGAGGTTGCAGTGAGCCTAGATCGCACCATTGCACTTCAGCCTGGGCAACAAGAGCGAAACTCCATTTCAGAAAAAAAAAAAAAAAAAAAAAGCTGCTCAAATTCAACTCTATTCAATTATTTCTGATTAACATTAAAAAAATCCTCCTACTAAAATAGTAAAGGGAGAAAACAGTCTTAACTTGATACAGACTGTCTGCCATAACTTCAGCAAAAGCAATGAAACTTCAAAGGGAACATTAGAAACATTTTCACTGACATCAGGACAAGGGAAGGGTATCTGTATCATCTCAGCTATTCAACATTGTCCTGGAGCTTCAAGCCAATACAGGTTTTATTATTTTAATTGCTGGGTCATAGGGTATGTGCATTTTTGATAGGTATTCCATTTTCTTCCCAACATAGTAATATGTTAAATCTGTTTTCAGTATTATGAATGTATAAATATTGTTCACGGCTGAGCCAACCAATGTGCCATAATTATATTTATTTTCTTGCACAAATTTTTGTTTTGCCTAGAGTTAAAAATATACTCATATTTTCATTTACTTAATAGTCTTTGAACCTACAGTTAAGCTATCCCATACAATTACAGAGATGTAAAAATGCTGCTGCAAAGAATTTTCTACATAGTCAAACTTGTCAGGAAATTGATTCATTCTAATATTCATTTCCTGGAAATATTCCTCTTAGAGCCTCCACCTTCCTGTTCCAATCTAGACCCTCTCTGGTTCAATTTCTCCAGAAAATAAATCTCTCATCTCCTGCATGAATGGGTGTGAGTAACTTTTCCATCTTCACATAGTGTTGCTTGGGGTTATACACAACCAGGTAGAGTTTGCATTTTTGTTCATTTGTTGTCATTATTGTTTTGGGATGATTCTCAAGAGGAGAAAGGGGTGCATTTTTCCTGATCCCAAGAGGAAACACGTGACATGCTAAATTTAGAATAATTTGGGAAATGTTCAGTTAATGGAATGTTTATAAATATATGAGCTGGATATAGAGGAACTACAGGGATACTGTAGTGCCAGGGGCTGTAGCAGAACTCTTACTCACCTAGCCTCTAGCCCGACAGGGAGAAAAGGGATAAGTGGGACCCAGAAGAGAGAATTAATCAGAGGAAGCCATTTTGAAAGAGTTGAGTAACCTTTGACTCCAAACGGAGGAAGACCTCATCATGCTTCCTCCCTTTCATCTCCTGTGAGTGAAGTGGGGGGCGGGGGTTGGAGGGGGCCCAGACTGCAACTCAGTCAGGAGCCAGAGGGCAAAGGGGCCTATTGACAGCTCTGCACATACACATCAATCTCCTTGAGGGAGAAAACAGAGTAGAAGGAGGAAGAAAATGGGTCTGGAGGGTTACGCAGAAGATATCTGGCACAGGGGTAGAAATCTCTTCTACAACTATTTTAAAACTGGAAGTCTGATATCCTGGCTTAAATGTTATCTCTTATTTGACACCTAAATTGATGTTATTAAGGCCTCAATGTATATCTCAAACCAGACTTCTCTTTTAAAATCTAGATTTATAGCTCCAGCTGCCTACTTAATAGCTTCACTTGAATGTATAACTGACATCTTGAACAGAACATGTTCAAAACAGAATTCTTGATTTTTACCCCCAGATGTGTGCCTCCCCAGCCTTTCCAGAATTAGCAATAGCACTGCCACTTTCCCGATTGTTCCAGTCAAAAACCTAAGAATCACCAATGATTTTTCATTGATTCTACCCTCAAAATACATCTTGAATCATGCCACTTCTCTCAATCTGTGCAGCCATGACCCAGTCCTGATCTCCCCTCATCTCTTGCCCCAATTAGGAATTTAAATATCTTCTAATTAGTTTCTCTGTTTCATAGCCAAATTCTAAAAGCTACAGCTATGATTCACAGTTTCTTTCAGCCCACCTAATTTTTTGATTCAAGAACTGATTGGTCTTTGCTACTGGACCAGTTGCATTCAGTTGGTTCCCAAATTCTGCAACGAAATTGATCCAACCATTTGTATAGTCCATTTTCATACTGCTGTGAAGAAATACCCGAGACTAGGTAATTTATAAAGAAAAACAGCTTTAATGGACTCACAGTTCCACATGGCTAAGGAGGCCTCACAATCATGACAGAAGGTGAAGTAGGAGCAAAGGCACATCTTACATGGCAGCAGGCAAGAAAGCATATGCAGGGGAACTGCCCTTTGTAAAACCATCAGATCTCATGAGACTTATTCACTATCACAAGAACAGCACTGGAAAAACCTGCCCCCATGATTCAATTACCTCCCACCAGGTCCCACATGGGGATTATGGGAGCTACAGTTCAAGATGAGATTTGGGTGGGGACACAGCCAAACCATATCATCATTCTTTCACTGATCTTTACATTTTCAGTTTTATCAGCACTTGTACCATGAAGGTCAAAGCCTTGTTTTTATTTGAGTTTAAAATATTTTAATCCATCTTGGACTCAATAACACTAGCTGATAGTTTGATGACTTCATATTTAATGCCTATTGTCCTGGCTCTGAAGGAATTAACAAATAGAAAAAGAAAGCAATCCAAAATATGAAGTTTCAACATCTCTTCAGCAGGAGTTATTACTTAATGGGTGCAGAGGTTCTGTTCGGGATGAGAAAAAGTTCTGAAAATGGATAGTGATGATGGTTATACAACATTGTGAATATCTTAATGCCACTGAATTGTACACTTAAAAATGGTAGAGATGGTAAGTTTTATGTTATATATATTTTATCACAGTAAAAAAATGTTAAGTTTCAACATCTTTGTTATCAGAAAAAAAAACTAGGAAGTTTCCTAAAATGTTGTAAACTAGGCCTGAAAGTCTGTAATATCATCCAGAGTAGAGACTGTTTAATATAGCTCTCTTACCCTACACCCCACCCCTACTCAAACCTGCATTCCCAGGAGCCCAGCCCAGTTTGTAGAATATGGTGGGCCTGAAAAAGCACTTATTAATTGAATTTTGAGTGTCATATTGATGATTAAACAAGTCTACATTCATCAGTTAGTAGTAAAAACAAATTGAAATGGATATTACCTCATAAAAGGATCCCAATTCTTATCATTACAGTCACTATCCTGCTTACTTTCTGTACATGAGCCTTTTGTTATCTAGAAATCCATTTCTATCACCTCTTGTTCCTTTACCGTACTTATCTCCTTGTTTCTTTAACCATTGCTTCAAAGTTTTGCTTTCCCAATCTTTTTTGTTTGTTTGTTTGTTTGTTTGAGATGGAGTCTCGCTCTGTCGCCCAGGCTGGAGTGCAGTGGCACGACCTTGGCTCACTGCAACTTCCGCCTCCCGGGTTCAAGTGATTCTCCTGCCTCAGCCTCCCGAGTAACTGGGACTATGGCGCAAGCCACCACACCCAGCTAATTTTTGTATTTTTAGTAGAGACGGGGTTTCACCATATTGGCCAGGCTGGTCTTGAACTCCTGACCTTGTGATCTGCCCCCCTCAGCCTCCCAAAGTGTTGGGATTACAGGCGTGAGCCACCATGCCCAGCCACTTTCCCAATCTTAAATCACTCCTGTCAGTCTCAGATTAGTGCACTAGTATGAGCTCAAGGTCAAAATTCAGATACAATTTGTTAGCTCCCTATAGGGTGGGTACACACCATGTCCTATGTGGTTAAGTGTCTGTCCAGTGTGGCCTCATCCTGGACTTTCATGATGAGCACGGGGCAATCTGCAGTCTGCCCTGCCCTCTTTCAGAAGCACTGGGGAACCAGTCCTGCACTTAATCATACCCTTACCACCTCAATTTTGGTTTGCTGCTTCTGTGTTGGACCTTTAACTCCCCCATCCAAACTAACTTTCAGCTCATTCTCTCTACCACACAGTCACCTATGGGTATCCCCATCCCTCACCTTACCAAATGCAGCATGGTGGTGCACTCTAATCAGTGAGGTGCTACTAAGTGTTTCAAAAGCAGCTCCCCAGGCAAAAACAAGCACACGAATAATGCACAAAGAAACAACAAAAACCACTTGATTTGTAGCGTTTTCTGATTTCTGTGGTGTAAATACTTGTACCATGGCCAAGTTCAGGCAATCAATGTGATGTCACTGAATGTGGAGTTGGAAAGAGATACATATAGTAGCATGTCATTTTATTGTATGTTTACCTATATTAGTTAAACTCTAAGATGTGAGCCCTGGTATTTAGTGTTTATTTCCCTCTCATATTGTTCCAGAGTTGTTTTGTATAACCAGTAGGATATAGTGGAAGTGGTTGTATGTTACTTCCAAGGTTAGGCTATAAAAGACACTGCAGCTTCTGTCTTGGTCTCTCTCTCTCTCAGATCACTCACTTTGAGGGAGGTTAGCTGCCATGCTCTGAGTAACCTGCTGGAAAAGCTCACGTAGTAAGGAACTGTGGCCTCCAGCCAGTCATATGAGTTAATATTCGTGGAAGTCATATCTTTAGCTCCAGTCAAGCCTTGAGATGGCTGCGTCCCCCACCGACAACTTGACTGTAGTTTCATGAGAAATCCTGAGCTAAAGCCACTTAGTGAAGCTACTCTCAGATTCCTGACTTAGAAACTGTGTAAACTAATTAATGTTTGTGATTTTAAACTGCTAAATTTTGGGATGATTTGTTTTACAGCAATAGATAACTAATACACCATCATAAAGATAAAATAGATATAAATACCCTAAAGAGCATAGAATTAGTAAAATAAGAAGAGTCATTAGGAAATGCCAAGTTTTGAATATTTACTGCCTTTGCGTGTTTTTGTTTTGTTTTGTTTTGTTTTTCTTGAGATGGAGTCTTGCTCTGTTGCCCAGGCTGGAGTGCAGTGGTACGATCTCGGCTCACTGCAAGCTCCACCTCCCGGGTCCACACCATTCTCCTGCCTCAGCCTCCCAAGTAGCTGGGACTACAGGCACCCGCCACTACGCCTGGCTAATTTTTTTATGGTATTTTTAGTAGAGACGGGGTTTCCCCACGTTGGTCAGGCTGGTCTCAATCTCCTGACCTTGTGATCCACCCGCCTCAGCCTCCCAAAGTGCTGGGATTACAGGCGTGAGCCACCGCGCCCTGCCCTGCCTTTGTTTTTTTAACATAATATATGTAATTATAAGTTTATGTAATTAAAAATTTAATAATAGTTGTTGTATTAGTCTGTTCTCATGCTGGTAATAAAGACATACCTTAGACTGGGTAATTTATAAAGGAAAAGAGGTTTAATGGACTCACAGTTTCCCGTGCCTGGGGAGGTCTCACAATCATGCTGGAGAGTGAAGGAGGAGCGAAGTCAAGTCTTACATGGAGGCAGGCAAGGGATGTGTGCAGGGGAACTGCCCTTTATAAAACTATCAGATCTCGTGAGACTTATTCTCTATCACAAGATCATCACAGGAAAGACCTGCCCCCATGATTCAATTACCTCCCACTGGGTCCCTTCCACCACATGTGGGAATTATGGGAGCTACAATTTAAGATGAGATTTGAGTGGGGACACAGCCAAACCATATCAGTTGTGTTTAATAGGTAGATTTTAAAAATTCCTGAAAATTTAATAGTCAGTGCTCATAAGCCTGTAGGGGCAAGTTCTAGCACAGCACTGACTCTCATCTAGTGGTTGTCTAACTTTTTTGTTTGCATACACCTATCAGTAACAATTGCTTGAGCATATAATTGCAAAAGATTTGTAGTTAGCTTTATATTATATACACACACTACTCTAGTAATATGGTTATAAAATTTTTGAGGGGAAAATAAACTATATATATATATATATATATATATATATATATATTTTTTTTTTTTTTTTTTTTTTAGACGGAGTCTTGCTCTGTCACCCAGGCTGGAGTGCAGCAGTGCGATCTCGGCTCACTGCAAGCTCTGCCTCCTGGGTTCACGCCATTCTCCTGCCTCAGCCTCCCGAATAGCTGGGACTACAGGCACCCACCACTACGCCCAGCTAATTTTTGTATTTTTAGTAGAGACAGGGTTTCATCATGTTAGCCAGGATGGTCTCCATCTCCTGACCTCGTGATCCACCCGCCTCAGCCTGCCAAAGTGCTGGAATTACAGGTGTGAGCCACTGCACCTGGCCCAATAAACAATATTTTAAAATACATTTTATTTCATTTATTTGTGATATAAACCTTTTTATTTTTAACGGGAACAAACATTTCATAAGCAAGAGAAGTGTGTCAGCTCTATTACTTCACCACTGTTTTCACCTGTAATGTGCCTGAATGAGAGCTCATGCCAGGAGAAAAAGTTATCAGCTCTGCCAATTTCTCGTTGTTTCCTTTTGCTTGTGTTATTAAAACTCAATTCAATTCATGCTCTCTCTGCAGGAATATTTTAAAACTAAATAACCTAACCTGTAAAACCATGTAACTTGCAAATAGCAATATTTCACAATTCTAGGAAATAGAATGAATGAGAATGGGGGCGTCTGTGTTGCCACAGAGGAATATCTGAGGTTGGCTAATTTATAAAGGCAAGAAGTTTGCTTGGCTCACAGTTCTACAGGCTGTACAAGAAACACAGTCCCGGCATCTGCTTGGCTTCTGGTGAGGTCCTCATGCTGCTTCCACAAACAGGGAAAGTCCAGGGGAACTCGTGTGTGCAGAGATCAGACGGTGAGAGCAAATCAAGAGAGCCAGATGGGGGAGGTACCAGGCTCTTTTTAATAACCAGTTCTCGCCTGGGCGTGGTGGCTCACGCCTGTAATCCCAGTACTTTGGGAGGTCGAGGTGGGCAAATCTGAGGTCAAGAGATTGAGACCACCCTAGCCAACATGGTGAAACCCCATCTCTACTAAAAATACAAAAATTAGCTGGGTGTGGTGATGCACGCCTGTAGTCCCAGCTACTTAGGAGGCTGAGGCTGGAGAATCGCTTGAACCCGGGAGGCGGAGGTTGCCGTGAGCCAGGATTGTGCCACTGCACTCCGGCCTGGAGACAGAGCAAAACTCCATCTCAAAATCATAAAAATAAAATCAAAAATAAAATAACTAGTTCTCCTGGGAACGAAAAGTGAGAACTCACTTACTGCACCCACTCACCCTACAGGGAGGGCATTAATCTCTTCATGAGGAATCCACTCCCATGACCCAAACACTTCCCATTAAGCCCCAACTCCAACATTAGGATCAAATCACAACATGAGATTTGGAGGAGTCGAACATCCAAATTATAGCAGGGGTCATTGTCAATCCCAACTCACTATGGAATTCTCACTCTTCCTAGGACACTTGGCATACCAGTGAGGGTGTCTTTGTGTATCCATATAGTAAATAGTAAAGGTGAACTCCTTTCACTTTTGATAGAAAGAGATAACTGTCTTATTATTTTTTCCTCATACAACAATAGATCATTTTACCCAAACCCTGGAACATCACATTCAGGAATGAGGAGGAATATCTCACCCCCACCTCCCCCTTTAGAGACCTGTGGTCTAATCCTTTGCTGGAAACTAATGCTGACAAATGGTGTTAAATGGCCACATAGGACCTCCCACAAGGGCTCCTGAAAGGTACATCCCCTTTGGTAAGTGGTAGAGAATCACTGTATCTTGGGTTTACGAAACTGGATTGAATGCAGGGGATATAAGTCCACAAGGGATATAAGTTTGGAAGTGCTTAGCTATCTCTGGAGCTGGAAAGACGAGAACACAAGAAGAATGCGTGAAAAACAAACAAAAAATAGCAGCAGACACCTAACATGGGTGATGAATATAACAGTCAGAGCTACGGTGCTTTGCTGAAAGCAAAAGTCTAGAAAAGCAAGTAAGATAAGCTCACCACAGGCATCTTTTGAGTCCCTAAAGTTTCCTTTCCTGGGAAGATTTAATAGAAGAATATGGCAGTCACCCATCCTCTGGCATAACATCTATAAATGTGTTATTCCTCTATCCCCCACCCAAAACTCTTTCAAGGTGATCATTCAAATGCATACTTTTCTGCATATTATAAAGTAATTTTTCACTTCTTTTGTGTTCTGATAGATGTTTCCTGGTGTTTAGCTTCAGAATGTTTCCTTTTATGCATCTGAAACATTGTCATTTCTTGGAGACTGTAATGTGGCTTTACAAAGAGAGGATCACTCTGTCCCCAACTGTCACCTGCTCTCCAAGGGAGAGCTCAACCCCAGGAAATTGGAAGGTACTGATTATTTAGCCTACCTTAGTTCAGCTGCGTTATCACTGTTATAACACCTTTGACTAGTTGCTGGGGTTAGGGTGATGGCGAAGAATATATATTGACAATGTTTCTTTTCAAGAGATCAAAGCCTGTATTAGTTATAGTATCCCAAAAGGAAAAAACACATAATAAATTAATCGTTATAACCATAGCTTTTAACATCTTACAAAGTACTTGTACATCCTTTTCTCAATGAAGCCTACCTGCAGTTCTAGGTTGAGATTATTTTTATTTACCATTGAAAAAAACTGTGGTCATGTGGCTTACCCAATTTACACAAACCTTGTTTCTAAGGTAAATATCACAGACATAGCAGGTCTCCTGTTCTGTGACATATGACAAAAAGAGACAAATAAAACATGTTTTTCCTTCCTTTTACTTCATGTTTTCACTACCTCCCTAACTCCATCTGGTCCGGGTTGAGGTAAGCTGACAGTCTTCATTTACTTTCTGCTTGTTTTGAGAAGACTCTTGAACAAAATTAAACCTCAGGGGCAGGATAAGAAAATTGGGAGAAGGAGACAGGTTCATTGGAAGACATAAACCATGAAGATGTTTGCCAATATGGGGACAGGCAAGGTTAACTAGAAATCTGTTTGGCTATAAAGCAGGAAAGATAGAGCCAGTATAGGAAGATCAGAAAAAAGACAGGAATCAGGAAAACTCCCAAATTTTCAGACCACGATTTCAGCTTTTCATAGCATCTTAGGATAAAATGAACAGAAACCCTGTTTCAGTATGTTAGACTGTGTAAACTAGGTAAGCCACATGTATTCTCTGGGCCTGTTTCTCTCTCTCCTAAACACACACACACACACACACACACACACACACACACACACACACACACACACATTTAGGATGGCCAAATAAAATACCAGATACCCAGTTAAATATGGATATCATACTAAAAGATAAATGCTTTTTTAGCCTAAGTATGCCCCAGTTTCATATGAAATATATGAAATCTACTAAAAAATTGGTTTCTTTATCTGAAATTCAAGTTAATTTGGTGCCCTGTATTTTTATTTACTAGATCTGGCAACCAAAACCTAATGAAACTTGAGATCCACTTGCTGCCACTGAATATAACCCTATGGAGCTGAGGAAATCACTACTGCCCCCTGTTGGACACGGTTGGAACAGTCATTTTCTTGTTTTGAGACGTGCATATTAGTTGCAAATAACTCTTAGTTTCTGTCTGTAGTTACTCAAAGTTTGTGCTTTAAGTGCAGTTTCCACTCTGTAGATGCTGAAACAAGTTTTTCAAGTAGATCTGGTTTGGAATTTGTTCTCTCCTTCCCCAAATTCCAGAGATGCTCAACCCCTTCCACTATCACCAAGATAACTTCCTTTGCCAAACTAGCAAACATGTCCAGTTAAATCATAAACTGAACTTAACGTCAACCTCCCATGGGCGCATTACACATTATACATTACATATGCCATTAATGTGTACATATAAGACATGACTTCCTTTTCCAAACTAGCAAACATGTCCAGTTAATGATAAATTGAACTTAATGTTGACCACCCACAGACACATTACAAAGACGTAATAATCAATGTCATAATGTTCCCTACAAATCCTACTCATTGGGTGTGAGATCTATCACAGAAAGTTTGTAGAAGCTCCCTTCCTGGGAGTTGGTTAATTTGAGAGAGGTCATCTCAAATGGATCAAACTCGGGTGTATCAAATGGCAGGAAGAACTAGACGACTCCTCAGACTCCATCAATTACATTTTTATTTGTTATATCTCATTCTCTACTTTGCCAGGAGAACATATGAAATTGGACTTGCAAAGATGGTGAACCATCTCTTCCAAAGAGTGTAGAGTGATACTCTCATCCCTGCATCTGACCATGAACCTGACCCTTTTTATAGCCCCCACAGTAAAAGCCAAAATAAAGTGAGATTGCTTTGTGTGCCCTTAAGGTGGTTTTGGTGCACAGAAAAAAAACCATTCAGCAGTCTAAATATTCCTATTGAATGTATTAAATCTTTACTATGAGAATATAAATCTCATCTTAAGTCTTTTCTTGAGGTGAAATTCACTTAAGATTAGGCATTTTAAAGTGGACAATGTAGTGGCATTTAGTCCCAAACATTTCCATTGCTCCAGAGTAAAACTCCCTTCGCGTTAAACAGTCATTCCTCATTCCCACCTTCCCCATCAACCTTGGCAATCACTAATCTTCTTGCTATCTTCATAAATTTGCCTATTCAGATATTTCACATAAATTGAATTATATACTATGTGGCCTTTTGTGGCCGGCTTCTTTCATATAGCATATTTTGGAGGTTCACCTACGTTGTAGCATGTATCAGTACTTCATTTCTTTTATGGCTGAATGATATTTTCCTTAAGTTTTTTAGTTCGGCTTACAAAGCTTATTATTCTATTTCATGGAATTAGCAAATTTTGAATGGTAGCTTTTAAACTGCTGATTAATATTTAGTCCATTGACATAGTTAATTGAAACCCTTTAAAATTTCAAATAGTATATATACATTTAACATGTTCAATTTTCTTTAATAGACTTTTTAATTGAAGTATAACAGACATATAGAAAAGTACACAATTCCTCAGTGTGCAGTCGCATGAATTTTCACAAAATGAACGTGCCTGTGTAGCTCCGAGCCAGACCAAGCAGAAGAACATGACCAGCATTGCAGAGAGTCCCCCTGCCCCTTTGCATTTTCCTGTGAAAGAACCATCTTTAAGTCCTGAATCTGTATGCTTTTCTGTGGAAGAAATACTTAACAAATTATTTGCTAGCCGCTTGTCTACCTTAACAGAAATGGCTGCAGGCTGCCAAAGACACGATTCAGAAAGAAGCTCCCTATTGGTCTTGTGGCTTTTGGCATCCCCTAACACCCCCTCAGAACCCTCTGCCTGCAGATCCATCCCTTTGTGCTGAGTAGGTGGCACACATTGCCCTTTAGGGTGAAGGAATTGGAAATAGAAGAGAATGACACTATCTCAATTATAATTGGGTTTATGCTGAAGATCCACTGCTAGTTGCTGTATATACATTTCCTACAGTTTTATGGGCAATTATTTCTTTTTTTTTTTTTTTTTGAGATGGAGTTTTGCTCTTGTTGCCCAGGCTTGAGTGCAATGGCGCGATCTCAGCTCACCGCAACCTCCGCCACCCCGGGTTCAAGCGATTCCCCTGCCTCAGCCTCCTGAGTAGCTGGGATTACAGGGATGTGCTACCACGCCTGGCTAATTTTGTATTTTTAGCAGAGACGGGGTTTCTCCATGTTGATCAGGCTGGTCTCAAACTCCCAACCTCAGGTGATACACCTGCCTTGGCTTCCCAGAGAATCTTTTTTTATTTTTATTTAAAAAAACTTTTTTTTGAGATGGAGTTTTGCCTTTGTTGCCCAGGCTAGAGTGCAATAGTGCAATCTTGGCTCACTGCAGCCTCCGCCTCCCAGGTTCAAGTGATTCTCCTGCCTCAGCTAGCCGAGTAGCTGGAATTACAGGCGCCTGCCACTGCACCTGGCTAATTTTTTGTATTTTTAGTAGAGACGGGGTTTCCCCATGTTGGCCAGCCTGTTCTTGAACTCCCGGCCTCAAACGATCCATCCTCCTTGATCTCCCAAAGTGCTGGGGTTACAGGCGTGAGCCACCTCGCTCGGCCTAATTAATCCTTTTGTTATGAAAACCCTTTAGGTATTTCCAGATGTAGACAGGGAAACTCAATGGACGTTAATGACACATGCTCTCAAGGGTTCCTGTGGCCAGACCAGGTAAATAGCCCACTCTTAGAAAAGATGCCTTGAGGAGAATTATTTCTAGCCTGAACAGAATTTAATAGCATCAGCTAGATGAACAGAAAGCCCAGAGCTAAGGTAAATGCAGAAAGTAGTTAAGAGTTCTGGTGAGGAAAATAGTCTGGGGCCATACAGTACAGAGCTTCAAAAGCTAGGGCAGGAATGTGTTGTGAGGCAATCAGGAATCACTGGAGGTTTGCGAAGGAAAACCCATCAGGGGCGAATCACCCTCCTCTCCTATATCATTTTTATGTTCAGAGGGGGCTTCTGACATAAAGAGTAGGATTGATGAGTGAGTTTTCACACCTGTGACTTCTTGGGAGCGATGAATCTGTTCACAGAGACCTTTTATCAGCCTTTGTCCTCACCATGGAGTTGACCACCTACCTGGCCTTGTACTTCTTGAGTGATGATGGGCATGTGATCCATAGCAACCATAATAATAGGTAACAGTATTTATAATGTGTCTGTCACTGTTCTAAGTAGTTTTTAATCTTTTTTATTTTCACAGCAACACTCAAAGTCAGTATTATCATTATCCCCATTTTACAAATGAAGAAACTGAAGCACAGAGAGGTCAAGTAGTTCCCCCAATGTCACTACTAGCCAGTAAGTGGCAGAAAAAGGACTCACAGCTAAGTGGCCTGACTCTAGAGCCTATATTCTTACCTTAATCTACTCTAGACTAATTCTCAACCTTAAGCTATTTTATCTACATCAAAGCTGCATTTAATGCTCAATCGTTTTTGCACATCTGTAGGCTGCTATTGCAAATGTGGGATGAGGTTTTGTTTTTTTTCTGTCCCTTCTCATCTGGGCCCTGGGCAATTGCTTAGAGGTAGAGCTGGTAGCGCTGTCTTCTGCTGCTCCTCACCTGTGCTCCAGAGGACAAAAATAGGGCAGCCTGCATCATTTCTTGCCCAGTTATTCAACACTTATTGATTGCCCGTCTCAGGCAAAGCACTGAAAGGATTGAAGCTACACATGACATAATCTTTGGCCTGGAGGCTTTTACACCTCATCTGGATCCAGGGGCATTTACAGGAGAAGAAGATGGACAGGCCAGGAGACCATTAAAAACAGGAATACTCGGCCAGGCGTGGTGGCTCATGTCTGTAATCTCAGCACTTTGGGAAGCCAAGGTGAGTAGATCACCTGAGGTCAGGAGTTTGAGACCAGCCTGACAAACATGAAGAAACCCCACCTCTACTAAAAATACAAAAAATTAGCCAGGCGTGGTGGCGCATGCCTGTAATCCCAGCTACTTGGGAGGCTGAGGCAGGAGAATCGCTTGAACCTGGGAGGCAGAGGTTGTGCTGAGCTGAGATCGCACCATTGCACTCCAGCCTGAGCAACAAGAGTGAAACTCCATCTCAAAAACAAAACAACAACAACAACAACAAAACAAAAACAAAAACAGCAATACTCACCTCCAGCCCTGTTTGGCTACATGCTTCCTTTGTCTTACTCTATCCCTGAATCACTGGGGTGCTATGGAAAAGTGACCACCTTCATGCATCTCCTTTTCTACCTAAAAAATGTAGCTTCCTTGTTTTTTTTTTTTTTTTTGTGATGGTTTGTTAGCGTGAAAGTGGTTTAAGATCTAAGGCAAAATAACAAAGTGTTATTATCTGAATACACAGCACACACTGCCCTTTCAAAACTATTGCCTGTAGACTTACTGCACAGAGCAAAGCCCTCTGGGAACAAGCACTTACAATGAAAAATGGTTTATTATCATAATGGAGTATTCAATTACTTCCTCTGATGAGAGGTGGAGGGGTTTCTAAATTCATTGTATTAATTTAGAGTTTGGAGGAGGGAAATAATTAAAAATGTAGGCCACCTATGGGTGCTACATAATGTGGATGATATAGTGTTGTTATAATGGGAATGTGATACATTTTATTTATACAGTCTCTAGCTACAAAGAGTGTATTAGGTATTTTGCAGTGGGGCTTGGAAGCCTAAAACAAACAAGATTAAAATCAGCAATAAAGCAGATCGGGAGAAGCCAGTGAAATTCAGCAATAAATTTGATGCAAAGCCAATGTGATATGCCAAAGGCCTTTTAGAATTTGCTGCGGGCTGATGATTATGTTTTCTTAGTTTAGTGATATGGGAGGATATAGAAGGTAGGGTTGATGACTGTGAAGGAGAGGTCAGCCAGGGAGCACTTCCTATTGCAGGAAGAACAATTCCGACTTTGTGGAGGAGAATAGAACGTTCACGGCCTAAAGGTTTTTGTGAAAACTGTGCGTGTGTGTGTGTGTGTGTGTGTGTGTGTGTGTGTGTGTTTAACTCTCCATAGTCACTCATTCCTGTGTGATTCATAAGTCTTATAGTCAGGAAATCCTTTCCCCATAACCCCATATCATTTTGTGGGGTTTCCCACTCATGTTCTCTTTTGTTTCTTCCAGTCCCATGCTCAGCCTTCAATCTTTTAAAACCTCCAGACTCCTGTAACAATTACTCCTGGTATTCCTCATGTTAATATAGCACAGCATACTAGACAGAAATAAGGCCCAGGAGAGGAGAATGCAGACTTAACGGTCATATGGGCTTCACTGGGTCAAATCTCAGTGTAATAACACTTAGCAAAATTTATCTCAGAATTCTATGAAAATGGCAGCAAAGATTTGCTGAGAAAGGTTGCATGTACTGTCTATTTTTCTCCATGCACTTACATTAAGCATACCCTAAAGCATATCTTCTAATGCCCTGGCAAAAACCCTTAACCCACGCGTTGAGGAGAATGGTTCTGGTCTAGCTTGTGCCCTCCTTTATGTGTTCCATGTTGTTCTTGCTGCAAATGTAGATGCATTTGTCTGTCAAAGCATCAGTTCAAAGGACTGAATATTATGTATTTTCTTTTTCTTTCCTTTTCTTTTTATTTTTAGAGATGGAGTCTTGCTCTGTTGCCCAGGCTGGAGTGCAGTGGCACCATCTCAGCTCCTCACAGCCTCCACCTCCCAGGTTAATGCAGTGAACCTCAGCCTCCCAAGTAGCTGGGACTACAGGCGCATGCTACCATGCCCAGCTAACTTTTGTACTTTTAGTAGAGATGGGGTTTCACCGTGTTGGCCAGGCTGGTCTCGGACTCCTGACCTCAAGTGATCTGTCCGCCTTGGCTTCCCAAAGTGCTGGGATTATAGGCGTGAGACACCACGCCCAGCCATATTATGTATTTTCTGTGGGAGATTTGCCTATGTGCTATGGATTCTAAGAATTAGTTGCTAGTTGCCTGCTCTACTTGTTAACATGAATGGGTGCATGGTGAGAAAGAAAGCTCCCCTCTCAGGGTCCTCAGAGCACACTGCATCCTTGGTCTCTTTAGTCTCTGTTCTTGCTTTAGCACAATGCGTGTTTAGTGCAATCCCAGGGCTGGTTAATCCTCTTTAGTGGGAAATATTGCTCCCTGCCTGGCAGCTACAGTAAAAGGTTGTAGGTTGAGCTACACCATTGCAATTTCTGGGTAACAGCATTAAGTATTCTCTTCCCCTCTATGCCAGTGACTCTACGTGTTATTGTTTAAACACTTCATTTCTAAAACTTTGTAGTAACATCAGATTATAATCATGTACAATGCAGTTATTTGTTCCCACCTTGCTGGTGTGTTTCTACAGGGTGGACACTACTTTCACATTTTCTTAATTTTTCTCCATGTCTCCATATATATATATATACGGCAACGAGCCACATATATATTGTCATATATATGTATGTGTGTGTACATATACATGTACATACATAGAGAGAGAGAGAGAGGGAGAGAGAGAGAGCAATGAGCCAGACATGGAGAAAAAAGTATATTTATTGAATAGCTTATATAAATAATATATATATATAAAGAATATTTATTGGGCATTTTCTACATATATATATATACACCATTTATATTTTTTCATTTTCTCATGTTTTCAGAAAGTTTTGAGACATAATTGTACATCTTTATGGGGTTATAGAGTGTTATTTCACTACCTGTATACAATGTGTAATGTTATTTCGATACATGTTTACAGAGTGTTATTTCGATACATGCATACAATGTGTAATGATCAGATCAGGGTAACTAGCATATCTACCACATCAAGCAGTGATCATTTATTTGTGTTTGGAACATTAAAAATTCTCTCCTTTAGCTATTTGAAAATATACAATAGGCCAGGTGCAGTGGCTCACACTTGAAATCCCAGAACTTTGGGAGGTTGAGGTGGGAGGATCACTTGAAGCTGGAATTCAAGACCAACCTGGGTAACATAGCGAGACCCCATCTCTACAAAAATTAGAAAACATTAGCCAGGTGTGGTGGCATGTGGCTGTAGACCCAACTACTCAGGAGGCTGAGGTGGGAGGATTGCTTGAACCCTGGAGGTTGAGGCTGCAGTGAGCCATGATTGTGCCACTGTACTCCAGCCTGGGTGACAGCTGGGTGACAGAGAAAGACCCTGTCTCAAAAAAAAAAAAAAAAAAATTAGCTAGGCATGGTGGCACATGCCTGTAGTCCCAGCTACTCAGGAGGCTGAGGTGGAAGGATTGCTTGAGCCCAGGAGTTCTAAGCTTCAGTGAACTATGATCATATCACTGCACTCCAGCCTGTACAACAGAGTGAGACTCTGTCTCTTAAAAAAATTAACAAAAACTAAACAATAAATTAATAACTATAATCACTCTGCAGTGCTATAGAACACTGTAAGTCATTTGTCCTATCTAGCTTTAATTATCTGTTAACCAACCTTTCCCTATCCACCTCTCCCTACTCGCCTTCCCAGACTGTAGTAACCACAGTTCTACTCTCTACTTCTATGAGCTCAACTTTCTTAGCTTCCACATATGAGTGAGAACATGGGGTATTTATCTTTCTGTGCCTGACATTTCATTCACTTAACATAATGTCCTGCAGGTTAATCCATCAACATCTTATCACGAAAATGCTCAAAGCTACTTACAGAAAAGTTGGAAGAGTAGAACAGAGAAAACTTGTGTATGTTTACCTAGACATAGCAGTTGTTAATATTTGGCCACATTTGCTTTGTCTGTTCATATATACCTTAGTTTTTTTCTAAAATATTTGAAAATAAGCTGCAGAAATCATGACATTTCATTTGTAAATATTTCAACACACATTTCCTAAAGATAAAAACAAAAAATATATATAACCACAATATTGTAATGACACCTAAGAAAAAAATACAGTTCATATTTTAAATTCCATAATAACTAAGGAGGCTGGTAAGAGGATTGCTTCAGGGCTGGGCGCGGTGGCTCACGCCTGTAATCCCAGCACTTTGGGAGGTCGAGGCGGGCGGATCACAAGGTCAGGAGATCGAGACCATCCTGGCTAACACGGTGAAACCCCATCTCCACTAAAAATACAAAAAATTAGCCGGGCAAGGTGGTGGACACCTGTAGTCCCAGCTACTTGGGAGGCTGAGGCAGGAGCATGGCATGAACCCAGGAGGCAGAGCTTGCAGTGAGCCGAGATCATGCCACTGCACTCCAGCCTGGGTGACAGAGCAAGACTCTGTCCCCAAAAAAAAAAAAAAAGAGGATTGCTTCAGGCCAGGAGTTTGAGACTAGCCTGGGCAACGTAGTGAGACCTTGTCTCAAAATAAATAAATAAATATAAATTCCATAGTCATCTCAAACATTTTAAAGAAATAGTTGTTGTTATTATTGCTTTTATAAAAATATAGGACTTTATATTCATGAATTGCATGCTGGCAATTATTATTTCTAAATTCAGACAATTGTTTTCATCCAGGAATGCGTGCTATCTTGTAAGATCTTCTAATATTTCAGGATAAGCTAGAAGTGCAGTTTTTCATGTTAAGTAACTTTGAACAAATGTGGAAGAGTCATTCATTTACTGTTTCTGTCCTACAGTTCTTCTTCGTAGAATCTGTGATGATTATTGCTACCTACAAAGATGAGAGAGGGACTAGAGATAACAAGAATAGAACATATAGAACAGGATGTAGTCAACATATCAGATACTTGTTACTGGGAATAGCTAGGATTAGAGCAAGGCTGACATTCTGGTGCTATGCACTCATATAATTGCATGATTATTAATATCAAAATGCTATTTACTGTTGGCGCACTATGGCATCAAAGCCTTAATTCCTGGCACCCCAGATGACCTCCAGGACCACGACTGAGATGTCTGTTCTAATTGCTCAGTATCTGTGTCATATTCTTAATTTTTTAATTTTTAAAATATCCCTCCTGGATGAAAAAAAATGAAAACCTTGAATAGACACATTCAAGAGTACTCTGCCTGTTTCAGTTCTCCTGTCTATTAACAGGGATTATGGTTTTTAAAAATGGCTTTAGAATTTATATTTTACCAAGTCACTCATAGATTTAGGATTAAACAGTTTTTACTATTTAAGGTGTTAGGCCTTCCTGTTATTCATAATTTTCTGCATTTTCCTTTTCATTATACTCATATGAATCTATCATATATAAAAATTTCAGACATATCTATGTATAAATATCATATTTCTCCAAGGCAGAGCACATTTTCTACATGTTTACTCCAGCCAAAGAACCCAGCATTCAGTGTTCAAATAAAAACCATATTTATTATTTTATAAATGTTGGCACTGAACAGATAACAGGTGGTAGTGACTGTTTCTTAAGAATTGTGTGCATATCTGAGCATTTATTTACTGAATATTTTTGAAATTAAGCGTAAAAATTTCATAAACCTGTAAAGCTAAACAAATGTCATCTATTTTGCATTTACTCAGTACATACAAGTGTTTACAGAAGTGTTTCTGAGCAGTTATTTACATAATCAAAGAATTTGATGAGATTTGGAGCAATAATTTCATTAAAGTTTAAAAAGTTTTAGAATGTGTAAAAGTGACTGAATGGTTATGTATGAATTCTGGGAACCTGCATCAGAAATGCCAATGAAACACTGGAAGAGTTTTTCTTTTTTTTTTTTTGAAACTGACATGGGACATAGACAGAATGCTGAAGAAAGAGAATGACTGGAAATGAAAAGAGAGGTTAACAAGCTGTCATCACCTTAGAACACAAATGTGAGCCCTGTGCAATTCAGGATATTAAGTGCCAAAAGGAAAACACCTTAAGTAAAAGCAAGAATATTGAAACTATTAGGTTCTGTCAGAACAATGCACGTTATACTGCATAAATCTTGCTGTAATAATTTATTATTTTTTGAGCAGATGCTAATTTATATGTTTCAAAAAGTAAGAAAATGCACCCCTGGCCGGGCGGGGTGGCTCATGCCTGTAATTCCAGCACTTTGGGAGGCTGAGGCTGGCGGATCACCTGAGGTCGGGAGGTCGAGACCAGCCTGACCAATAGGGAGAAACCCCGTCTCTACTAAAAATGCAAAATTAGCCGGGCGTGGTGGCACATGCCTGTAGTCCCAGCTACTTGGGAGGCTGAGGCAAGAGAATTGCTTGAGCCCTGGAGGTGGAGGTTGCAGTGAGCCAAGATTGCGCCATTGCATTCCAGCCTGGGCAACAAGAGTGAAACTCTGTCTCAAAAAAAAAAAAAAAAGAAAGAAAGAAAAGGCACCCCTATCCCTCAGCCATGTGTTTTTTCCCAAGAGGCGAAAAAGATGACCACATTATCTATTTCTTACATTCTTACAAGAATATATAATTCATATAATGTATATACATGTATATAATCAGAATATATATTCGGTGTATATATTCACATTCAGAAAAGTGAACAATATATTTGGCAATATATTGTTGTCAACTACAGAAAGGTTAGTAAAATAAAATATGACCCCCACAGAGCACAAAGTATAAAACACAAAAATAAATAAAGCAAAGTTAATATCTATGTAACCAGCACCTAATCAAGAAAGAGAACATTACCAGCACTCCCCAATTTTTACCCTGTCTCTCCTACCTGGAAGGTAACAATTATGTTGATATATAACAATGTATTTTGCCTGTTTTTTAAATTTTATATAGATGAAATTATACAGTACACATTCTTTTGTGTATTTGTTCATTCCATTTTATTTTATTTTGTTTTATTTATTCTATTTTTGAGACACTGACTTGCTGTGTCACCCAGGCTGGAGTGCTGTAGTGTAAACACAGCTCACTGCAGCCTCAACCTTCTGGGCTCAAGCTATCCTCCCACCTCAGCCTCCCAAGTAGCTGGGACCACAGGCACATGCCACCACACCTGGCTAATTTTTAAAAAAATGTTTCTGTAGAGACAGGGGCTTGCCATGTTGCCCAGGCTGGTCTCAAACTCCTGGGCTCAAGCAATCCTTCCGCCTCAACCTCCCTAAGTGTTGGGATTATAAGTGTGAGCCACCATGCCTAACCTCATTTTATATTTTTGAGGTTCATTCATGTTGTTTACTGTAACAAAAGCTGGTTTCTTGTTCATTGCTCTAGTATTTTCTATTGTATGACTGTGGTACTGTTTATACATTCTACTGTTTTGGAGCATTTCTCTTGCAATACCCAGCAATACTGCAAATATCTTTTTCTTTTTTTTTTGAGATGGAATCTCACTCTGTTGCCCAGGCTGGTGTGCAGTGGCACTGTCTCAGCTCACTGCAGCCTCCACCTCCTGGGTTCAAGCAATTCTTGTGCCTCAGCCTCCTGAGTAGCTGGGATTACAGTGATGGGCCACCATGCCTGGCTAAGGTTTGTATTTTTAGTAGAGACGGGTTTTCGCCATGTTACCCAGGCTGGTCTTGAACTCCTGCCCTTAAGTGATCTGCCTGCCTCAGCCTCCCAAAGTCCTGGGATTACAGGTGTGCACCATGATGCCCTGCCACAAATGTCTTTTTTATGTTCCTTTGTGTACATGTACCCATATATCTGGAGAAGCATGCACACACACACACATACATATGTGTGTAAAATGTAAACAAGTTTTAATGTGTTATCACTCCCTCCACACACAATGGCTTTTCTTCACAAAGGCTTTTATTTTGTGAAGGACTAATAGAGGCAAACTGGTTTTGGGGAGCTCATTAAATTATGGGGTAGCTGTTTTTCAACTATATGGATAGCTGTTTTTCAACTATAAGCTAAACCAACTCACCTTGATAATCT
Source organism: Symphalangus syndactylus (assembly GCF_028878055.3). Lineage (NCBI taxonomy): Eukaryota > Metazoa > Chordata > Mammalia > Primates > Hylobatidae > Symphalangus > Symphalangus syndactylus. Next base: position 123,188,999 of record NC_072428.2, read on the forward strand.
CTGTTCAATGGATGTTCATTTTAGTACTCTTCACATGATTTTTAAAAAGCACAAGATACTCAAATGTCCAAAAGTAGGAGGTTGGTAAAATAATGACATACCTGTTCAAAGCTATATTATTCAGCTATTTAAAAAAACACAATTAGTAGTAGATTATGTAATGATACAGAAAGCTGTTTATTGTTTAAAATAGAGTAACAAGATAATATGTATTGGCATATATATAAATGAAATCTTAGAATACAAAAAAATGTTAATAGTGGTTATGTCTGAGTAGCAGGTAGTAGAATTATATGGGATTATTTCATTGATTTTGTTGCTCCATGTTATATTTTTTCTATAATAAGCATTACTTTCACATTATTTTAAAGGTACTCAGAAAAGTGGAGGCAGAGGCTCAATGATTTGTTGACTTGGACAGTGATGAACATCTGGGGAACTCATGGTGCTATACCCCTTGCTGCCATGAGTATCTTTAATTTTCCCTCTCTGTATGACTCTCTAATGACATTCTGGAATCTCACTTGATTTTTCTTTAATATCCTCTCATGTTCTCTCTCTCTCTCTCTCTCTCTCTCTCTCCCCACTTTGTTCCTTGTCTGTCCTGGGTACTAAGGGAGCTAGGCAAATTTGCTGAGCAGCCATTGCTATAGGAGATATCCTGCATATCATGAGTCCACCAATTGATCCACCAATCCATGCAGAGCAGTTGAAATCATCTGCTAACTGGATTTCCCCTGTGATACCTCCCTAACCTCTGGATATCTATGGGACATTTGTTGTAATAAATAAAATGATCTCTGTGGATGGCTGAAAATCCTCTCGGAGGAGTTAAACAGAAATGGTGGTTATGCTGTTGAAGCTAGTACCCGTTGCAATGTGAACTGTGATTTTAGCATAATTGAACTTCTTGATGTATGGTACAACCTTGTTGGGTTTTTTGTTTTGTTTTGGTATCACTGATGAGTCAATTAAGGATGAAAATAGGCATCAAATAATTATTAAGAGGCAGGCAGATCATGAGGTCAAGAGTTTGAGACCAGCTTGGCCAACATGGTGAAACCCCCATCTCTACTAAAAATATAAAAATTAACCAGGCATGGTGGCATGTGCCTATAATCCCAGTTACTCAGGAGGCTGAAGCAGGAAAATTGCTTGAATCTGGGAAGTGGAGGTTGCAGTGAGCCTAAATCATGCCACTGCCTTCTAGCCTGGTTAACAGAGCAAGACTCCATCCCCAAAAATAAAAATAAATAAACAAAAATAAATAAATTTCAAAAGCTTTTGTATTTTGGATAGTGTTTCATTCCACACTAAGTATCTATAAGTATTTTTACAGAATAAGTACATGGATTTTTGTATCATCTACAGTTTTATTCATATATGGGAAAAACGTAAACATAACAGATGATTTTACTCCAGAGAGTATAAGAAATTTTGGATATGAAATTATGTTGCTGACTCTTTTTTAATATTCCTCCCAGTTTTATGTATTAAAATAAGCTTATGATCTATAAATCAGTCAAAAATGATTTCTATTTTTGTTATTGTTCCCAAAAGACAACTTAAGTTTGCATTCATTCACCTAAACAGTGAAGTTTTTAAAAATGTATAAAGGAAATACTGTGTTTAAGTCACTTACCATTAGTTTGACAACTGTGGTGACTTTTACCAGCCTCTATGGTATAATTTTCCTTAAAATGAAATGTTTCTTTTTGTTTTTTGTTTTTTTTGAGACTGAGTCTCACTCTGTCGCCCAGGCTAGAGTGCAGTGGCGCAGTCTCGGCTCACTGCAACCTCCCTCTCGCTGGTTCAGGTGATTCTCCTGCCTCAGCCTCCTGAGTAGCTGGGACCACAGGTACCCACCACCACGCCTGGCTAATTTTTGTATTTTTAGTGGAAATGGGGTTTCACCCTATTGGCCAGGCTGGTCTTGAACTCGTAACCTTGTAATCTGCCCGCCTCGGCCCCCCGAGTGCTGGGATTACAGGCAGGAGCCACTGCGCCTGGCTTAAAATGAAGTATTTTTGAAAGGTTCAGTCTTGGCCCCATTAGATACTAAAGTAGGATACAGGTTGTTACAATTCGACAAACACTGAGAGCCCTGCTCCATTGAAAGCACTGAGAGTATGAAAATGAATACAACAATGATTTTGTGTTGAAGTTTACAAATGAACTTGACTAAAGGGAACAAACACATCCTCTATAACAGTCATATTATCCTTTTTTTTTTTAGACTGAGTATCTCTCTGTTGCACAAGCTGGAGTGCAGTGGCACTATCTTGCTCACTGCAACCTCCACCTCCCGGGTTTAAGCGATTCTCATGCCTCAGGCACTCCATTAGCTGGGATTACAGGTGTGTGCCACCACCCCTGGCCAATTTTTGTATTTTTAGTAGCGCCTGGGTTTTGCTGTGTTGACCAGGCTGGTCTCGAACTCCTGACCTCATATGATCCACTCGCCCTGGCCTCCCAAAGTGCTGGGATTACAGGCGTGAGCCACTGCATCCAGCTAACAGTCATACTATGTTGTCATACCAGTTCCAATCAAGAATTAAAAGAGTTGTGGTGTGTAAATGTGTGTGAGTGCTTAGGTGAGCTACTGAACTTTGGCCTTGAAGAATAAACAATTTTAACTGGATGAATTGAAAGAAACTTTTCTTAAAAATGAACCCAATGCTGAGTGTCCTATGTACATATCTTATTTTCTCCAAGTCTCTCAACAACGCTGAAGATAGGTAGCCACATTTTAATAGATGTATAATCCGGGGCTCAGAGACATTTTAGGTTGAGCAAAAGTATGTAGGAAGAAGGGAAATATAAGAATCCTGGCCCACTTGGCACATGTTTAGAGACTGGGGTACGATGGCAGAGTAATCAATAAAGAAGCTGAAAAGGTAGTTTGGACTTGTTTCTTTAGTGAACAGTTTGTAAAACAATTATACAGAAAGTGGAGTCTTTGGAATTTTTTAAAGCTGGGCTAGGAGGATCAGAGTCATGCTTCACTATATTCAGGAAAAAGTGTGGTGGGTAGATTGGAATGAGAACCAATCTCTTTTATGTAAGAAAAAGGGGTAACAACTGAGAAACCATTGCAACAGTTGATAGAAGAGAAGATGAAGCCTAGTTAAGGCAATGGGAGTGGGAATGTGGAGAAGAAGATGAAGTTAAGAACTGCTGGCCAGGTGTGGTGGCTCACGCCTATAATCCCAGGACTCTGGGAGGCCGAGGCAGGTAGATCACCTGATGTCAGAAGTTCAAGACCAGCCTGGCCAACATGGTGAAACCCCATCTCTACTAAAAATACAAAATTAGTCGGGCATGGTGGCCAGCACCTGTAATCCCAGCTACTCGGGAGGCTGGGGCAGGAGAATTGCTTGAACGCAGGAGGCAGAGGTTGCAGTGAGCCGAGAATTGCTTGAACCCAGGAGGCAGAGGTTGCAGTGAGCCGAGATCACACCACTGTAGTCCAGCCTGGGCAACAAGAGCAAAACTCCGTCTCAAAAACAAACAAACAAACAAATAAACAAACAAACAAACAAAAAAACACTGTGCAAGTCAAACCGATGGAACTTGGGGACCAATTGAAAGATGACTTAATGGCCAGGCATGGTGGCTCACGCCTGTAATCCCAGCACTTTGGGAGGCTGAGGTGGGCAGATCACGAGGTCTGGAGATCGAGACCATCCTGGCTAACATGGTGAAACCCCATCTCTACTAAAAATATAAAAAATTAGCCGGGCGTGGTGGCAGGTGCCTGTAATCCCAGCTACTCGGGAGGCTGAGGCAGGAGAATGGCGTGAACCTGGGAGGTGGAGCTCGCAGTGAGTCAAGATAGCACCACTGCACTCCAGCCTGGGTGACAGAGCGAGACTCGGTTTCAAAAAAAAAAAAAAAAAAAGAAAGAAAGATGACTTAATGCATTCTAACTTGGGGACTCAAAAGATTTTTCTTTTTAGGTAGAGTTTATAACGTGAAAGAAACCATTTGAACGTATACAATTTGGTGACATTTAATACATTCACAATGGTATGCAACCATCAATGCTATTTAGTTCCAGAACACTTTCATCTTGTACACTCTATGCATTCAGTGTTTACTGAATGATGGAATTTGGGAGAGAAACTGGGGGGCCGTTGCAGCCTGAGCTCAACAGCAATCAGGCTTGAATCCCACAGAAATAAAAACCATTCCCCTTTCAATGAAGCTATCCTTTATTATGGAAAATAATATCCTTGACGAACTTCCTAAAACACTCAGAAACTCAAAAGCAACATGAAGATTAAATCACAGTTCCCCCATTAGACAACATAGGCTGAACCAGGTATTGGGAATATGGACAAGAAAATTAACAGCCTATTGTAATCTACTTATAACATTTTCCTGCAAATAGAATATACTATGTGTATATGTTTAACTAAGCTTATATTTATTTAAATCAATGTAATTGAAAAAGCTAACATAAAATTTAATTCCTGAATAAAATAAAACAGTTGATTTTTCTGTGACGACAGAGTCATTGACTTTTCCCTTCAGTTTATAATCTGTATCCTATACCTTGATTTACTCAGCCTTGGCTAAAGCACATTTTTAATATCTTAGCTGAGCTGACTTGTAAGCAGGCAATATTGATGGGGTCAGGGAAATAGCCCCTTTCTAGGGTTCTGGCTGCATAGCTGATATTATGAGACACTTCATATTTTTTGTTTGTTTGTTTTCAAATCTCCTATGTTTGTGTTGGGTGTCCTATAGACACCCAAGCCTGGGCATTTTTTATGAATCTCAGGGAGCCACTCCGCTGCTGAGCTAGCCTCATTCACACATTTCATTTATCCACAATAATAAGAATATCAATACCTTGGATTTATATACAGCCATTCATCCAGAGGTCAAAGCATTTTAATTTAATTGGATGTTCCCGTGGCTTTAAGAGCCCCTAGGTATATTTACAAATGTAATATTAGGAAACGGTCTGCCCTGGTTTAGAAAACATAAAACAAGACCTGCATATATACTGGTTTTAGCCAGGCATAGTGGCATGTGCCTGTAATCTCAGCTACACAGGAGGCTGAGGCAGGAGAATCACTTGAACTTGGGAGGTGAAGGTTGCAGTGAGTCGAGATCATGTCACTCCAGCCTGGGCAACAAGAGCAAAACTCCATCTCAAAAAAAAAAAAATAAAATAAATAAATTAATTTGGGTGTGCTACTTTATTTATCACTTAATTGTATTTCCATTTTGTGATGAAAGTAGGCCATCGTTTTTGACACTTATCCAATTCTCCTTTAAAGGAAGTACTTTTGTGTATTTCTGCTTATAAAAAGCCACACCTGGAAACTTTTCTTTTTTTTTTTTAGATGGAATCTCCTTCTGTCACCCAGGCTGGAGTGCAGTGGCACAATCTTGGCTGACAACCTCCACCTCCCTGGTTCAAGCAATTCTCTTGCCTCATCCCCCAGAGCAGCTGGGATTACAGGAGCTTGCCAACACGCCCGGCTAGTTTTTATGTTTTTAGTAGAGACAGGGTTTTGCCATGTTGGCCAGGCTGGTCTTGAACTCCTAACCTCAGGTGATCCACCTGCGTCGGCCTCCCAAAGTGCTGGGATTACAGGCATGAGCCACCGTGCCCATCCCAGAAACTCTGTACAACACAGAAAAGTGTAAAAAAAAAAATTACCCATGTTATTGATGCTCAAAACAACTTTGCAATAACCCCAGAGATGTATTTTCAACAAAATTAGTATCATACTTTAGTAATAATAGCTGATATTTACCAAGTGCCGATAACGTATATCTCACATATTCTTACAATAACTCTCTACGTGAAGTACAATGATCACCTGCTTTACAGATAAAGAAACTAAGGCAGAGTAAAGTTAAGTAACTTGCCCTAGGTAATCCAGCCAGAAAGTGGAAAGCTGGGATTGAATCTAGGCCACCCTGCTATACAAACTGCATTTTTTTTTTAAGGTGTGGTGAAAAACACATAACATAAAATTTATGATTTTTGACTACTTTAAAGTTTATAATTTACTGACCTTTAATACATTCACAAGCTATGTAACCATTAACTGTAGTTCCAGAACATTTCATCACTCCAAAATGAAACTCTGTATCCAATGAGCAGTCATTCCTCATTTCTTCCTGCCCTGCAGCCCTTGGCAACCACTGATCTGCTTTCTGTCTGTATGAATTTGCCTATTCTGGATATTTCAGATAAATGGGGTTATACACAATATGGCCTTTTGTGTTTGGCTTTTTTCGGTTAGCATGTTTTCAAGATTTATCAATATTGTAGCATATATCAGTACTTTTTTCCTTTTTATGTGTGAATAATATTACATTGTATGGACATTTTGTTTATACCACACTGATACAGTCATATTGTTGCAGTTCATTGATTGTTAAACATTTGATTGTTGCAGTTCATTGATTGTTAAACATTTGGATTGCTTCCACCTTTAGGCTATTTTGAGTGGTGCTTTTATGAATGTTTGTGTACAAGTTATTTTCCGAACACTTGTTTTCAGTTCTCTTGTGTATATACCCATGAGTGGAATTGCTGGGTCATATGGTAACTTTATGTTTAATTTTTTAAGGAACCACCAAATTGTTTTCTGCAATGGCTGAACCATTTCACATTCCCAAAAGAAATGTACAAGGGTTCCAGTTTCTCCACATACTTGCCAACATTTATTTTCCATTAAAAAAATTATAACCAACCTAGTGGGTGTGAAGTGGTATCTCATTATGGTTTTGCATTTTCCTATAATGATTAATGATGTCGAGCATCTTTTTATGTGCTTTTTGGCCATTTGTGTATCTTCTTTGGAGAAATGTCTATTCACATCCATTGCCTAGGTTTTAATTTTTATTTCCTTTTGTGTTGAGTTGTAAGAGTTCTTTACACAGTCTAGATACAGGACTCTTATCAGATACTGTATGTGATTTGCTTTTATTGTCTCTCATCCTGTGCCTGTCTTTTCACTTTCTTGAAAAGTGTACTTTGATGTATGAGAGTTTTTAATTTTAATAAAGACCAACATATCTATCTTTTCTTTTGTTGCTTATGTGTTTGATGTCATAGCTAAGAATCATGAAACTTTACCCTTATATTTTGTTTTAAGAGTTTTATCCCTTATATTTAGGTCTTTGATCCACTTTTAGTTAATTTTTGCATGTTGTATGAGGTAGGGTCCATCTTCACGTTTTGCTTATGCTTATCCAGTTTTCAACACCATCTGTTGAGGAGACTATTCTTTCCTTATTGAATGGTACTGTCACCCTTGTTGAAAATGAATTGACCGTTCGGGTGCGGTGGCTCACGCCTGTAATCCCAGCACTTTGGGAGGCCGAGGTGGGCAGATCACCTGAGGTCAGGAGTTCAAGAACAGCCTGGCCAACATGGCAAAACCCCATGTCTACTACTTGCACGGCTGAGGCATGAGAATTGCTTGAACCTGGGAGGCAGAGGTTACAGTGAGCTGAGATTGAGCCACTGCACTCCAGCCTGGGTGACAGAAAGAGACTTCGTCTAAAAAAAAAAAAAAGAAAATCAATTGATCATAGATGAATAGGCTTATTTCTGCATGGCTTATTCTACTATATTTATCTATGTGTTTATTTTTATGCAAGTACCATGCTATTTTGATTACTGTGGATTTTTAGTAAGTTTTGAAATCAGGAAGTGTGAGACCTCTACATTGATTTTTTTTTTTTTTTTCGAAGATTGCTTTGGCTATTTGGGGCTCTTTTAATTTCCATATGAATTTCAGGACCAGTTTTTCTATTTCTGCACAAAAAGCCTAGTGAATTTTGATCGGAATTACATTGAATTTGTAGATAGCTTTGGGGAGTTTGGCCATCTTAACAATATTAAGTTTTCCAACCCATGAACATAGATGTCTTTCCATTTATTTGAGTCTTCTTTTATTTCTTGCAGCAATGTTTTGTAGCTTTCAGTGTAGCAGTCTTTCACTTCCATGGCTAAGTTTATTCGTAGGCATTTTATTCTTTTTGCTGCTACTGGAAATGGAATTGTGTAAATTTCCTTTTTGGATAGTTTATTGCCAGTTTACAGAAATACCACTGATTTTCTGTTGCTATTGATTTTGTATTCTGCAACTTTGCTGAATATTTTATTAGCTCTAATAGTTTTTTGTGTGTATTCTCTAGGATATTCTATATATAAGATCACATCATCCAAAAATAGATATTGTCTTATTTCTTCCTTTCCAATCTGGATGACTTATTCATGTTCTTGCCTCATTGCTCTGGCTATAACTTGCAGTACTTTGTTGAATAGAAGTGGCAAAAAAATGGTTATCCTTTTTTTGTGTCTAATATTAGTGGGAAGGGTTTCAGTTTTTCATCGACTATGATGATTGCTGTGGGTTGTTCATAAGTACCCTTTATAGCCTATAAGAAGTTCCCTTTTATCCCTAGTTTTCTGAGTGTTTTTATTGTGAGAGTGTTTTGGATTCTGACAAAGCTTTTTTCTGCAACAGTGGAGATGATCACACTTTTTATCCTATGTCCTGCATTCTTTTTTTCTTTTTTTTTTGAGACAGAGTCTCGCTCTGCTCTGTCGTCCAGACTGGAGTGCAGTGGCGCCATCTCGGCTCACTGCAAGCTCCGCCTCCCGGGTTCACGCCATTCTCCTGCCTCAGGCTCCCGAGTAGCTGGGACTATAGGTGCCCGCCACCACGCCCGGCTAATTTTTTGTATTTTTTTAGTAGATATGGGGTTTCACCGTGTTAGCCAGGATGGTCTTGATCTCCTGACCTCGTGATCCGCCCGCCTCGGCCTCCCAAAGTCCTGGGATTACAGGCGTGAGCCACCGCGCCCGGCCTGTTCTACATTCTTAACCACTAGGCTCAACTGCCTCTCCCTTTCTCTATGAATTATTTAATTTTATAGCCCACTTTTTGTACTTATACCATAAAAATCTTTTTTTTTTTTTTTGAGACAGAGTTTCCCTCTGTTGCCCAGGCTGGTGTGCAGTGTGGAGTGGAACGATCTTGGCTCACGGCAACCCCCGCCTTCTAGGTTCAAGCAATTCTCATGACTCAGCCTCCCAAGCAGCTGGGATTACAGGCACCACCACGGTCCGGCTAACTTTTGCATTTTTAGTAGAGATGGAGTTTCACCATGTTGGCCAGGCTTGTCTTAAACTCCTGGCCTCAAGTGGTCTGCCCGGCTCCGCCTCTCAAAGTGTTGGGATTACAGGTGTGAGCCATCGCACTTGGCCCAAAAATCTTATTTTCTTTAAAAGCCATTAAAATTATGATTTCCAGAAACTATATGTTATTTCCTCATTTGAATGTTACATAATTTATTTAATACTTCTGTGTTATTTCAAAAATGTCAATATCTTTATTTCTTTAGAAACAAAGTCCCTAGAACTGGAATTACTGGGCCAAAGGTTGTGAATACTTTTAAGTTATCATATCATATCATATGTGTGTGTGTGTGTGTGTGTGTGTGTGTGTTATCTTCAACTAATTTTTAAAAATGTGAACTTCCACCAGCTCGATGTCTATTTAATAAAAGTAGTCGATGTGTTCTGAGCTTGCTGTTCCACAACTCCATGACCTCTGAGTTAGTTTGCTTTCTATTCCTTTAAGTTCTTCATTCGTTATTGCTACTGAGCAGGCCACCTCGTTCCTTAGTTTTGAATTATTATTATTCTTGTTCCTCAGTCTAACCACTTTCCACGCACACTCTGGTCTTGTTTGTTTTGTTTTGTTCATTTGGTCTTATGAATTAATGACTAAACCAATGGAACCAAATGCAGGAAATACTAAAAACTTACTGGTAAAAGTATTAACACAAATGTGCATTACTACTAAGTATTTCATTTAGCTTGAAAAAAGGAATCTGCAGTGTGGTCTGTTTGTTTTTCGCTTATACTGTCTTTTCTTCATCAATATTCATTTGTTTATTCCTGCGTGTGTGGTTTTAGGACTATCTGGAAATATAGGAACATTGGGAAAAATTGAACTCCACATAAACCTAATGTAGAAACATTAGTTTTACAGAATACTAAAGAAAAGCATTTCTGCTTATATTCATTTTCGTATTTTACTGGATTTTTAAAAAAATCACTTGCGCTTAAGGCAAAAACTTCGCACATAGACATCCGGCAGAGAACCCCTCTTTCATTTAAATACAAACCCTAACACATTTTGGCAACATCAGATAAATTTGATTTAAAGCCTGACAAAATTCTAAAAGCAAGGAAGCCGAAAAAAGCTCGAAGTCACAATAAAGATAAATGAAGACACTCATTACAAGACTTATGAAGTTGCAGCTGGTTTAGCTTTCCTGCGCGCCCAGGAGACGGAGAAGGAAAACTACGACTCCCAGAGTGCTTAGAGCGAACACGCGCGTCGTGGCCTCAAAACTTGCTCCCTTAGTCCCGCCTCTTCACTTCAGTGATTGGATTTTCCACTTCCGCGCCTCTGGAATTCTCCTCACCCATTGGTGGAGACTCCAGTGGGGTCAAATACAGAATTTACGCACCCTTGGCTTCCTTGGAGCCCAGCGGCTCTCCCCGCGTCCAAGATGGCGGCAGAAGCAGCTGGTGGGAAATACAGAAGCACAGTCAGCAAAAGCAAAGACCCCTCGGGGCTGCTCATCTCTGTGATCAGGTGAGGGAGGCAGGAGGCAGGGTCTGGGGACTGGGGGCAGCGGCTCGACCTCCGCTTTGGAAGGGAGAAGGGTTAGCTGGGTCCCACCCTGCTCTCCCTTCCCTTTCCTCCTTGCCTCCCGCAGCCCCTCCCCAGGGCTCTAACCCCTCCCCAGGGCCCCAGCAATTCCCCCCCAACTTTTTTTTCTGTGGTTAGCTATAGAGAGAGGAGCTCGCCTCAGTCTTTTCTTTAGGGGCGGCACCTTCTATTACAGTCCCGGGACCCCAAAGCACGCTATTTGGGTTTGGTAGAGAAAACCAGGTGTAAAGGTGTGTTTATTGATTCCTAAAATGCTTATTTATTGTTTGCCTGTAGCAGCACTCACTGAGAAAGGCGTCTTGTTTCCTGGACTTTGGGGTGTAAGGCCTTGGAGTCCGGAGACTCCTGTCACGAGTTGCAGATTTGTGTTTTCACACTCTGGATACTTTCAACCACCTGTGCGTGGCCACAGCCACAAATACAAGAATCTGCAGTGAGCTGGTAGGAGGACTGGGTTTGAAGGCACACATCGGTTTTCAATTTTTTGCTCTGCCTCTCCATTCTGGTCCATTCCTTAAAAAACAGAACCAAACCAATTTGAAATTATCCTCCATACACTGCCCCTCTGCACCTCCCAGAAGATTAGGGTAGGGGTGGAGTGGGATTGGTGGATCTTTTAGGAGCTTTTTTAAAAAAAGCGAAATATATTGAGGATGGGGGAACCCTTTCAAGAACCTTGGATATGATACAGGAACTAAAACCAATCTAAATAAAATTTATTATGGCACGTTTTTTATGTTGTTGGCATTTGAATTTCAACTCATTTATTTTTCATAAACAAACACTATTTTTCCCCACCTATGCTAAACTTTTGTTTGAGTTCTTGCAAGGCTCCTGGAATGTGTTGATCATCTTTTCAAAACCCAGGGCCCAACATTATCTGGTAGGTACTAAGCACTTCAATGAATGAATATATCAAACCATTAGAACAGCTTACCATTCACTGACAAAGACACATCTTATGGGTCTTATTTAGGAGGCGTTAAGATTATGGCCTATTAAATCATTAATTTTCTTTTGGGCTTAAGAAAAAAAAAATCTGTGTGGAAATGCTTAATATACTTGGTAGGCCATACAGAGGAAGTGCTGTCCTATTGTGAATCTATAGGCCCACATTCTCGCTGTGACAATACGCAGGTAGTGTAGATGTATCTCATGATACTAAAATTCCAGTAAGAGTGTTTGTTGTTTCCCATCTGAATTTGCTGTGGAATTAGAATACGAGGACATTATTTGGATCCTTTTTTGAACTTGTTTGTTTTTTCTACCTTATAGTCAACATTTATTTAAACAATAGGTATTTAGTGCCAGTTGATAGTATGGCGTCTGGCACGTATTACATATTTAATAATATTTGTTGACTGAGTGAGTAAATGCCCTGAGTTTTGCAAAGATGAAGCAGGCACAGTGTTACCCTTGAGGAGAGTATAGTTTACCTGGGGGATAAAACATGTCAGTAAAAATGATGACATGAGACTACGAGAGAGACATGAAATGTTATGGAAATCCAGGAGGAGTGGCTGTTTCTAATGAAAGTGAAATGTGTCATCTCATCTGTGTACTTTCGATTCTCCAGGCTGTTCCCATTTCTTTTATGCTATTTGTGTTTTCTTCAGGGCCAGTTGAATTTACTCTAAATGTCATATTTTTGAAAACAGCATGAAAGCCAACCTAAAGCTTTTTTTACTAATGCTAATTCAGAACATACATTGCCTTTGCTTGACCATTCCTTAATGTTCTCCAGGAGGAAACCCCTACTGCTTGATGGCTAAGATTTTGTGGTTATCCATCCATCTCTTATGCCAGTTTATTAATATATGACCTTCACTTTATCACTGTGATTTAGACCTAGGCATTTTTTACTTTGATCTCTGTTGTGCATTATATTGCTTTTCTTTTCTTTCTTTCTTTTTTTTTTTTTTGAGACAGAGTCTTGCTCTGTCCCCAGGCTGGAGTGCAGTGGCGCAATCTCAGCTCACTGCAACCTCCGCCTCCCGGATTCAAGCGATTCTTCTGCTTCAGCTTCCCGCATAGCTGGGATTATAGGCGCGCGCCACCACACCCATCTAATTTTTGTATTTTTGGTAGATACAGGGTTTCACCATATTGGCCGGGATGGTCTGGATCTCTTGACCTTGTGATCCGCCTGCCTTGGCCTCCCAAAGTGCTGGGATTACAGTCATGAACCACCGTGCCCAGCCCTCATTTTTCTACTTTATCTTTGACCACCTCAGATCACTGAATAGCACTTTTGTTACATATTTTTTACAAGCATGGTGTAAGGGAATGTCTAGACCTAGTATCCTGGGCAAGTTTAGTAAGGATTGGGATGCACTGTTATATATGACCTTAAGACCGAATGGTGTTGATGTTTGTATTTCAACATTTCTTTGAGTCACAGGGAGATTTTGGCGTTGGAGTGAGGATGTTGGTACCTATAACTTCCTGTTATTTCCTTCCTAATATGCTTTTGAACATACCCAGTGGTTTAAATTTTATAGGCAGTGGTAGTGAATGAGAGGACAGTGGTAGTATTACTTTGGTGTTTGGGATGGGGAATGGCGGGAAGAGTCCTGTGGGTAAGAGAACCAGCAATGTATATTTCTTGTTAGTAAATTGTGCTGTCACTTGGAAGTTGTTTCTTGTATTTCTGTTCAATTTATGTCCTTTGTGTTTCCCTTCTTGCAACATTGTATTCATTTACCTTTTTTTTTTTTTTTTTGAGACGTAGTCTTGGAGTCTTGCTCTGTCGCCCAGGCTGGAGTGCAGTGGCGCAATCTTGGCTCACTGCAAGCTCCGCCTCCCAGGTTCATGCCATTCTCCTGCCTCAGCCTCCTGAGTAGCTGGGACTACAGGCATGCGCCGCCATACCCGGCTAATGTTTTGTATTTTTAGTAGAGACAGGGTTTCACTATGTTGGTCAGGATGGTTTTTATCTCCTGACCTCAGGTGATTGGCCTGCCTCGGCCTCCCAAAGTGCTGGCATTACAGGCATGAGCCACTGCACCCGGCCTGCATTCATTATTCTTAATTCCTCATATAAAATTTTGATTATCTCCTCCTATCTTTAACGTTTTTTTCAAATTCTCTCCCAAAGACTATAGCTTTCCTGGTTGCTTTGGCAATAAGCCACAAAAAGGAAAACCCATGTTAGGCTCGTGTTTATAAGGTCTGAGCATTCCTAACACGTACTGGGTACCTGCTAGCTCCTTTCATGTTTCCATGGACTTATTTTGTCACAAAATAAATTACCAACAGTTAGAGAGTCTACTTTCTTTTGAAAAGTTTGATCGGTTTAGCTTTTTTAAAAATATCTTTTTGTATCACTGAGTAGTATTCTTTTTTGAATACTGAATGTTAAAAATGCTCCTTTAATTCTCTTGCTCACATGTGTAAAAATGTCATTTCTGTACTACATTATGTATCATAAAATTTTGTATTTTTTCAATGCTTTTCCTAATGGTTGGGGTAGCATTTATTGTTAAAGTAATTTTTAATATTGTATTCAAAAAACTACAGGTGGATAAGGGTTTGGCTTAAGGACAGAGTAGGTGTAGACATGGGGAATATCCAAATCTCATCGCTATTTCCAGCCCTTATACTAAATAGTTAAATAGTGACTCTGTTTTGCTAGTATAAAGTATTTAACTTTAAAGCATTTAAAAGCCAAAAATAAAGATGAAGTATAGTGTAATTGTAATGCAAGTATTATATGATTTTTTAAGTGTTTTGAGACTCAAATAAAAATGCTTAATTATTTAAAAATTACAAATAAAAATATTTCAGGGCAGTCAGATGTTTCAAAGGGTAGACTTCCAGGGCTTTACAGAAGAGGCCTTCAGGCTTGTGAGGTGGGGCTTTGGTGAGGGGACATATAGTGATTGGGATTCAGTTTGTCGGAGGCTACAGCCAACTGCAGCTTTTGGTTTTAAGTCTTGCCACTGGCCTTTTAAAAATGGAACTAATTGGGGGGACAGAATCCTGATTACCTGCTCATGTGTGATGTACGATGTGGACAGTTTTACACACATACAGACCCACACCTACTTTTCTGTTGACCTGCTGATGTAAGATTTGGATGTTTTATACACACACACACACACGTGCATACACACATACAATTTTTCTACTTTTCTGTTGATTTCCCTTGCCAACCCTTTGTTTGGTGGGAAGTCAGAGGAGGCAGCCTCTCTAGATGGGAAATAAGAAAGATGGCATTTTGGAGATACTTTATTTCTGTGAGTTCTTGTCAGATTTTTAATTGGGAAATGTGTCTGCCACTTAGGTGATTTGCTTTCCAATTAAATGTTGTCTGTCTTTAAAACTTGGCCTGTAATAGCCAGTTTAATTGGGAAGACAAACTTTGGTTGTGACTTCAGGAGACCTTTTTGAAACCTTGGAGCAGACTTTTGAAGACACACTCTGGTTACAGATGTCAAGGAGGTTTGAAGGCAGTGGAAGGCTCACGTTTTCATCAACTTTTATGTCTTCACAGAAGTTGAAATTTCAAAAACTTAGAAAATCCTTTTTTGTAGACACCTGTTAAATTCCCTTCCTCCTTGGAGAGTATTTTGGTCAGCCCTGTGTTTAATTCAAAGTAAACTTTGTTGAAGGGGTCCAGGCTTTGACCAGGGCTTTGAACAAACAGCTTTGAGGTTCGTGACACAGTTTGTGGCAGGAAAGGAAAGTAGTCACTCTGTTCTGAGCCGAGTCGTGGAAGTTGGGTTAGGTGTTAATGTTCTTTCCATCACCATCTCTTCTCTTCATCTGAGCCCATCACATAATGGTTTTTTGGTTTCTAGCTCTGTTTGTACCCTGGGACATCTTGGCCCTACTGATGCTGTGTTCTTTGAAAGTTACTACTAGAATACGCAGAAACAGTGCTTTCAGGAGGTCCTGGGATGTCTGGCAGCATATATGAATGTAAGGGGCAACACAATTCCCATACTCTGGCTCAGAATTAGTGTCGTGGACCCATGTCTTAGTGTACCTTGTGTAATTGTTGACACTGGGATTTCCTGAAGGCTTTGAGGCCTGTAGTATTAATGGTGGGTGATATGGTCAGGTTTTTTCAAGCCATTACTTGTACATAGATGTGGTCACAGCCTGTGGTGAGAAGTTCTGTGGTGGTTTGTTGTAGTTGAAACTTGCTGTATTACCTGTGTAACCTTGGACCAGTTACTTAAAACCACCGTGTCTTAGTTTCCTCGTTTGGAAAATGGGCTAATACGATCTGTGTTTTTTTGGAACATCACATGAGATGAGAGTATATAAAAGTGCCTAGCACAGTTTGGCACACAGTAGGCACTCAGACGTTCATTTCCTCCTTTCTAGGATCTGTACCCTCTTTTGTTAAGAAGATTCTTTTGATTTTAATACATTTGCCAGCTAGCAACCAGGCTATAATGTTAATTTTCCACCTGAAACAACCTTGATGTGTTGACTAGAGTGATTCCATTTGTCAGGATGTTGTTTTTGTAACCAGGATATCTTGTACAGCTGAATTAAGATATTAATTATTTGGTAATTTGAGAGTCAGCTAAAGAAGCTAGATTTAAATGTATGTATGGTTATGTGTGTATGTAAAACATGTAAAATATAAACACACATAAAGTATGAAACATTTATTAGATTAAAAGACTGAAAAGACTACAAACAAGCAAGTCAAGGGGCCCATACTCTGTTGAGATAATCCTTGTTGTCCTTTTTCCTTGTTGTCCTTTATAAAAAGGACAACAATATTGTATATTGTACAAATTTGTAAAGACTAGAGTCATAGGAACATTGTCCAGCAATCTCATTTCCCAAAATATTACCTGTTTTTCAGGTTTTCGTATGGATCTTGTCCGTGTATATACATTTTTAAAAATACTGCTATACAGTCTTCATAGTTACATAAGTTTGTTAAGTGGAGGAATTAAACATATACAGAACAATAGGGAAGAAAAAATCACCCATAGTTTCTTTTCTTTTTTTTTTTTTGAGGCAGAGTCTCGCTTTGTCACCCAGGCTGGAGTGCAGTGGCGCCATCTCAGCTCACTGCAAGCTCCACCACCTGGGTTCAAGCGATTCTCCTGCCTCAGCCTCCCGAGTAGCTGGGATTACAGGCACGTGCCACCACTCCTGGCTAATTTTTGTATTTTTGGTAGAGACAGGGTTTCACCATGTTGGCCAGGCTGGTCTCAAACTCCTGACCTCAGGTGATTGGCCCGCCTTGGCCTCCCAAAGTGCTGGGATTACAGGCGTGAGCCACCATGCCCGGCCCACTTGTAGTTTCCTCACCAGCATTATCCACTGTTAATACTTTTGCTTCCAGTTTAAGAAAAAAAAAATCACACTATTGTTTTAAAAATAGTACTCTCGTGATAAATAATTCAAACAACGAAAATGCAGAAAAACGGAAAGATGAAAGTAAGAAAAATTATTTCAGATTTTATCCTCTATAAGTTATTATCATTGATATTAGATGAACCTAATTCCAGACCCCTCCCTTTTCTGTGTGAATGAAATGTTGATGGCCAGAAATAATTTTTTATTAAATATGGGATCTTACTCTATATACTAATTTTATTTGTTCTCTTTTTTTATTTATTTATTTTTATTTTTTATTTTTTTTGGGACGGAGTCTCATTCTGTCGCCCAGGCTGAAGTGCAGTGGTGCGATCTCGGCTCACTGCAACCTCTGCCCCTCCAAGTTTAAGCAATTCTCTGCCTCAGTCTCCGGGAGTACCTAGGATTACAGACGCGTGCCACCATGCCTGGCTAATTTTTTTGTATTTTTAGTAGAGACGGGGTTTCACCATCTTAGCCAGGCTGGTCTTGAACTCCTAACCTCGTGATCTACCCACCTTGGCCTCCCAAAGTGCTGAGATTACATGCGTGAGCCACTGCTCCCGGCTTGTCCTCCTTTTTGAGGTATACATGTATATGCTAGAGTGCACAAATCTTGTATATGGCTTGATGAATTTTTACCTTTGTAACCACTGTCCAGCTAGAGATACAGAACACTTCCAGCATCCTAGAATGATCCTTCTCTATCATTTTTTTCCAGTACTTTTTTTTTTTGTGTGTGTAAGGATATCCATTTTCAACACCACTTGTTAAAAAGACTATCCTTTCTTTATTTGCTTTCTTTTGCAACTTTGTCAAAAACCAATTTACTTTATATGTGTGGGTTTATTTCTTGACTTTCTAGTCTGTTCCATTCATGTTTATATTGATAACAATACTGCACTGTCTTGATTACTGCTTTTTTAAGTTCTGAAGACATAGTGTAAGTCCTTTAACTTTTTTTTTTTTTTTTTTTTTGAGACAGTGTCTTGCTCTGTTGCCCAGGCTGGAGTGCAATGGCATGATCTCGGCTCACTGCAACCTCTGACTCCCAGGTTCAGACGAATCTCCTGCCTCAGCCTCCTGAGTATCTGGGATTATAGGCATGTGCCACCACGCCTGGCTAATTTTTGTATTTTTGGTAGAGACAGGGTTTCACCATGTTCGTCAGGCTGGTCTTGAACTCCTGACCTCAGGTGAGCCACCTGTCTCGGCCTCCCAAAGTGCAGGGATTACAGGCGTGAGGCACGGTGCCCGGCCCCTTTAACTTTATTCTACTTTTTCAAAGTAGTTTTGGGGCTTCTAGGTTGTTTGCATTTTCTTACAAATTTTAGAATAAGCTAGTCAGTTTCTACAATAAAACCTGCTGGGATTTTGATAGGGATTAATATATGGAATTGACGTTTTAATATTGAGTCTTCTGATCCATGGATGGGGGGTATATATCTCCATTTAATTCTTCTTCAGTTTATCTCAGCAACTGTGTGTGTGTGTATAGATTTTAGTGTCTAGGTTTATATGTCTTTGGTCAGATTTCTATTTTAGGCCACTTCAAGTTGTGCTACAGTTCATGGAATGTTAATGTTCATTAAAAAATGCGTTTTTTTTTTCTCCTGGTGTTTTGTTTTATATAGTTTGTATTGCTATGCTAGTTCACTGGTCTTTTCTGCTATTCCTAATCTCTTGTTAATCCCATCTAATATTATTTTTATCTTAGATTATACTTTTCAATCTAAGATGCAGAAGCTTATCTTCTTTATCTGGAAGTTTGATTTGGGTCTTTTTCATGTCTGTGCTTACATGTTTAACTTTTCCTGTAGCTTTGTGAACAAATGGAATATGGGTATTATAACAGTTCAATGTGCTTGCCTACCAATTTTATCATCTGTGTCATTTCTGGGTTTCCATTGATTAATGTTTTTCCCTCTTCTTTTACCTGCCTTGTGGTTTTTTTTTTTTCCTTTTTGAGACAGAGTCTAGCTCTTGCCTAGGTTGGAGTGCAGTAGTGCGATCTCTGCTTACTGCAACCTCCGCCTCCCAAGCTCAAGTGATCCTCCCACCTCAGCCTCCCAAGTAGCTGAGACTGTAGGTGTGTGCCGCTGTGCCTGGCTAATCTTTGTATTTTTTTTTTTTAGGTTTTGCTATGTTGCTCAGGCTGATCTTGAATTCCCGACCTCAAGCAATCCGAAGGCCTCAGCCTGTGAGCTACCACACCCGGGCACCTTGTGGTTTTTGAGCTGATGCTAGACATTGTCAGTTTTATCTTGATGGTTGTTGGTTTTTGATATTTTTGTATTCCACTATTCTTGAGCTTTGTTCTGAGATGTGGTTAAGTTACTTGGAAACAATTTGGTCTTTTCAGGCCTTGTTTTATGTTTTGCTAGTTAGGAGCAGAGCAACATTTAGTCTAGGGCTAAGTTTGTCTCACTACTATGACAAAATTCTTTTGATTATTCCACTCAGTACCCTAAGAATTATGAAATTTTTTCACTCTGGCCTGGGGGGCTGGGCACTATTTCCAGCCCTGTGTGAGTTCAGATCATTATTTCCTCTAATCCTTTCAGGTTGTTATTTTCCTGGCCTTGGGTAGTTACCTGTCACACGTGTGCTGATCAATACCCAGCTGATGACTGTCTACAGATCTGCAGACTTCCCTGTGCAGCTCTTTCCCATCTCCATTACTGTCCTGTAGATTCTAACCACCTTAATATGCAGTGTTTTGAAACCCGTTTTGTTTATTTGTTCATTACTTTATTAGTCCCTATTATTTCTTCTGGGCCTGAAGTAGAAGTCCATCAGTACTTCCTATTTAAAAAAAATATCTCTGAAGGTACTATTTTGGATTGTATCTTCTCAGAGAGGAAGAATAAGATATTCAAATATGCTGTTTAAAGCAATGGCAGCTGGGTGCAGTGATATGTGCCTGTAGTCCCAGCTACTCTAGAGGCTGAAGTGGGAGGATTGCTTGAGCTCAGGAGTCCTGTTGGGGCAGCATAGTAAGCCATGATATAAATTATGACCTTGGTCTTTATAGTGGCCAGTTTTTTTTATGTGCTAGGGGTTTAGCTTTGAAAAACATAGGTGTGTACAGTTTAACAGGAAGTAATAAGGGAAAATTCTTGTATTACGTTTGACACTGTTGGTAAGAAAATAAAATATTTCAAGATTCTTAGGAGACCCTTTTCTGACTTTTATTTATTCTTTTAAAAATATAAAGTCTTTGTCAAAATAAAGTAGAATGTAATTAAAAAGTGTTTTTCCATTTAAAACCTATTCATTGTGCTGAATATTATGGGAGAATTATACTAAAAATATCACTTGAGAGCTTGTTAGAAATACAGAATCTCAGGTCCTACCTGACTTACCTGAGCTGAATCTGCATTTAAACAAGATTCCCAGGTGATTTGAAAGCACAATAAAGTTTAGGTAGCTTCTAGAACAAGAAACCCCAGGCTTGAAATGTTCTCAACACATAGAAATGATAAATGCTAGTGATGATGGATATCCTGAATAACCTGATGGTTTGGCTGTGTCCCCACCCAAATCTCATCTTGAATTGTAGCTCCCATAATTCCCATGTGTCATGGGAGGGACCTGGTGGGAGATAATTTAATCATGGGGGCGGGTCTTTCCTGTGCTGTTCTCATGATAGTGAATAAGTCTGATGAGATCTGATGGTTTTATAAATGAGAGTTCCCCTGCGCAAGCTCTCTCTTGCCTGCTGCCATGTAAGATGTGACTTTGCTCCTCATTCGCCTTCTGCCATGATTGTGAGGCCTCCTCAGCCATGCTGAACTGTGAGTCAGTTAAACCTCTTCCCTAAGGCCGGGCGCGGTGGCTCACGCTTGTAATCCCAGCACTTTGGGAGGCCGAGGCGGGCGGATCACGAGGTCAGGAGATCGAGACCACGGTGAAACCCCGTCTCTACTAAAAATACAAAAAAACTAGCCGGCTGAGGTGGCGGGTGCCTGTAGTCCCAGCTACTCGGAGAGGCTGAGGCAGAAGAATGGCGTGAACCCGGGAGGCGGAGCTTGCAGTGAGCCGAGATTGCGCCACTGCACTCCAGCCTGGGCGACAGAGCGAGACTCTGTCTCAAAAAAAAAAAAAAAAAAAAAAAAAAAAACCTCTTCCCTTTATAAATTACCTAGTCTCAGGTATGTCTTCACTGGCATTTTGAGAACAGACTAATACACCTGATTTGATCATTACATAGTCTGTGAATATTACAAAATCACATGTGTGCCATAAATATGTACAAATATTTTGCATTAATTAAAAGAGATACAAGAAGCCAATTGCAATTGTTAAATTTTTTTTTTTCTGAGATAAACATCATATAGATATGTTTTTTAAAAAAGCATTCTGTTTTTTTTTTTTTTGAGACAGGGTCTCACTCTGTCACCCAAACTGGAGTGCAGTGGTGTGATCTCAGCTCACTTCATCCTCTGCCTCCCAAGCTCAAGCAATTCTTGTGCCTCAGCCTCCTGAGTAGCTGGGACTACAGGTGTGTGCTACCATGCCCAGCTAGTTTTTGTATTTTTTGTAGAGAGGGAGTTTCACTATGTTGGCCAGGCTGGTCCCACACTCCTGGCCTCAAGCAATCTGCCTGCCTTGGCCTCCCAAAGTGCTAGGATTACAGGTGTGAGCCAAGGCACCCAGCCAAAAGCATTATTCTTAAGCAGTGTATATGCTGAAATATATACCAACAAAAATGATATCATGTCCAGGATTTGCTTCAAAATAGTGAGAGGAGGGTTAGAGTAACTGGGGTTGTCCATGAAGAAGACTGGAATGTGTTGATAATTGTTGAAGTTGGATTGATCTGACAGATCTTTTTAAAAAAAATTTTTTTTTTTTTTAGTAGAGATGGAGTTTCACTATATTGGCCAGGCTGGTCTTGAACTCCTGTCCTCAAGTGATCTGCCTGCTTTGGACTCCCAAAGTGCTGGATTACATGAGCCACCATGCCTGGCCTATTTGACAGATCTTTTAATTTTTGTACATGGTTGAAAATTTCATAAAAATTTATATGTGTGTGTGTGTGTTTACATATGTATATGTTGGGGGGAGGGAAGATGGTGGGAAACAAGGTTGATTGATTGATGTTTTAATAGATTAGTATATTACAGAAGTGCTATATATTCTTTATGTCCTCTTCCCTCTCCCCTAGACACTTTAACAATAACATACTAAAGTGTCCCTGATTTCTGCATTTAAGAAATCTGCTTCAATTTGTGTAACCCAGAATTTCCGAAATTTGACCACATCACACCTCTTAATTTTTTGTAAAACATTGTTTCTGAGGAACTCACCAGAAAACAAGATCACTGTGGACAATGCTTGAAGAAGGATGTGGGGCTGCAATCGAAGTAGAAAAAGAGGTAGAGTTTGGTGAAGTAAGAGTAGGGGGTAGATTTTAAGTTGACTTTGTCAACCTTGGGCTCAGTTTTATGCCTTAGTGGGGTGATTTTACTTAATATTAGATAATGACCTTTGTTGCCTAAGAGATTTATAGCTTTTGGTCCCCAGAAGTGTTCTATAACTGACTTAATTGAAATATTGAAAAACTGTATGTGTTGGGTGTAGTAATTGGCCCTAAGTGCTGTCTGAAGCAAGACACCAATGAATTTTCAATTGACTTTAAAGCAAAAATTGTTTACTGTCACTTGATATTAAATACATCTCTTTGTACTGTTAGGGGATGTTGTTTTTATGCATCAGAACTTTTTCAGAGGGACTTGTCATTGTGAATTGCTATCAGTTGGGATGGGATTATCTTGTATTTTGCGTGCTCTAATAAGACATAATTAAGAAATAAGCAATCATGATGTATAATTGAATATAATAAAATCCGATTTAAAAGTGTAATGTAGATTTGGTTATGCTTTGAGTGAAGCCATATCTTACGTGATTATATAGTGATACACATCTTGAACATTTCTTTAATGTGTAATTTTTTACACATTAAACTCATAATTCTGAGTAACTCAGAATTATGATGAGGGTCTCTTATTTTTACAATTCACTGGGAGCATTTATAGACTATTCGTCATATACAAAATGTTCTGCTTAGAATAATAGGCTTGGAAGACTTATTTCTTAACTTGTTTCTTTAGTGTTTATATTCTTAACTATCTCTTTTCCTCTTCAGTTTGTACTTTCACTCTATTCATACTTAGGACAGGCTTTTGTTTCTGTGATGACATAATAGGTATATGGTGCTGTCAGCCATTTCTTAGATTGGCCCTTTAGTATTTTAAAGGCAAAGAGAACCTGACTGTCACACTGTGAAATTAGGGCTGAATAGATATAATAACTTAACCTGATGTCTTCTGGTTAAAAGCAGTTTGGGAAAGAAAACAGGATTTGTGTTGTAAAGAATCACATCAGCTCTAGACTCTCTTTCTTGCGTTGGGATCAGTAGCAACAGGAATATTATGTTCTGTAAAGATCAATAAGCTAATAATTACCTTTTTTTCCATCTTGGAGTGAGGTTCTGAAGCTAGTGAACTCTTCAGCATTTGTTGAGAGTTTATGCTTAGTTTTTGCTTTATGATAATGTGTTAGAATATTTTGTAACTAAATCAGGATGACTCCTTCTCTATCTAGTACTCTTTACATTATGCAGTTCAAGAAATTTCACTGGGGCCAAGGTCGCGCCACTGCACTCCAGCCTGAGCGACAGAGCTAGACTCTGTCTAAAAAAAAAAAAAAGAGAAATTTCATTGGAATTGTCCCAACAAGAGAGAAGGTAGCACTGATTGGGTGGTTCAGGTGCTCGATGAGTAGAAAAGGCAGGGATTCGGTGACATAGTTTATCCACTTAGAGGCCCATTTTGAGTACTTTTAAGAGGGGTCACTGAGATTTGATTCTTATTGTAGATTGTGCTCTGTAGAGCTGTTGCTTCCTGATAAGTGATTTTAGGATATGTGAAGCTCTACTTGTAATTAGTTTTTCTGAGTTGCTTGAAGGGATTTCCATTAATTGTTTTGTTAATCTTTATTATTCCTGGAGGAGAGGTCACTGGATGCCAACAAGGAATGTCTTTAGTAGACAATTAAGCCCATTAACTGTTTTCAGAAAGCATGACTTAATGCTAACTATTCTGCAGGTGTCACCAAAATTCAGGTGTATTACATTAAATATTTCTTATAGCCGGTTAATTAGTTTAGTTATCTGGGGCTGTATTAGGCAGCTAATTCTTGTGGATTTGCCAAGAATCTGTGTTGCTTCTGACTAAGGAGAGTGACTGATAACATCTATCTTGAAAAATTAACCAACCAAAATAACACTGCGTGTGTTTTAAAGTGTGGTGTATTAGTCTGCTTGGGCTGCCATAACAAAACACCAAAGACTAGGTGGCTAAACCAATAGAAATGTATTTTCTCACCATTCTGGAGGCTACAAGTTCAAGATCAACCCACCAGGGCTAGTTTCTAGAGAAGCCTCTCACTCTGCTTGTAAATGGCTCCCTTGCTCTGCTGTCACATGGCCTTTGCTGTGTAAATGTGTGGAGAGGGCTTCTCCTTCCTTTTCCTTTCTTCTAAGGACATCAGTCCTTTTGGATTAAGGCCCACCCTTATAACCTCACTTAACCTTTATTACCTTCTTTGTAGGCTGTGTATCCAAATACAATAACATCGAGAGTCAGAGATTCAACATTTGAATTTGGGAGGGACACAGTTCAGTTCATAACAGGTGGTACCCTGGGCATTCTTGTTATTTTGAAAAAATATCCTAAACTGCTTCTAGAGTGACAATCTCTCATCACCTACAGGTAGTCTTGAGGCTCAGGCAAGAGCCCTGGTTAAGCTGTTAATTTTTCACAATTGTTTGTCAATCTTACTGCATGCTTTTCTGGCTTATATTAAAATTAATAAAACATAATTTGATCTATTTAGTCCTGTAAGTTCCTGAAATTCTAGCCTTAAATTAAAATGAATTGTTGGAAAACTTTGTACCTGGGCTATATTCAGATCTTTCAAAATCTCTAGGCCAGAATTGAGTTTTAATGTTATGTTCTTGAAGGAACTTATAAGAAATGGCCATGTAAGATTTGTGACTTTGTTTTCAGAAGATTGTTAAGGACATCTTTTACTATATTAGGTCTTCCGTGTTTTTTAAGTGAAAGATTTCTTTTAGAATTTAGGACTAGTCCAAAATTTGCTTCCTTAGAGGAACTGGAGTCCATAATTTTGAGAATGAGAATTATATCATGTGATGTGTCTCCTTTTGCCTGGGCTGCTAGGAAGCTCAGATTTGGTTTGGGGGCTCACTTCCTATTAACTTTGCTTGCCCATATGATCTGCTTCATTGTCTTTTACATTTATTTGGTGGTGTTTAGCTCTGCATCTCTTTAGTCCCACTTTCTCATTTGTATTTTACTTTTTATTGTTTATATTCTTGCACAAGCCATCTCACATCTTTTTTTGGGAAGAGGTGGGATATAATTAAAATGAAACTTGAATGTAGATATTGTTACTCAGTTTCACCATTAAATACTGGTTGAAAGGTTATCAGTCTTTGGCTGAGTGCTCACCCCCAAGTAGCTTCATAGAACACTCAGAGTAAAAGCTCACAAAGTTGGGCCTGGTCTGGCTCCCAGTTTTCTCCTTGATTCATTTCCTGTCACTGTCACTCTTCCTCAAGTCTCTAAAGCCACATTGACCTCCTTGCCATTCCATGTTCCTTGAGCAGGCTAAACACACCCTGTTTCAGGGTCTGTTCTCTCTGGAATCAGCTTCCCAGATAGTGCCCTTTCTCTCTCACTTTCTAGTAAGCTGTATTCAAATGCCATCTTTATCCGAGAGGCCCTCCCTGGCCTCCTTATATGAAGTAGCCTCCTTCCTCCTTGCCTGTCTTAGCTTTTGCGTAGCTGTTACCTCCCAGCTCCCCTCACTATAACATAAGCTTTATGAGGGAGGGATTGGTTTTGTTCATTGCTGTATGTATCTCTAGGCCCTTAGAACTGTGCCTGGTGAGTAATAGATACTTAGTGAATATTTGTTGAATGAATAAGTGAATTAAATAGGGTCACGAGCAACTATCTGTTCTTTTCTACAGATTTTTGAGCATGCATTTCATGTGAGACAATTTAGTTGCAATTGTTTCTTAAGGCTGGGAACTGTCCTCCATGACCTCTCTAGATCCTGCATTGCACTGCTGCTCATTACTTAGCTTTTACTAAGCACTTAATGTACCAGGCACTGTAAGAATATAGAGAAAAGGTCTGATCTCAGTTCAGAAATAAATATCCTCAGAAACTTTAGAAAGGGGTAGGCTTTAGGGGGTTTGGGCTAACAGTGTTGTGATTCATAAATTATTTATTTTGTTCCCAATAATATATCAGCCAACACTTCTGTCACACTTTATATTTTCAAAGCACATTCACACATTTCTCCAGTCCTAACAATATCCTGGCGAGGCAGGTATTCTTATTATCTTACCTGTTTTACAAAGAAAAAAACAGACCCAGAAATTTAAGTCACTTACTGAAGGTCAAGCAACTTGAAAGTTGTAGAGCTCCGTTTGAATCTGGGTGTTTTAAAATTCCAGAACCTATGTTCCTTTAATGTGTATGTGGATGGCTCTTGTTTGATATACTTGATGAGGTAGTAAGGGACTTTCTTGGTGTATTCCTAATGGTGTATTCTAGATTTGGGTTTTTCTTTTTGTATCCTTTTATTCCACTTGAGTGATGAGTCAGTTTTGGTGACTGACCTTATTTTCACAGGTGTGCTTTTTCCTTTATTTGATCTTTCTTTTGTCTTTAAGAACAATACTGACTTTTATGTATTTTCTCCTGTCTGGACTCCATTACTCTGTTAAGACCAAAGTGAAAGCAAAATTGCTCCACAGAAGGAACTAGTGATGATGACTGGTTATTTTCCTTTCAAAACATTTGATCGGCTACACTGAAATACAGAGGCTAGTATGAAAATAGGAAACAGACAAATTCAGTTTTAGATCTCCAGTTATTTACCCTGGGTTTTAATGCTTGTTTATGGGACTCACTTGGAGCTCATGGTTGTGAATCCACTAGAACTTAATAACGTTTGTTCCTACTAGATGTTGTTAACAGTAGCTTTACATGTGTACCGTGGTCCTTTTAGCCCTTTAGGTAAATAAATTCCTTCCTGGGGATTAATTAGTCATGGTTAAGATGTAATTCATCATGCAAAATATCAGAGCTGTCTTAGTGAAAAATTCTTAATGATCCAGAAATGTCTTTGTGTCCAGCTTAACTGGAATCTAGTTTATTGTTTTATGTTTGTCCATGAACTTGACAATAGTTTATAAGTCATAATCGTTTTGAGAATAGGAATGGAAAAAAAATTTAGAGTGATTCAATAACTTGAATACATCTTGGGTTGGGAACTTTATACCATTTGTCCTTTGATCATGTCTTTTATTTAGCTCATGCTTTTAAATCTTGCCCAGATTCAAGACTGTTATTACTAGAAAAGCTGCTTGGTGCTCTCTTTCCATCCCTAACTGTCTGCTGTTCTCTTTACATATGAACTGTGGCTTGATGAGAGGACATGTCCTGCAGCTCAGGAGTTGAAGGCAGGAAAGATAGGATTTTGTAACATGTATAGTAGAAAGAGCATGGATTTTGGAGTCAAATATACTTAGCTTTAATTTCAACTCTGATATTAACTATGTGCATGTGTGTATTTTACTGATACACACTTTACTGATAAGCCTCTGATTCCTTATCTGTAAAAAGGCTGGTGATAATATTTTATTATACTAGACTGCTTTGAGGATTGTCTTAGATTAGGTATGCAAAATAACCACTGTATTGCCTGGTGTATTATAGATGCTCAGTAGTTTGTATCCTGTGCCTCACCTTCACCTTCCTTTCCAAACATGTAGAACACAGGGATGCATGTAAATTTCTGCATTTAGTTTTAAAATTTCACAAGTGGAGGATGAGTGAGAGTTGACTTGTCAGCACTTAGTGTCAAAGGGATCTTGGATAATTTTTGGACTATATTTTTAAAAATGGAGTGTAGTTTTAGGCTATATTATTAGAAATATAGTGTTCATGTTGTGGGATATAAAACCTCTTTCTGTTTGGAAGTATGTTGTGTTCACTTCTCAGAACATCTGAGAGGCAGGTTAATGAAGCCATTAAGAGCCATATGGCCCAGGTTTGAGGTCAGACTCTGCTCCTTAAAGACTGTGCCTTGAATAAAAAACTCCATCTCTTTATTTCTACAAAGAGGGATAAGTATGGTACTGATATGGTTTGGCTGTGTCCCCATCCACATCTCATCTTGAATTTTAACTCCCACAATTCCCACGTGTCGTGGGAGCAACTCAGTAGGAGGTGATTGAATTGTGGGGGTGGGTCTGCCCTTCGATGCACTGTTCTTGTGATAGTGAATGAGTTTCACGAGATCTGATGGTTTTAAAAAGGGTAGTCCCTGCACAAGCTCTATTCTCTTGTCTGCTGCCACGTGAGATGTGCCTTTCACCTTCTGCCATGATTATGAGGCCTCCCCAGCCACGTGGAATTGTAAGTCCAGTAAACCTCTTTCTTTTGTAAATTGCCCAGTCTTGGGTATGTTTTTATTGGCAGCATGAAAATGGATTAATACAGGTACCTACCTCATAAGGATGTTTTTGCAATAAATTAATTATTGTGTGTAAGCCACTTAGATTAATGCCTGGCACATAGAAAGTTCTATGTGAGTGTTACCTGTTTTTGAGGGGACTTCAGATGAAAGCAAAAAGGATGGTGGGCTGCTGGAAGTCATGGTGTAGAAGAAACAGTTGAAGAAACTGGAGGTGTTTAACCCAAGAAAGAACTATTGAAAGGCCTTTACCATTTAAAGGGAAATTTTATGGAAGAAAGAATAGACATTTTTTTGTGTTACAGAAAAAGATGAGACTAGGATCAATGGGTAGAAATTCTAAAGAGGCTGATTTTATTTTATTTTAATGGAAGGCTTTATAATAAGTAAAGCTGTTCAAAATTGCAGTGAATTGCCTCGTGAGCTGATAGAGCTCTGCATTGCACAGAGGCTTAGAAGGCTGAAGAGAGGTTCATGACCTGGCTGGTGGGGTGAGCTCAATGACAAGTGTTCTCTTCTGCACTGCTGTCTGTTCAGGTTAAGGGACTAGTGATAATCCCACACTGAAATTTGCTGGGATTTGCTAGCGTGCATGAGAACTTTCTCCCTAGAATTAGTCAGCTCTTTCATGCTTTGCTTTTTTTTTTTTGAGATGGAGTCTCACTCTGTTGCCCAGGCTGAAGTGCAGTGGCACGATCTCGGCTCAGTGCAACCTCTGCCTCCTGGGTTCAAGTGATTCTCCTGCCTCAGCCTCCCGAGTAACTGGGACAACAGGCACGGGCCATTGCGCCTGGCTAATTTTTTATATTTTTAGTAGAGACAGGGTTTCACCATATTGGCCAGGCTGGTCTCGAACTCCTGACCTTGTGATCTGCCTGCCCTGGCCTCCCAAAATGCTGGGATTACAGGTATGAATCACCGCGCCTGGCCTCTTTCATGCTTTTATGGTTTATCATTTATTAATTTTTATTGAATATTTATCTCAGACAAATATTTATTGTCCGTGACATTGTATTTCTGGTCTCATATTGCAGAAAAGAAAACAGAGTTTGGAAATAAATATTCATTGCCTACTATTGCTTGGCACCATGCATTCAATCCTTGAAGGAACCCAATGACTTAGATTTTATTGTTATTGGGAGACCATTCTCCTCTGGGCTCTTGTGTTTCTGAAGTTCTTGTGAGCCAAGCACTGATTGCCCTATGTTTTAGGTTATTTTGCCAAGGATGTTTGTTTAGGAAACAGCGTTGGAAGATAGAGATGGTCTCTCACTCCAGAGCAAGGGGCAGATGTGTTTCCAGTCCAGTCTCTGAGCTTAGATTTGGTTTTTGGAGCTCGGAGTTCTTTTCCAGGAGCTGCCTATGTGGGCAGGCTTCTCTTTGGGCCCATCTGCCTAACCCTTTTGGGACTTGGGGGCAAGGGGAACTGATGTGAACATGCTGCACTTATGCCGCTTGCTGTGCTGTGAGTGTGATCAAGTCTTTTGGACTTGAGGAGCTCTAGGAGTTTTGTGTCTTCTGCCAGCACCTGTGAAACTGTGGCTAACCTCTTAGCTTGCGAGTAGAATAAAATCTCAGCCTTCGCCATTCTTGACATTAAGGAGGAATAAAATGAGAATCAGAGAGTTTAAACCTAATGCCCAGAGTTAAGTGATCTAGTATTTGGGAGTGGTGGGATTTTAACTTTTGTCTTCAGAGGGTGTACTTGTTATTATGTTATGGAAAAACGCTACTGCCATTGCTGTTGCCATTACTACTGTTATTACTAGAACAATAATAGCTAACGACAACAACCAACATTTGTTGAGTGCTGATGACATACCAGGCCTTGTTTAATCTCATTTAATTCTCACTAACAACCCTGTGTGGAAGGTATCTTAGTATTTTCACTTTATAGATGAGCAAAATGAGATGCCATTACTAAGGTCATGAGTAGCCAGTAGGGTGGAGCCACAATTCTAACCCAGGCAGCTTTACTTTGCCTGAAGAGACCCCACTCTGTAGCTGTTAGGAGTGCAATCTGAAAGCAGACCAACCTGAGTTTCAAATCCCCTTACTATTCCTAACCTTCATTGTGTGAGGTGGTGTAAATTAATTTAACCTCTTTAAATCTCAGCTGTTTTATCTGTAAAAAGAGGGGAGGGAATAATAATAGGACCTACTCCAAAGGCCTGTTATGAGGATTAAACATACATTTTATAAAATGTGCAACACAGCTGGCTCCTGGCAGCTAGTAAGCCTCTCTAAATATTAGAGGCTATTATTACTTTTATTATCCTTGCTGCCTTCCTTTTCTCTAATTAAAAAAAAAAAAGCTTTAATGGTTTTGCACTCTGAGTTCTATAATGTAAATATTTTTCTCTAAAGACAAAATATTCATCCTAGTTTACATCAAGAGGATACATTTTAAATATGGGGCAAAGCTGGCACAGGGTATTTCTTACATAAATATTTTCTTGAAAAAGGAAAATAGGAGGCAGAACCCCCCGGTAGACCAAATTTGCCTTCTAATCTTCATTTTAGTAACCCTTTCTATTCCCTAAATAACTCCTAATGATCCGGTAATGTGTTAACAGTGACAGCTGATGCCAGAGAAGGTGTCCTCTCTGGGCCTGACATTTTCCTTAATGGTAATTCTAACTAGTTAAGGTAAACAATGTGAAATGTTTGGCATATTTTTTCCACAAATGGTAGTGGAGCGGAAATCATGAAAAGCCTTGTAAAGATGGCAAACCAATCTAGTATAGCTTTGACAATTCTGTGACTGCTGTTACAAGGGGAAATAATAGAGTTAAACATCTAGGAACCCTTACCTTTGGGACAGTTGATAAATTGAAGGCATTTTCTGATTGTGCTTTATTTTAGATTAACAGCCTGAAAGTTTTCAGATTTAAAGAGCAAAGTTGTGTATCATTAAAACAACAAGAAGGCATGATACATGCTAAGCTGCTCTGTACCCAAATATTGCAAGTAATCTTGGTAGCTCTATCTTTGAAGCCCAGTTTCGCTTACATTCTCCACTCTGATTTACTTTAATAGTCAAACACTTGGGTGGTATTCTCTACCTGCAAGAAACCTTGGAAGTAGTCTGGTTTAGGGTCACCAGTTTACAGATGAGGAAACAGGATCGCTCATGTAAAGGCTTTAAATCAATTCTTGTGGTTCCCAGTAGTGTTCCTTTCCTGAGCATCCCACACTGTCCTGAGTGGCTTTTGTCCTTCCCTTCATTGCCTTTGTTCCTGCCATCCCGCTACCCGTATTCATGATATAGCTGATCTTTTGGCATTCCTAACACCTAACAAAAAGAATTGTAAAATTCTTTTTGGAGGTTAGATTGAAGTCAAAGACTGGCCTGAATTTCCCTATAAATTGGAAAAGAAGTTTTATATATTGTGTGGCTCATGAATTAGGATCCTTTGCTCTAAATGACAGTTCAGAGCAGACTGTTGTACAGTATTTTGCTTGCAAATACCTAGAAGTGGGTATGTGATTAATTTGCTGACAGACCATCTCTGAAAGCAGTTCTAATGATGGACTTATAATTGATGGCATCCATCATTGAGAACCTAAAATATCCCCCTCCCTAAATTAAAAAAGATAAATGAAATAAACTAGGCTGAATGTATAAGCTGACAAATCTGAGGGAATTTAATGAAACTCTAAATTACCACAGCCAACAAATAAGAGGAAAAGGTTCCTTTGTTACTGATTATAATACTAAATTAAAAAAATTATTCGAGATAGTAGAGGAAACAAAGATCTGTGGTCCATGTATCAAACGAAATTATTGAAATATTTTTAATAAGTATATCTATCTCATTCCCTGGTTATTGTTGATTCATATCAATCTTGTTCATATCAATCTTGTTAGTGCTGTTGGAAGACTAGTAAGTGCAGGAACCGTCCTGTAGGATAGCTTAGGTGACTGCTGTTGTAAGAGATTTTAGAATTAATATGACCTTATTTCCAGACTGCTGGGGGCTCCATACCAAATTCAGGTCATTCAAATGAGCTTTTTGGAAGGTGGTTCCTCAGTGTATAAGTAATTGTATCAGTTACTGTGCTTTCAGCTATGTATGAAAAAGACCAACTGAAAGTGACTTAAACAATGGATATTTATTGTCTCCCCTAACAAGAAGTCCTGAGGTAAGGCAGCTGCAGGGCTGGCTGCTTTGGTGGCCAAGCACATAGTGGTAGCTTGGCATTCCTCCTTGTTTTTCCTTCCATGGTTGTAACATGGCTGAAGTGTCTAAGTATCTTATCTTTGTACAGTGATACCTAGGGTTGGGAAAGGGACATTTTCTTGTTATTATTCTTGCAGAAAATTGTTCCTAGTACTTCCTTTGGTCTGTCTCATTGATCAGACTTGTCACTGATAAGGAGAATGGAACAGTTCACTGAAATCAAGAGTTACCCAGTTTCTTGAACAGTTCATGCCTGCCTGCTATCTGATTAAAATCAGTTCTAATGCCAATGACAGAAGAGAAGGGCCCTTTGGATAGGCAACGACAAATCCACTTAGATGGGCTATTGAAATTTACTGTGAAGGCAGTTTTGTGTTTTCTGTTTGTAACTTATTTCATTTCCTAGTTAATAAGATGAATGTGCTTCACCTTTCTTTTGCATTTTACTTTCTGCTTCACCTTTCTTTTGCATTTTACTTTCAAGTTTTACTCAGCTTGATATACTCTCTGCCTTCACCAGGACTTTGTCTACTAGTGACGATGTCGAAGACAGGGAAAATGAAAAGGGTCGCCTTGAAGAAGCCTACGAGAAATGTGACCGTGACCTGGATGAATTGATTGTGCAGCACTACACAGAATTGACGACAGCCATTCGCACATACCAGAGCATCACAGAGCGCATCACTAACTCCCGAAATAAAATAAAGCAGGTATTCCTCCCTTCTTCTTGTCTGGTGATGGCGGCACTTCCCGTCAGTATAGGTGTTGCAGCTTGGAGAGGAGCCATGGTAGTGGCTAATGGTCCTTAACAAGTGATTCAAAATGCCACTTTTCAGGAGTTCTGTAGGTGTCTGGAAAGGCTGGCTGGGAAAGATCACAGAAGGCATCCTCGGCTGATTTCTCCCCCACACTGTGTCTTATCCTTGGTTCTGACATTATTTTTCACTGCAGTGTGGAATGAGACAAGCAAGATGGCCTCCATTTGCTTGTGTCTTACGATCCATCCCTAACAAACTAGAAGGCGTAGTGGCCCTTGTATTCTCCATTCTCATTCTAGCAGTTATTCCTGTATTTCACACATATAAACAATAAAGCATAATATTCTGACTGTTGAGTCAATGCCTATTCTGAATCTTAGTGGCTGACCTATTTACACTCACATGAATTGGAGGGCAGCCAGTCGAATACCCTTTTATCGGAATCCAAACCACAGAAGAGAGAATGTCTCCTACATTGAAGTTGGTTATGACTTGCCTGCATTTATTGTGCATTCTTGGTATTTTTTGTGAAGTGAAGAAAATTTAGCCTACAAATTATTTAAACATAAAATGAAATGTTCATGAAAACATTTTTTTTTTTTTTTTTTTTTTTTTTTTTTTTTTTTAGAGTTGGAGCCTTGCTCTGTTGCCTAGGCTAGAATGCAGTGGTGCATCACTGAAGCCTTGAACCCCTGGGCTCAAGCAATCCTCCTGCCTGAGTCTCCCAAAGTGCTGGGATTATAGGTGTGACCCACCATGTCTGGCAAAAAACCAAAATTCTTGAATATCATGCTTTGATTGTGACTAATGTGTATTAATTTTTATTTTGTAGTTTTCATGTTTTGGAACAGTTTTTCTTTTATTTGTTATTTTTCTCCCTTTTTCTCCTCCTTCCTTTCTTCCTTCTCCCACGTTCTTTCTCCCTCTGTCTCTCTTGTCCTACGCCTCCTTGCTCCCCCACTTTCTTCCTTCTGCTGTAGGTCCTTGAGAAAACTCTTGGTTCTTGGGTACTATGCCTTTAGTACCTAAAGGATAAAATGGGTTTGTAAGGAGTATTTTCATAATTGGCCAAAGGATGAACTGATCAAATAAGGGTTATGTAGTATAACATTATAGTTATGTGGTTTTTAGCTGTATTTTTGAGATCACTCCTTTAATACCATTTAGTACTACTCTGTGATAAATAATAATTGCCACCACTTATTGAACACTGATTCTTTGCAAGGGATGATTATGTCCAATCATCTCAATGAATTTAGAATTTAAACGCTAATCTCCCTGATTCTAAAGCCTTTGTTGCTGATTTTCAGGCATTTTTAAAGCAGCAGAAACTTTTTTTTTTTTAATGTGATATTTTGCAGAATACCAGCATGTCAGTCATTAAGAGAGGCAGTGCTCTCCTCTTCTTTGGTTTTGGGGTGAGAGGTCCAAAGCATCATACTTGGTTCCCCCCACCACTGTGGGACTGAGGGATGCATAGACCATGGTTTAAAATTCACTGCCCTGTGCTATGAGATTGGTTAGGGGACTGGCTGGCCTGTATCTGCCCAGTAACAGCTGTGCATATGGCATCTTCATGTTTTGTTTTCTGTCCATTAGACTTATATTATGATTTTGTAAGCAGATACATAAATTATGCTTCTATAAGTACTGATGATATATGACTTTCAGCTTCTAAGAGTCTAGTTCCAGAATCAGTATGCTCTTAACCTTTTTGGAAGCCATATGTTGACCTCTTTACATTTTAAAATTAACTGGGCATTTTTTTTTTTTTTTTTTTTTTTTTTTTTGAGACGGAGTTTCATTCTTGTTGCCCAGGCTGGAGTGCAATGGTGTGATCTTGGCTCACTGCAGCCTCTGCCTCCCAGGTTCAAGCGATTCTCCTGCCTCAGCCTCCCGAGTAGCTGGGATTACAGGCATGTGCCACCATGCCTGGCTATAACTGGGCATTTTTGAAAGGAATACTATAATTCTTTGCCTTTACAAGTGCTGAGTTCATCCTATGGATTTATCTGTGAAACTAGGTAAAGTTATAGATCACTTGCTCTAGATTTAAAGTAAACTGTAGTCCATTTTGACCCAATATACTAAGCTCAAGAGGGGTCAATGAATGTATAGAGCTGCTGACCTTCTGGCTTTGCCTCGGGTAATCACAGCAAAGGTGAAGGACCTCATGGTATTTGTGTTTTCTGATTAGTCTGATTGACTGAAAAGACTTTGTCCTAATCTCATGGGAAGCACCAGCAGTGATTTCTGCTTTGCTTCCCATCATTCTGAGTCGATAGCATCTTAGCTGCAAATAAAGAATGTTCGCCTGATATTGAAAAAGAGCCTTGTCTTGATCATTTCACATTTGTTTTAGTAGCCACATTTCTTACCGTCCTCATTTTCAGTATGCCAGAGTTTTGAGCAAAAGAAAATAACAATGAAAACTTTATTATATCTGATAGTTGTCACAAAAGTAAATGTCATATTATTCTGGGTTATGAATTAGCTTCAATATTGGGTAGAGAAATAAAGGGTCAAAACTCTTTTCAAAAGAGCCTTTAATAATTGATTAATGGGAAAATAAAAGTGTTGGGGGAAAATGAAAATGAATTTGTTTTTGACAATTTTGTACCATGACAGTCCATTTCTTATCACCAAGGAAACACTGATGTTTTCTCACTAATCTTTTCCTGTCATTTTTGGCTTTTAATTGCACTTTGGATTATATATGAAATATAGGTATGTATTTTTTTAAAGTGAAAACATGGATGATTCAGTAACGATTGGGCTACGTTATCTCAGAGCCAAGCAAGATGTTGAGAATGTGTAGATCTGAGTTGAAATTTTCTTTCTGTTCTCTGCCAAAAGAATAAGGATTCATGCAGCAAATATCTGTTGAGTGCCCGCTATGTTGCTCATTGTGTTTTAGGTGCTAGGGCTGCACAAATGGTAAACACCAGTTCCTGTCCTCATGGAGCTTATGTGCAAATGAGAGGATAGAAAATGAACAAATAGATAATGTTGAACAACATTTATGTAGTCTCTGTGCATGGAGTGTCTGCTTTGTGCTGAGGATTGTTCTAGATTTTCAGGTATAGAAGTGAAGAAAACACAGACATTTCTGTCCTTGTGGAGTTTACATTCTAATCAGGGGAGACAGACTGCAGACTATAAGT
Source organism: Symphalangus syndactylus (assembly GCF_028878055.3). Classification (NCBI taxonomy): domain Eukaryota; kingdom Metazoa; phylum Chordata; class Mammalia; order Primates; family Hylobatidae; genus Symphalangus; species Symphalangus syndactylus. The sequence continues at coordinate 123,225,748 of NC_072428.2, forward strand.
GAATATATAAGTAAAGTGTGATAATAGCAGATGGTAAGAAGTGCTACACACACCCGCACCCACTCACCAAGGAGGGGAGACTAGGGAGTTGCTGTTTTAGCTAGGTTGGCCAGAAAGGGCTTCACTGAGGGCCCATGTGAGCCAACACCTGAAGGAGGTTAGGGAGAGTGTCAGGAAGAGCATTCCAGGAAGAAAGGAAGCAGGTGCCCAGATCCTAAGTCAGGGGCATGATTGGAGGTTTGGAGCAGCAGCAAGGTGGTTGGTGAGGCTGAAGCAAAATGAGGCATGCGGAGAGTGGCAGGAGAAAGATGAGAGAGCTAGGGCATGTGGTGTGGTGGGTGGGTGGATGGAAGTCACGTAGGGTCTTGTAGGTCACTGGAAAGACATTGATTTTAACTATCAGTATAATGGGAAAAATGACTGTAATGCTTTGAGCACAGGAATAACATGATGTGGGGCTAACATCTTAAAAGGCCCACTCTAGCTGCTGTGCTGGGAATAGATTTCACTGGGGACCAAGGCAGATGAAGATGTTCATATTTGTGCATTGTCACCTTTTAAAGCTTGAGACCACAGAACTGTTTATGCTTCCCATTTGAGACAGGGTCTCTCTCCATCACCTGGGCTGGAGTGCAGTAGCACCATCATGAATCACTGTAGCCTCGACCTCCCAGATTCAGGTGATCCTCTTGCGTCAGCCTCCTGAGTAGTTGGGACCATAGGTGCGTTCCACCATGCCTGGCTAATATTTGATTTTTTTGCAGAGACTGGGTCTCCCTGTGTTGCCCAGGATGGTCTCAAACTCCTGGCCTCAAGTGATCCTCCTGCCTGGGTCTCCTAAAGTGCTGGGATTACAGGTGTGAACCACTGTGCCTGGCCTACATGTCTCATTTTTTGACATTACTTTTATATATTGATTTATATTACATTGGTAGATTCTATATTTTTGAGGATAGAAGTGAGCTGACAGATGGATTTAATTTTCTTCCCTGATGGTCCAAGCTTTTTTTTAAAAAAATTAATTATTGATTTATTTTGGAGATAGGGTCTCACTGTGTTGTCTAGGCTGGAGTCCAGTGGTGCCATCAGCTTACTGCAGCCTCAAACTCCTGGGCTCAAGGGATTCTCCTGCCTCAGCCTCTTGAGTAGCTGGGATTACAGGTGCTCGCCACCATGCCTAGCTAATTAAAAAATTTTTTTTTGTAGAGATGAGGTCTCAACAGAAGGCTCATAGGCTCAGCTTTGATACCATGTACAAATATCAGGTCAAGTAATGTGGACAATAAGCAAAATAACTGGGCGGTTCTATTACTTTTGAATGCATTGTAAAATTTCTCAAAATGAGATGTTATTGCATTGTTAAACCTCCAATTCCATAGGTTCTGCCAGTCTCTCTCATAATAATGACCGACCAGCTTATTATAGCAGCAACACCAAAATAGATGGATATGAGTTGATACAAATTGGGGACTTGGGCCAAATGAATTGGTATGTTTCTCTATGGTGTACTAGGCGAATGAGATGACCTCAGATTTCTTTAAAGTTACAAAGTAGTCTAATGCTTATCACTGGAGCAGGGTAGGTTGAAGGGAGATACTTGGCTTTGTTGTGATATGCACACAAACACTTAACATTTCTTTTTTTTTTTTTTTTGAGACGGAGTCTTGCTCTGTCGCCCAGGCTGGAGTGCAGTGGCGCAATCTCGGCTCACTGCAAGCTCTGCCTCCCGGGTTCACGCCATTCTCCTGCCTCAGCCTCTCTGAGTAGCTGGGACTACAGGCGCCCGCCACCACACCCGGCTAATTTTTTTTTTTTCTATTTTTAGTAGAGATGGGGTTTCACCGTGGTCTCGATCTCCTGACCCCGTGATCCACCCGCCTCAGCCTCCCAAAGTGCTGGGATTACAAGCGTGAGCCACTGTGCCCGGCCAACACTTAACATTTCGTCCCAATTTTGACCACCCTATTGGTGCTAGATCAAGCTCTGAATCTCATTTTTCTTGCCTATAATGAGAAATAACTGTACATGATTATTCAAGTGAAGTTGTTAGGGCTTAATCATTGAGTAATGAAACATTCATTATTTAATAGATACCTAAAATAATTCTGCTTTTAAATGCGATTATACCTTGAAAGGTAGAATTAGAACGAGGAATAGCCTTAATATAAAAAATGTCCTAGTAGAACAACATGGTTTGGTAGGAAGTTATTTACAGCCCAAATATAAGATGGAAAATTCTAGCTGCTTGTATGAGAAAGGGAAGAAGGCCTTTGGTTTATAGAAATGGACATGCTAAACAGTGGGTAATAATGAGATATAAGTTTAAATGTGTGCAGCACTCTAGAGCAGATTAATGCAGTCGCTGGAACCATGAGGTGATCTTTCCATTAAGTTCATATTTGTGTGTATTTGTGTACTGTATTCAGGCTCTGCAGCTCAAAGGAAGGTATTGGAAAGCGTTGAGGGGAGCCTCTCAGAATTTCAGAACTTAGAGTGGCAGCTGAAAAAACTCGGGGAAAGAAAGCACAGACAGTACAAGTTTGAAGATAATTTAAAAATGATCTGTAGTTCTAAAAGGCTTTTAAACAGAATAATGAATGGTATTTCCGAGGTTCGTTCTTTCCAGGTGCTTTCTATAAGACTCCATGGAAAAAATTGGGTTGGTCTCTTATGGCAGGAGAAAACCTATGATAGTGCTTATATGTAGATTTACTTTCGCCAACAAAATTCAACAAAAGCAAAGAAGACATCTCAGTATTTTATACTTTTAAAATTAAGAATAATGTCAACACATTAATTTTCATTTACTATCCTTGCCTCATAGATAACTTTTTAGGATATTTCTAGTCTGTAGTTTCAATGAGTTGTTTGCACATTGTTGTATTTTATTACAGATAATATGCATTCTCAGAGGCATTCCCTCCCTTCCTTATCTTTTCCTTGACCCAAACTCAGTACTTTTCTTTTATGTTTTTTTTTTTTTTTTTTTTTTTTTTGGGGAAGAGTCTTGCTCTGTTGCCCAAGCTGGAGGGCAGTGATGTGATCTTGGCTCACTGCAACCTCCGCCTCCCGGGTTCAAGTGATTCTCCTGCCTCACCCTCCCAAGTAGCTAGGATTATAGGCACCCACAACCACACCTGGCTAATATTTGTAGTAGAGATGGGGTTTCACCATGTTGGCCAGGCTAGTCTTGAACTCCTGACTTCAGGTAATCTGCCCTACTTGGCCTCCCAAAGTTCTGGGATTACAGGCGAGAGCGATCACGCCTGGACAAATTCAGTACTTTTCTGATTTTATGACTTAAAAGTTATGGTCTTCCCCAGGCCTGTGTCCATCAGCCCCTCTCACTATATATATCTCTGGTCTTCCTCTCACAAATGCTAAGGCAGTTTTATTCAAAGCTCCACTTAGCTTTTCTCACCCCTTTATCTTTTCCAAGAGAGGGCTGCAAAAATCTCAACTTCTCTGCTGTCTGTATCATCTCACATTTCTATTCACAATAGCCTCTTGGGCCCTGTTTTCCTTCTTTTCTCTTTTGTAATAGTCTCTAGTTAGGGTGACTTGCAGATTTTGTGAAATTCTAGCTATTGCTGAACAGGTGATTATGAGCAACTGTGAAGTTACTAAAACTCTGAGAAAGCAAAGGAAATTTGTCTCTGACTTGATATCGTGGTTTGAACAACCTGACTTTTCACGCATTTGTTTCAGGAAGAAATAGTAACATAATTTTTCAATCTTAATTATACTTATAAATTAAATAGAATGAAATGAAAATACTGTCATCACATTTATAAAAGTAGAACAGAGTTTTGAGAAATAAATGTTTCAGTGTAATTTGGTACTTTTCTAACATTTGAATGTTATTCATTGATGGGTATAGCCCTGTTTCTTCCTATTAAAAAAACCTTTTTTTAATTTTGAAAAATTGACAAATAAAAATTACATATATTTGTAGTAGACAGCATGATGTTTTGAAATATGTATACACTGTGGAATGGCTAAACCAAGCTAATTAACATACACTTCACCTCACATGCTTATCAGTTATTTGTGGTGAGAATACTTAGAATCTACCTTTTCATCAATTTTCAGGCATATAATACATTGTTATTAACTGTAGTCACCATGTTGTACAATGGGTTTCTTGAACTTACTTCTCTTGTCTAACTGAAGTATTGTATCCTTTGACCAACATCTTCTCAACCTGTCCCCTCACCCTGAGCCCCTGGTAACTACTGCTCTACTTTCTGCTTCTATGAGTTTGACTTTTTTAGTTTCTACATGTAAGGGAGATGATGCAATATTCATCTTTCTGTGTCTGGCTGATTTCACTTAACATAATGTCTTCCAGGTTCATATGTGTTGTTGTAAATGACAAGAGTTCCTTTTGTTTTTGAGACAGGGTCGCACGCTGTTGTACAGGCTGGAGTAAATGGTGCGATCTCGGCTCACTGTAGCCTTGATTTACTGAGCTCAGGCAATCCTCCCACCTCAGTCCCTCTGCTATGTGGGACCACAGGTGCATGCCACTATGCCCAGCTAATTGTTTTGTGGAGATGGGTTTTCACCAGGTTGCCCAGGCTGGTTTCAAACCCCTGGGCTCAAGTGATCTACCCACCTCAGGCTCCCAAAGTGGTGGGATTACAGGTGTAAGCCACCATGCCCAAACAGATTTCCTTCTTTTTAAATGCTGAATGGTATTCCATTGTGCTTATACCATATTTTCTTTATCCATTCGTCTGTTGATGGACACTTACGCTGCAGTGATCATGTGAGTGCAGATATCTTTTTGACATATTGACTTCAATTCCTTTTGATATAGACCCTGTAGTGAGATTGTTGGATCCTATGGTAGTTCTATTTTTTAATTTTTTGAGGAAACTCCATACTATTTTCCACAGTGGCTGTATTTTCCATCTTCATTGAGGTATAGTTTACGTACAGTAAAATGCCATATTTTCAGAGTGCAGTGCAATGAGTTTTGGAAAAGGTATATATCACTGAATGTGTTACCATCACCCCAGAGTTCTCTCCTGCCTGTTTACGGTCAGTTCTCTCTCACATCCTGCTCCAAGCAACTACTGATTTGAATTCTGGCACTACCGATTAGTTTTGCCTATTCCGGAACTTCGTACATTATTCCCTCTTTTGTGTCTAGCTTCTTTTGCTTGGCATAATGTTTTTGAGATTCTTCATTGTTTCTTCCTTTTTGTGGCTGACTGACCCTATCCCCCATGTTCTCAAATAACATTTTTCATGACTGTGAGTTTCTAATCATAAAGCAGAAGCCTCAGGGCAATTAAGTATTAAAAGTTCCTGTAGTTTCTTTGGTCTGTAGCTTTGTTACCTCGGTTTAGAGAATTTTGGTGTGGTCATTTTCTACACAGCCTGATGCTAATTTGTTACCCCCTACAAATTCTATTTCATTTTTCCTTCCATGTAGTAAGCAAAAGTGAGAAGTGAGCTGATTGCATTGTACATATCCTAGTGTGAAGTGACGCAATTGTCTTTTTCCAATCAGATAGGAGTTTGCCAAGCTTTACTGACACCCTGTAAGTTTGTCCCTGACTCTTGATGAGGAGCCTAGTTGGGTGTTGTGTAACATAAGATTTATTTTTAACTGTTTCCATAGTAACCATTACACATAGAGGAAAAAGCTGAGAACTATAGTAGCAAGGTGATATGAGTAGGATATCAGAAATCAGATTCTAACAGATTTGAACTAAGATTTAAAATGGAATGATTTAATAGCTGGAGTCCTTAACTCAGAGACTAAGAACTCCAGTGGAATTTAGGAATGGCTTTGAGAGATATGTTTGTTTTTTTTTTTTTGAGATGGAGTCTCGCTCTGTCGCTCAGGCTGGAGTGCAGTGGTGTGATCTCGGCTCACTGCAAGCTCCACCTCCTGGATTCACGCCATTCTCCTGCCTCAGCCTCCCGAGTAGCTGGGACTACAGGTGCCTGCCACCATGCCTGGCTAATTTTGTGTTTGTATTTTTAGTAGAGACCGGGTTTCACGGTGTTAGCCAGGATGGTCTCGATCTCCTGACCTCGTGATCTGCCCGCCTCGGCCTCCCAAAGTGCTGGGATTACAGGTGTGAGCCACCGTGCCCAGCCTGAGCGACATGTTTAAAAGTCAAATAAAGCCACAAATGATGACAAAAGACTGGACTCTCCTACCTCATCCTACCCCAGTCCCAGTTCCAACATCTCAGAGATGCTGACTTTTACTCTTTTAGTTTTTCTTTTTTAGGTATTTCTATTCCTAATAGTATGTTCGTGCTGTGTTTTTTATTTTAAATGTTATGTATTAACTTCCAACTATGGAAGATGAGGACTTAGCCCCCTTCCCAATCTCTCCCCATCCCACTACATCCTCTTCCTTCATCCTCTCTATATAGTTGTATTCTAGTTTTGGTTAAATAGATGATCAGTGCTTACCTTTTTATAACTACACTAATATGTACATCTAAGCCATACAGCATACTGTGATTATGTTTTCTCTTCTGCGATTGCGTTGTTGTTTTCCTGGAGTTACTGATTGGATAGTCCTGTTGCCTTTCTTCTGTATTGTATTTCCTGGATCCCTTGTTTCTTCTCTTTTGTTTTCTCTTGTAGTGGTGGAACACATTCTTCAGTAGTTTGCTGAGATATGGTGCATATAAAATTGAGTTTTTGAGAGCTTGCAAGCCTGAAAATGTCTTTATTCTTTCCTCATACTTGATTGATAGTTCTGGGAAATACTTCTCTCTTAAAATTTTGAAGGTATATCATTCCTTTGTCTTGTAGCTTTTAATGTTGCTGCTGAGAGAAATCCGATGTCATTCTGACTCACAAGCCTTTGTATAGGTACTGTTTTTTCCTTTTTTTCTTTGACAGCTTTTATGATTGTCTCTTTATCCCTTGTGTTCTTACATGTCAGAGTAATGTGTCTTGGCTTGGGTCTTTTTGAGTTCCATTTTCTTGAGCACTTGGTGTGCCTTTTCAATCTGAAAACTCATGTTTTGGCATGTTCTGGCATTTTTTTTTCTTCTTCTTTTTTTTTTTTTTTCAAAAGAGCTGGAGTCTTGCTTTGTTGTCCAGGCTGGATGCAGTGGCTCTCTGCAGTCTCAACCTCCTGGGCTCCAGTGATCCTACTGACTCAGCCTCTTGAATAGCTGGGACTACAGGCATGTGCCACCATACCCGCCTGATTTTTTAATTTCTGGTAGAGACAGGGTCTCCCTGTGTTGCCAAGGTTGGTCTTGAACTCCTGAGCTCCAGCAGCCCTCCACCTTGGCCTCCCAAAGTACTGGGATTATAGTAAGACACTGCACTGAGCAGGCAGTTTTTTAAAAAAAATTACTTAATTATTTTTTAACTATTTTTCTCTACTCCATTTGTTTCACTTTTCCTTCCTTGGAACTCCTATCTGCTAAGTGTTGGACCTTTTGGATCAATCCCGTTGTTTTGTTTTACCTCCTATCTCATTTTTTGGTGTTTTCCTGTTTGGAGATTTCCTCAAGGATACCTTCTAACCTTTCTATTGGAGTTTTAAAATTTCTATTTTAATTTCTAAGAGTTGTTTTTCATTTCTTGAAAATGTTTATATCGTCCTGTCCTTGGTTAATTGATGTAATAGCTTCTTTTATTTTTCCTAAGGATGTTAATTATAGTTTAACAAAATTCTGTTTCCTGCATAGTTTCTGTTCCTTTATGTCCTGCTTCGGTGATTTTCTCTGTTTTGATGCCTTCATTCCATTCTGCAGGCATTCTGTGAATGTCTGGTGATCCTTGGCTAACCATTTGTGTGTAAGAGGCAGGCACTACAAACCTGATTGGAAGCTCAGAACATGTTATGGAACTTGTCCATAATGATTGGGTAGGGACTTAGCAGTTTCTTCAGTGAAACCTCAAATGTCACCATCTGTATAGGTCTTCTCACTTGGACCAGTTCACTTTCCCAAGGGAGAAACCATACGTCTCCTGTGTTGGGGTGAAAAGGCAAGCTGTCAGTGTTTTGGAGCCTAACTATTGACGGAGACCGAGGGTCCATGGGAGCTGAGGATCATACTGTTTAATAGGTCCCACTTTGACTTCATCTTCCTGTTTTCTGTGCAGTGTCTCATGCCTTCCCCTCAACCATGCCTGGCATTTCCTTGTCTAGATCCTGTCCAATTCAGTTGCTCCCAATTTGGCCAGTGCTGTGGGGAGGAAATTACCCATGTGTGTGGCTTTATGGGGATTTGGGTCTCAAAATACTCCTATAGAAACTTTTAACCCAGTACCCCTGCCATTAGTATACTTGGTGCCTCCTTTTTGGTGTTAGCAAATCCTACACCAGGCTAAGGTTTTCAGATTTCTCTAGCCTGCTAATTTAGTTGTCTACTGTCCATCTTCTTGCTAGCTTCCACAGTTTTGTTACCATCTCTTATTTGCTGTTGTTCCTTTCTGTTCTCTCTTTTTATGCTTCAAAAAAATTTCTTTGCTATTACCTTGGTGGGATTGCAGAAGGGAGTAGAAATAATTGGAATCATCTTCATCAGATTTACAAAGAGGTCTATGACCCCCTAAATTCATAATCAGTCTATTATACTTTTTTTTTTTTTTGAGACGGAGCCTTGCTCTGTTGCGCAGGCTGGAGTGCAGTGGCGCGATCTCGGCTCACTGCAAGCTCCGCCTTCTGGGTTCACGCCATTCTTCTGCCTCAGCCTCCCAGGTAGCTGGGACTACAGGTGCCCGCCACCACATCTGGCTAATTTTCTTTATTTTGTTTAGTAGAGACAGGATTTTACTGTGTTAGCCAGGATGGTCTCGATCTCCTGACCTCATGATCCGCCCGCCTCGGCCTCCCAAAGTGCTGGGATTACAGGCGTGAGCCACTGCGCCCGGCCTATTATACTTATTAAGAGAGGTTACAAGGTGTTCTTATTCCATACTTTTTTTTTTTTTTTAACATGGGGGAGTTTCATAGAAGCATGATTTAGGTGTTGTCATGAAGTTGTAGGAAGGGATTAGGTGCTTTCTCAAGAAACCTCTTAATCTTAGCATTTTGTCCTCATATTTTCCATACTTGTTGGATGAATGTTTAAATTTAGTTTTGTAATCACCTGAGGCATAGTGTCAGTGAATATTTTCATCACCACACCAAATCTTGTAGAAGAACAATACAGATTTTCAGTTATCAAAAATATGGTAGACTCTGTGCTGATGGACATGTCCCATGTATTGATGAAGGTTTGGATTATACAGGTGGGTGCATTTGCCAAAACTTACCACGTGGTATACTTGAGATGCATTCATGGATGAATTTTACCTCAAAAGCCAGAAACAAAACTGTAAAGAAATATTAAACTCAAATTTAAATAAAAATACATGTGAGGACTATCAAAAATATATGAAAGTAGTTCTGTGAATTTTGAAAGATCATGGTTTTTAAAATTTTTCCATGTTGAAACAATGGAAAATTTTCAATTAGGGGAGCAAATAAAAACCTATTCCTATCACATGCATCACAAGTACCTCCTCCATTCCTCTCCTCTCCCTTTTATTTTGTCATGTTTTGCCTATGCTAGTCACTATACTGTGCAGATCTACAGGTTGTGGAGATTGTCTTATTTAATATCTAATATTCAGAATGCAAGGCAAAAAAGCCTTCGTATGTAGTTTTATTTTCAGATTATCTCTGGATGTGCCTACTCTCTTTTGGAAGCTGGATTACTTTTATTTTAGTTAGGTTTAGCACCCAGTTTCTTGGTTTTAAACTTTAGCTGGAGTTCTAGAGCTAGAAGCTTGGACCAAGTGAACCTATCAGCTGGATAGGAAGTTTGCAAGCATTGGGGAAGGTATAATAGCACGGACTCTCACACTGATCATTCTCCTTTTAGATATATTAATATTTATGAGTTACTTCATATTTTCAGAGTGCTTCCTCTTTAGTAATTTTTTCTAGATTTACTCAAAGGTAGGTTGGGAGTAGTTTTCTCATTTCATGGGAGAGAAATTAGAGAGAGGTGGAGATGTGCCCAAGTGAGGCTATGTCAGAACCAGGATTAGAATTTTGGAGGCAGACCAAGGAGAGTAAGTGGCAGTGGGAATTAGGAACTGCTGCATACAGTAGTACCAGTGAAGACTACTAACCAGATTATAGGTTTAGACTGGCAAGACCGGACTGACCCAAGACTGAATCTGTTTTATTGTAGGTAAAAGAGAACCTACTTTCATGCAAGATGCTGCTGCACTGTAAACGGGATGAGCTTCGGAAACTATGGATTGAAGGAATTGAGCATAAGCATGTCCTGAACTTGCTGGATGAAATTGAGAATATCAAGCAAGTGCCTCAAAAGCTGGAACAGTGCATGGCCAGCAAGCACTATCTCAGTGCCACTGACATGCTGGTAAGAGAACAGCCTGTGCTGAGGGTAATTTTTGTTAAGATGTAAAAGCACTCTCTTTTGTTCTCTCTGAATCCTGTAATGCATATAGCACATTACAAACTGCCCTCTTGGGATTCATGAGCCCTTGCAGGTGAAGCCTGGCTATTTCTCTTTCTAATTCCAGTGTTTGTAATGGTAGGTGATTATTATTTATGTATTATCTGTCTTTGTAACAATGGCAAGAAATATAATAGTAAGAAGCCAGTACTTAAATCAGGTTAGAATGGTAATGAGAGGTGTTTTTTAGCTTCAGAGGAAGATAGTTAATGAATCCAATTTTAAAGAATGAAATCTACATGAGACAGAACTTCTGAAGATTTATAGACTAGTGTTCCACACATTTTTTGAAGGACTTTTTACATTAGGGCTTTGTTCTTTTCCTTGAAATTGATAAGAAATAAAATTTTGGGAGACTAGTACTGGAAGCAACTTTATTGAGCAAGAGTACTCCACAATCTAGCCTTTAGCCTCTATCTTAGTCCATTGTGTATGCTCCTTTTTGAATTGCTGAAAGTTCCCAGAAGGATGCAATTGGTGGTTCATGTGGCTGAGCGTCAAGAAGATGAATAAAAAATAGAAATACAGAGTTTGCTCCCTAATAATCCCAACTTTCCCAAGTCCTGTGGCTCTTAGAGAGGGCTGCTCTTTCTCCCTTCCCTTCTACCCACCTAGTCCCACTTCCATCTCATTCAGAGTTGGTTAAGGAAGTTCTCTATAGGGGCTCTCAGCAGCAGATGGGCTGTATTTGAATTGTTGTTTTTTTTTCTTCCCCACAGTAGGTGGAAGTCCTTTACCTTTGTTTCACCAAATTAGATTGGCTTTAACACTGGAAAAAACAATGAGGGGAATTGGTAGGGACACAGATTAAATGCTCTAAGTGGTTCTAATTCATTCAGACTTCCAAGAAGAATTTTGCTGAAAGTCCTTCATAAGAAGCTTTTTAAGGAAATTTGGTAACCAAGGAGTGAGAAGTGCCGTGATCTTCTATCAGATATTAAAATCTGGTTATGTGATAAGACTGAATAGTCAGTTTCCACAGTGGAAGGAGATTAATAATGGTTGGCCTTTGGCTGGGAGTTTGAGGCTGCAGTGAGTCATGATCATGCCACTGTACTCCAGCCTGGGTGATAGAGCAAGACTCTGTCTCAAAAAGAACCCCAAGAAACAACAAAAAAAGATTGACTCTTGGGAGTGACAAAAGAATTGGTTATTTTCAGGATCTTATTCAAAGTGGCAGCTTCTTTAATAATAATGACTATAGGGTGTCTGATAGAAAAAAATTACTTTTCACCTTTAATGTTGATTTATGCATTATGAATGCATACTTGCCCTATATTATCAAGATTAAGCAATCAGAATAGATAAGCATGTATACATTTGTGTAGCAAATATACATCTATTTGAATCACGATTTTTTGGAGTGGGCTTGCTTTTAAGTAAGTACCACAGATTAAAATAGGTTGTTAGAATTTATTTCTGTGTTAATTATGTTCATTTTAGGATTTCAGATTTTTGTGTTACGATCTTTGTACTTAAGGGCTAATTTATTTACTTAAGGGCTAATCAATAATGAATACTGTCCCTTTTTTTCTGACATATTTTCCTCAAGACTCATTAAATAACTTCTTTAAATTCTTGGTTGTAAGTTACAGAAATTCAACTCTAGCTAGCTTAAGTAAAAATAATTGTTCGACTCATGTAACCAGTCTGCCAAAGGAATAGGCGTGTATGTGGAATGTCACCTATGTGTTTTCTCTGCATGCCCTCTTCGTTGTTCTACTGAAGACTGGTCTTTTCATGTGTGAGGGAGGAGGTTGGGTATTGAGGGAAAACGGGGCATAGGCTATGTCTACATCTTTCCGCCTTTACAGAAGAAAATAATCTTTTTTTTTTTTTCATAATTCAGAAATCTAGGGTTAGGAGCTAGATTGAGCCAGGTTGATCAATAAAACTATCTGGTTGGGGCAGGGGGCGTGGAATAGGGAGGAAGAACAGTCATGTCCAGAAAAGAGTGAGTTTGTAAGACACATTTTCCGGAGGTTTTGTTTCATTTTCTGTTTGGTTGTTTATATATTCTAGATATTAACTCTTCTTGTGTGTTAGATATCTTCTCCCAGTTGGGGATTTATCTTTTTCCTTTGTTTATAGTGTCTTTGTTATAAAGAAATTAAAAATTGTAATGCAAAACAATTTCTCAATTTCTCAGTATTTTTTACTATGTGATTTTTTTTTTTTTTTTTTTTTTTTTTTTTTTTTTTTTTTGAGACAGTCTCACTCTGTTGCCCAGGCTGGAGTTCAGTGGCGTGATCTCAGCTCACCACGACCTTTGCCTCCCAGGTTCAAGTGAGTCTCCTGCTTCAGCCTCCCGAGTACCTGGGATCACAGATGTGTGCCACCACACCTGGCTAATTTTTGTATTTTTAGTAGAGATGGGTTTTCACCATGTTGGGTCAGGCTGGTCTGGAATTCCTGACCTCAAGTGATCTGCCTGCCTTGGCCTCCCAAAGTGCTGGGATTACAGTCGTGAGCCACTGTGCCCGGCCTGTTATGTGATTTTTGATGCAAGAAAATTTTTTTCCATCCCAGTGTCATAAGAGAATCTCCTATGTTTTCTTCTTTAACCCATTGAAAGTCCATTTTTATATATGGTATCAACTGAGAATCTAATTTTATCTTTCTTCTATATAGTCAGTTGGCTCAGGCTGTTTATTGAATCCTTTTTCTACTGATTCATGATGCCATTTTGGTCACACAGCAAGTTTTCACATATGCGTGGATGTGTTTCTGAGCTCTTTATTTTGTTTAATGGTATTATTTGTACCTGCACCCAAACCATGCTATTTTAACTCCTGTAGCTTTATAATATATCTTGATAAGAAGTGAAGAGATTCTCTCATCTTGCTATTCAAAATTGTCTTTGTGGCCAGGCATGGTGGCCCACGCCTGTAATCCCAGCATTTTGGGAGGCTGAGGTGGGCAGATCACGTGAGGTCAGGAGATTGAGACCATCCTGGCCAACATGGTGAAACTCCATCTCTACTAAAAATACAAAATTAGATGGGTGTGGTGGTGCATGCCTGTAATCCCAGCTAGCTCGGAGGCTGAGGCTGGAGAAACACTTGAACCTTCAATAGCTAATGATTGAATTTAGGAGAATTATCTTTGCAATGTTAAGTCTTCTTATCTGTGAACATAATATTCCTTTCATTTATTAAAATCTTCATTTGTGTCCTTTAATAATGCTTAGCAATATATATAGTCCTTAGAGGTATCACATGTATTTTGTTAGATTTATTTCTGGGTATTTTATTTTTTTGTTGTTGTCTTTTAAAACAGTAGCTATTTATTTATTAAGGTTTCTAGTTACTGGTTGCTGGTGCATAAGGATGTGATGTATTTTTCTTTTTTAATTGGCCTTATATTTCCCTGAACTAATTCCCAATACTGTCTGCCTGGAAAGTGATGACTTATTTTTTAAGACCTGGCTCAAATTTCATCAACTCTCTGAATGTCTCAGATATTCAGATAGCTAGGTGCTTTTCTTTATGTTTCCATAAGCTCATATGTTTCACTTTAATATAATTCCTTTTGTTTGTGTGGTAGGTCATTGAGGGTAGTGGTTGTGTCTTACTTATTTTTGTCTGCCCTGTTCCCAGCATAGTGTAGCTCATATAGTCAGAGTTCACAAATCATTAGCTAAATGGGAGACTATGTGGAAGACTGTAATACCACTACAGAGAGAAAAAGATATTTCTTTTGTGGGAGCTTTGTTCTGTTTTTTCTTCTCTGGTTATTTATTTGTTTATTTATTTCTTAATGGCAAGGTTCTCTAGTGTCTAACCTTCCGTTTTTGTAGTAATTAAATGAATGACAATGATAACAATAGCTAATATGTATTGAGCACTTACTATGTCCTGGTACTATTTGAAATATGTTACATTTGTTAGCTTATTTCTTTCAACAACTTCACTTCTGATATTACCATTGTATAACTTTGCATGTTCTGAGGAGTTGGCATATCCCAATAAACAATGATTTTTATATCCCAATATGCAAAAGTTTCGTGGAGGTAGGATTTAAAGTGCACTTAAAAGGTTGGAGATATCTTCAACTTGGTCTTTTGTATATAAGATTGAGTAGTAAGCTCTATAATTGCTCTTTCATTGGACTTCACATGAAAAACAATCACATTTTCTTTCTCCATGGTTATGTGCTGTTAGAAGTAAAATCTACTTTAGGCATCTCAAGGGTCTAAATCGAAATCTTTGCTAAAAGACATCAGAGGAAAGTGAAGACAAAACAATCTAGTCTTTCAAAACCCCCTGATTTCCTTGGATTTGTTTGTCAGAAGATTTTGCATTTCTATTTTAAGGCAGATGCAGATGCTTAGTAATTTAATCCCTACTCGGAATAGATTAATAAATCCAGAGTAAATAACTCTATGGTGACCCATTGCTCTTGGCAGCTCCTGCTATTCCTACTGCACCATCAGACTGGTCTGGTAGCTATAGGCTTGGCTTTTAGGTGAGATATTTGTTTCTCCTTTTGATATGATAACCGAGTATTGCATAAAATAATTAAATTGTCATGACAGGGAATGTCTGCAAATAGGTCTGGCCTTTTGTTTCTTTCTTCAAGGTAAACAGCTGCTGTTGGCTTATGAAAAGCTAAAAATGATCCAACAAGAAGCCTGTATCCGTCACATTGAAATCAGAGACTTGATTAATATTGTAGCCTGTAGCTTTGTGATATGTACGGTTTAAATTAGACCTTTGCAGTCATTGTGCTGGGTTGATGCAAGCACATTAATGACATAATTTCTGGTTGCAGCATCACATTTCTGCAGTCTGTCCTTTGTATTCCACTCACATTAATTGAAGTAATTTTGCCAGTGAAGCGTGTTTCAAACCTCTGCATTTAAATTGAAATTTTAATTCCCTTATTGTCTTGAAAAGACGGCTGAAGATGCCTTGTTACAGGTTTCATTATCACTCAAAACACTCCAGCTGCTGGTTCTAATGTACAAAGAGTGATTAATTCTGGGAAGAATTATTAATATAAGAATAGCAGCTTCTTCCCAGTGGCATGAGCCAACCAGGAAGGTATTTCATGATAGTTAATATTTTCATAAACTTTTTTTAAGGGAAAATGTGTGTAGAAGTCTGCATCAAACTAAAATTGCACAGATGAGCTTTGAAAACCACTTACACAAGTTCTGATTTATCATCCCATAGAAGTCAATTCATAATTGCATTCAATCAGTGGAAACCAAGCCAGTGCAAATAGTTTTGAAGCACTTTAGCTGACAGTCACAAGGCTTGTGACTAAAATAATTTTTTCATTTCTAAGCCTTCCTGAGATTGTAGAGATTTTGAATGTCTCTTAATCATTTTGTCTGTCTTTATTTATATGCCTTTTAAAAAGAATCCATAGCTGTATAGTCAGATAAGGATTATTATGATAATTATAATAACAACTTATATTTATATAGTTGCCTTCTTCCCAGAAGATCCCAGAGTGCTTTGCTGAGAGAATGGTATAATGGAATTATTTCACTTACACTGTGTAAATGTGGCCATATCTGGGATAAAGAGATTAGGGCAGCTATTTAATTGAATAGTTTTCTAAGATCTTATGTAATAAAATAAATATATTTGTAGTATTTTTAGTTAACAAGATCCTTTAGAATTGGATAACATGGTGGGTTGTGAATGTCAGCATGGGTCTTAATTTGGGTTAGGTCGTCTGATGCTTGAATCCCAGCTTTGACTCTTAGTAGCTGGATGACTTGTGGTTAGTAATTTATCTTTGCTGAAAGCTGGAGTTAAGAATAATATATATCTCCAAGGGTTGTTGAATGGATTAAGTGAGATATTAAACTGTGTACATAAAGTATATGCAGTATAAAGTTTTTGAAATGTTATTTATAATCGATAAATTTTACTGATATTGTAGGAGATGATATGATGATTGCTTCCATGTTATTATCTCAGAAACTGCCTTGGAGGTGGACTTCTTTTGAGCTAGTAAAAGTTGAAGTAGGGTTGGATTAAGCAGTTTTGATTCCTTTTTTTCTTGGCCTAACATGGATGTACCTAAATGAAAGACCAGCCTACCTTTTTTAAAGTTAAAGGAACTCTTGTGGGCGGATAGGGTTTTTCTTAGAAAGCACTTCTAGTCTTCTCTAACAATTCTGTGTTATATTTCTAGGATTTGGCATGGACAAATTTCAGATTCTGTGTTATCAATTACCTACTTGGCTTACATTAAAAATATGTTCATAGGGTACGCATTGATTGTATAATTCTGAGCAATGTAATTTGTTGGTAAAGTATCCAAGATGAGCTTGTAAAATCTACTTTTAGGTAAATAAATATGTTAATCCACTAGGTATCATCACTAGATAAAAGCCAGGTCAGTACTGGAAGGTGTTTGTCATCAGCACATTTTAGTGTTAGAAGAGTTGGTGTTAAGCTGTTGTTTCTGTGAGTGCTTAGATAGCAGGACCAGTGGACCAGTGAGGTTGCTTCTATTTGTGTCAATAAAACTGTGTCATTAGCAAATAGACTGATCTTATTTTCTCTTCTTTATGCGCAAGGAATGGGTGATCATGCATCCACTGCGAAATGATTAATGTGCAAGCAAGAAAAAAGGGAGCCAAAACATACATACATCCCTTTTATCTGGCTTGAAAGTTTCTGAGATCTCACAGAACTGTTTTTTCTTATTACTTGGGGAAAAGTATCGACATGAAAGCTCTGTAGATAACAGGAGCTGGAATATTCTAGTGAGCTTATTGGACTAAACCTGAAAGTGGTTCAGTGACTGTAAAACAATGTTCCAGTATTCCCTATGGATTTTCCACAACATGATAAAAATATATCAATGATCAATAATGAAATAGCCATTACTAAAGCCCATCTGTTCCTAGTGTAGAAGAGCAGCTTGAAAGACTGAGGCCAATATTCTATGCTAATAATTTATCAGGAAAGAATCTGGCACATACTTTGATAAAGAGACAAATGATTGGGTCTTTAACATGTGATAATGCCATTGTTGATAACTTCTGTTGTTTGTATGTGTATGTGTGAAGGTGGCCTTAACCTTGGAGGATATTACTTGCTAGTGGGAAGAGACAGATGGTGAACAAATAGTGTCTCTCATATTATGTTAAGTACTATGGAGAAAACTACAATAAGACAGGGAGACTGGGAGTACTGGGGATTGGGGTAGGGGTAGTGTGGTTTGCTATTTAAATAGGGGTGGTCAGCTGTAGCTGCTTTTAGCCGCATTTGGGACCCCCCTTCATTCTTCTCTTCCCTTCAAAAAGATTTAGGAAAAGCTGAAAACAAAATGAGTAACTTTGTTTTTTTATATCTATAATTAAGTGAGTAGGTTTGTGACAGCTTTATTTTTCTCTTATAGAGTAAAAGTGCAGGGCTTTGTGGTAGCTGTTTTTCATGCTGCTCAAGGCCCTTTTTATTTATATTTGTTTTTGAAGGCTGGGGTTTTTAGAAACCAGATTGTTTGATAGGCACCTGGTTATTGTATTAGTTTTCCTTTTTTTTTAATTTTGCTTTTTTATCTGCTATTCATTTGCCTCTTTTATTTTAAAGCCAATGGAAATTCTGTTTTATTGCACTAAAGCCTACAAGGTTCAGCAATTTCCATTTGGCTTGCTTGGCTATGGGGCAATGATTCCCACACTGCACATTAGGGGATCTTGCAAGAATTCTAAACTCAGGTCACATCCCAGACCGGTTAAATAAAAATCTCTAGGGGTGGGCCACTGACTTCAGTTATTGACATTCTCCAGGTAATGCCAATATGCAGACACAATTCGAACTATTGGTGTAGGGTATAGCTTGTTCTGTGGAGTTCAGCAAAACTTATTGTCCTGGTCTTCATTTAGCAACAGTGCTAAGTAGTTGGAAACCAAGTATTTATGTGAGACACACATCACATGGTGATACTCACATTTATGTAGAAGTTTATTGTTTGAAGTTGCCTCGTTGCCATACTTTATTGTAGTTTTGGGATAGAGCTAATGAGTATTTGGCTTTTATTCTGATTTTATAGTCTGATTATTTGGTCAAATTGGTTTAGTAGTTAAATGAGATGATTTAGTAGTTAACTCACTTAGTTTTTAAATGAGATGATTCTCCATGTTTGGACTGACTTACACTCTTCAGAACTGTCGTTTTGATGCTCTGATTTGTGCATCTTTGCTGTGGGTCCTGATATGACCTACTGCAGGGATTTAGTGGATTGAAATTAGAGAATATGTTTATTAATTTACAAGTGGTGACTATGTATAGTGTGTCATAGTGGAAACAAAGTGGATTTAAAAGCAAGAAATTCTTTTTTTTTTTTTTTTTTTTTGAGACGGAGTCTCGCTCTGTTGCCCAGGCTGGAGTGCAGTGGCGCGATCTCGGCTCACTGCAAGCTCCGCCTCCCGGGTTCACGCCATTCTCCTGCCTCAGCCTCTCCGAGTAGCTGGGACTACAGGCGCCCGCCACCACGCCCGGCTAGTTTTTTGTATTTTTAGTAGAGACGGGGTTTCACTGTGGTCTCGATCTCCTGACCTCGTGATCCGCCCGCCTCGGCCTCCCAAAGTGCTGGGATTACAAGCGTGAGCCACCGCGCCCGGCCAAAGCAAGAAATTCTTAATTCTAGTCCTGAATCAACAACTTACCAGTTCCTTGAGCTTAGATAAATAAATTACATTATCTCTCTGTTTTAGTATCCTTATCTGTAGAACCGATAAACAGATACTTACCTGTCTACATTATAGAATGGTTATGAGAATAAAAGTGAAATATAGTACAGGAAAAGTACTTTGTAGAATATAAAGCAGTATAAAAATTAAAAATGGTGTAGGTGTCATCGTTGTCATTTCCCCGTGCCGGGTAAAAAGAAAATGCAGGAGTCTGGGCTTGTTTACACTGAGCAGCATTTCTATTCTGGTGCTACCATCATTAATGCATACCTGTTTTAATCAGATAAACCAAGTGTGACTGTGTTTGCACACTTGAGTCTACAGGAAGAATGCTCTAAGTCAAGAATAATACCTAAGTCGTTTGCTGCCATCCTCCATCATATTTCTGGTTTCATCCTCACATATGACCTTTCTTGAACAGAGTTTTGATTGGTCAGTCTGTGGCCAGATGGGAACTAGATATTTGTGTAAATTGCAGCTGATGATAACCCATGTTGTTGATGGGGGACTTCAGTCTCAACTTGATGATGGTCTGAGAATGCTAATCAGTAGCTTTTGCTTGGCTTGACAAGATAGGAGGAGCTTGTTAAAGAAGTCTATTTTCTCTGAGATTCATCCCAATACTAATGACTTGTGGTTGCCCAGCTCTTGAAATGAAAAAAGCCATATTCCTCTATCATTCCTTTGTGGGATTTTAATAGTTCATGTTAGTAAAGAGCTGTGTAAGTGCTGAGCATTTCTAATGGATTTGGGGCTCTTGCAGAGTGTGGGCGAAATTGTCTTGATTGAAGTGGGAGCCTGAAGTGATTCTGAGACCTCCTTTGCCAACTCTTAAAAAGAGAGTTGTTCTGTAACTTTTTCTTGTCCCAGAGTAACAAATAACATGATGTGGTGAGTGACTTTAGGACGCTTGTTAAAAGAGAATGGCTTTCCTAGTGGTCTCTTCTATTGGATTTGTAGTAGAAACCTAGGTTTTAATGCTCTCTTACAGAGCGCTGATGGGAACTGGGAATTGAAGGGACCATGAGGTAAGGAACAAAAGAGGTTTTTTTTCTAAGCTTTCCTATGAGCAGTTTACAATTATCTTTCTCTTACCATGTTAAGTATAGTTGAATTTCATCAGGAAGGTAATTGTGAACAGATCTGTTACAAGGCCTTTCAGAAGAAATAAGGCTCTTAATGTGGAATTATGCATCAGAACCCCTAGAACTATGCATAGCTTAGGACTTGGGATCTACTTCTAGAATTTTATTTTAAAGAAAGAATTAAGAATTATAACTGTTTTGTGTTACAAATATGTATACAAGGATACTTATCACAGTAAGATCTATGAAAGTAAAAAGATTAGCAATGACTTAAATATAGGGAATTGCTTTAAGTTATTGTATATTCATACTCATGGACTAGTATGAAAATACCAAATACAATGTTTAGGGATAGGCACATGCTCCCAGTGTATTGCCAAATGGAAAAAGCATGTTTAAAAACAAGTATTTTTGCAAACACTTTGCATGGAAAAATGATTGGAAAGAACTAGGTTAAAATATTATATATTATTGCATCAGATGAGTGACAATATGATGATCTTTTTTTTTTTTTTTTTTTTTTTTTTTTAAGGATAACAATTCTTAATATCTTTTATTGTAAAAGCCAACAGACTTTCAAATGAATTTTAAAATCTTTCAATATTATTTAATGAAAAAGTCTCACACTGTCATGTACAGGATATATCAACATTTACTACTCATCTGTCATGTTAGGAAAAACATCATTATTATACGCTTGGAAAATCCTCAAACCCATCTCTAGTGGATGTCTGTCATAATTTAAAGGGTATTTTCCCCATTCAAATAAAACAATCTCTTGTAAAGCTACAATAGTTATATACCAAAGCAATACATAGTTACATGCTTTACACAGTCCCGTGAAAAAATAATTTAATTGCTCCTAATCCCTGATGCAAGGCACTTCAAAGCACCCGCACAAAACGTCCATGTAAACAGCAGTACAGTACATCATTTAAATAACATAAATGACTTTTACACAGCTTGACTTAGACTTAAGGAAAAATAAAATCCATCATAGCCACAGCTAAAAAGCATGTTAAGATTCACAACAAGAATTTGTTTCTCTTATTATAAAGAGAAGAGCAATCATATAACCTCCTGGGTGTGGGGGAGACCTCATAAATATTTTATATTTTCTTTTGTAATTTTCTGTGTTTTTCAAGTTTTCTTGGTTGAGTAGGTATTATTTTTGTAATTTGGGAGAAATGCCAAGCTTAAGAAAAAATACCATTCTAGGCCTGACTTTTTTTTAGTCTGTGAAATTAGGGTGGGACCCCAGTCTTGACAACCTTTAAAGGTCTCTTTCAATAGAAAATTCTTAGTTTTCATCTCTCAGATACTGCCGTTCTGTGAGGCTCAGGCTGATAGGGTATCTTAGAAGACTTGGCTGTCTCTACTTTAGGAGGGGAAAAAAAAAAGATTACTTTTGCTTTAATAAAATATGGGAATTATTTGTGGCAGAATGCCCTGATGTTAAAGGGGGAAAAACAAAAAACCAACAACAAAAGAGGGAACCCCGAAGAATGCTTAAGAATAGCTTAATAAAATGGTTTGCTTTTAGAACAAGTCCACATTTCATGGTAGTAATAGAGTGAGATCTTTCATGAAGGAAGAAGTCACATTTGATCCTGTTTTCGAGTTTTATTTTCTAAGATAGATCTGGAGATACTTTAAAGAATAAATTCACAAGTAAAGGGCCTTTTTTTTGACAGCACTTTATCTTGCAGGCCCCCCTCCCTTCATTCACTTATCAATAACTTCATCTAATTTGCCTTATCCTGTAAATTCCATTATCTCCCTGGCAGTCTATTGCATTAAGCCCTTAGTACCTAATATCGCCTCATTTACATTGACATATGCTTGACCTCAGTCCTTCTCTTCTCTTTGTTAATGCACCAACAAGCACTGATATCTCTGGAGCATTATCATTTGCTGTTAGCTCAACTAATAACAACCCTTCATTTGAGCTGATGAAGGTTTATTAAATAAAAACATGCAGTAACCCTGGCAGTAATGAAGGGAGAAGGGAGGTAAACAGCATCCTTTTTTTAATGGTGAGAGGACACCAAGTCTGCTTTATAGGTATTGGGTTTCCTAAGGGAGACAGGGCACCTGAATGGGTCTGATCGATATTATTTTATCAGGCTGATTTAAGAATGGGCATTTTTGATTGTCTTACTTGATCACTGTTGATTAGCATATAGGCTGAGGAGTTAGGAGAAAAAAGTATTCTTGCTCCAGGCACTTGGCCTTGCTCCTGATGCAGCTATCTTTGGAACTCTGTCTTCAGTACCAGACTGTCAGTAACCCTGCGGCTTTCAGGCAGTGGCAGAGCTTGGTCATAGGGAGCCAGACACATCATCTTAGTCTTCTCCAGTGAAACTGAAATCAGAGGTTGTTTTTCCCATAGATCCTGCAAGAGTCCCTGAAACCTTCACAATAGCCCTGACCCTTGAATGAATCCCCTTTATTTTCCCTTTCATGTCCCATACTCTTATTCCCCCTGACCACCATTTTTACATGAAGACCAGTCTACTGGTGTCATGCTGTAAACAAAAGTTACGTGGATGCTGTTATTAGGTTTGTATTAACAGTTGGGAATTTTGGGTTCACTTGCTTGCACATTTATGTCACATACATATATATTGTGGTATATTGTACTAGTAAAATTGTTCCTAGTTTATCTGATGCAGTTAAATACATAGAGTTCTGTAAAGGCTACAATGTACTGCAAAGAGTGCTGTGATGTCCCAGATGTATCAAAGCTTTCAGACTTGCTGCTACAGCTGTTAGGTTGGACCATAGGAAATAACCAATATTTGATCATTTTTAACTTGTAAAAACAGTATTTTCTTATGGTTCAAGTTAATAATGTGATAGATACCATGTTTTTTTTTTTTTTCTCCTAAGTTTCATTGTTTGTTTTACTAGTTTCTGTCTGATAAAGATAAAAATGATAAAAATTTCCAACTTGGGAAAAATAAGATGTAGCAAAGTAGAAATAGTTGGTGAGTGAATGATCTGGGATTCTTGGCTCCTGTATGATAAATATCTTCGCTGCTTGCTTAGACGTGAGTCGGAATAATTCCACATTCACTGGGAGACCTGGAGGCTTCTTGTGCCCACCCAGGACTCCCTGATCCTGAAGGTGGACACTTGGGGGTGGAGGGCCCTCTAGGGGAGCATGCCCTAAAACCACTGGAGGTTGCCTTCCAGCAGTGCAGGGGCAGTCAGCGGCAGGTGGGTGACCTGGGCACTAAGTAAATCTAGGCTTCAGGGCATGTTTCTTTTGTTCATAAAGAGATTTTGTGATGTTCTTATTTATTAAATAGTTGAGACTGCTCAAAAAGTTTAACTGTGTCTTATATATATGTAGGAAGGGGGAAGGTATCAATTCTCTGGAGTAGCCTAATTTCATATCTTTTTACTGCAACTCCAAGGTAGAGCATGGCAACATTTTCAGAATGGTTATGTTGTCTTGCTAGAAAAATGCTTCCTTTAGGGAGATTTACTGACCTAGTGAAAAGTGATAAAACATTTTAGAACCATATAATTTTCAGAGTCCTCAAGGAAATATTTGTTTTGGATTCAACAGTGGCAATACATTTGCTTTCCTTAGGGAACAGTGTTGCCAAAATAAGCATTTTCATTAGCCACCAGATGGTTTAGTTATCAGTTGTGTTTTTTGTTTATACACCAGTTTTTCTTCCTTTTTTGGCTTGAACCTTATTTCTCTTCAGAAACAGTTACTCATGTCATTTACCTTTGTGTGTCTTACTTACCTCAACTAGAAAAATAAAAAGATCAGTAGTTTCTTTTACAACATTTCTTCAATAAAGCAGCTGCTGAGAATGGCCAAATTTAGTGTTCCTCCAAAATATTTACAGTGGTTCATGTCAGAACACAAAACTAGATCTTTTTACCTGATAAGCATGATTAAGATTGGCTAAAGACAAGCATTTAACCAGGAAATAATTATTTCCTGTATTTTACACTAAAATGAAGTTGAGAAATAGACATTGGGAAAGAAAATTCAAGGGTATGATAGTTCCTAATTGCAAAGATCTTCCTTTGTTGTAGACTTATATCTCAATTCAGGCAAATTTTTTTGAATTCTTGATTATGTACATTTTAACTGTGTGTTTGAGCTATTCTTTTAGTTATAGAAACATTTTTTAGAATTTTTGTTTTCTTACATGGATAGGTTTCTAATAGCAAAACATGCTTTCCTGTTCAATATCATGTGATAAAACATTTGGAAAATGTTTGCTTATCTTCATAATCCTAAAGGAAATATTTATTTTCAATTCTAAAACAGATTTCTATTGTCTATCTGAACAGTTTCCAACTGTGTTGACTAGAACATTAATATTCTATTAGATGGTAATAGGTGTTCTGTGAAAAATTTCACTGGTAATGGTATCTTTTTTCCTCCAAAATGCATTTAAAAATACTTATATCTATCTATATATATGAAGAATTCTAAATACATTTAGGTGACTCATTATTATATAGTAATCTAACTTAAAGAAACTGTGAGATATACCTGATAATTCTAGGAGGTCATATTAGAGATCATTTGGCTCATGAATGCATGGTGTTTGATTTGTGAATAGAGGAATAGACAGCATTTACCAATTCACTGTACCGTGGATGTTGTCTGTTTAGTCGTTCATCTGCTATGTTTTATCCTGTAATTTTAATATATATTTGTGACATTATTCAGTGTTGCGTGTCACACTTATGAACCTGTTTTTTTTATAATTTCTTATAGCAGCTACCCTGTGAGACTATCTTGTTGCTGTCTACATTAATCCAACTGTGTCTTTTTAATTTCTGTTAATCTTTCATCAGTGTGTTATTTAAAAGGTACTCTGTAGTCATTACATTTGGAAAAGTGCAGTAATTTATACAATGACCACTTCCCATACATTAAAACAATCTTTTTATCATTAATTATGCACATTCCTAAATACAGATGATTATTTTATTATTTCTAGTAAATCTCAAATCTTAGTAAATACCTGGAAACTGCACCTCCCCAGTACAACAGAATTCTGTCAGTGGTAGTCTGTTGGGTTGACTGCTGCCTCACCAACTTTTCCTTTGTGTATAAACTTTATGTTTCAAACTCCTTAAAACCAGATAAGATAAACGTTAGGGCTGGGCGCAGTGACTCACGCCTGTAATCCCAGCACTTTGAGAGGCCAAGGTGGGTGGATCACAAGGTCAGAAGTTTGAGACCAGCCTGGGCAACAAGGTGAAACTCTGTCTCTACTAAAGATACAAAAAATTAGCTGGGCATGGTGGCAGTCATCTGTAATCCCAGCTACTTGGGAGGCTGAGGCAGGAGAATTGCTTAAACTCAGGAGGTGGAGGTTGCAGTGAGCCGAGATTGTGTCATTGTACTCCAGCCTGGGTGACAGGGCGAGACTCCATCTCAAAAAAAACAAAAAAAAAAGATAAATGTTAGGTTTCTAAACATATATTCTAGAGAGCAAATGTTGCATTGACAACTATTTTCTTTAAATTGGTTTGAGTACCACTTAGTATGGTTAGAGTAAGGGAAGACAGTGGCCTTGTCCAGCTTCCATAGTTATAGCTTTATAAATAGACTATTAATAAGTGAAGGCCAGAAATAAAACACAGTGTTTTCTTATAGAAATAAGAGACTATTCTCTTTTCTCTTTTGTGGTAAGGTTTTCAAATTTTTGAAGTTCTGAGACTACCTTTGATAATATATGTTATTATGTTATCTTGTATTTTGGGTCAAGGAAATATATTCAAAGTTTGTCATTTAAACGGTTACAATGGCTCAAAGAAGGAAGGAACACTTACTGAAATTGCTTCACTAAAACATGTTGGGAATACTCTTTGAAGTTTCTTTATTCATGGAATAAATAGGTACTGTTAAAAATAATTTCAGTGAGCACTCAGGAGGTGCCAGGCACTGCGCTAAGTGTTTTACCTGAATTTTTACCTTTAATTTAATTAGGTGGCTTTGAAAGCTGACACTTGTCATAAAATTCTGCATTTGGAACATGTACTGTTGGGGTTAAAAATCTTCATGTAAATTCCTACAAACAAATCAAGTGTGGATGTGCAGCGGGTGGTTTTTAAGCTTAAATATCTCAGCTGGATTTAATTACCTTAAGGGATAAGGCTACATGATGGGCCAGTGGTTTACCAAATTATTTTTCATTTTCTGGATTTCAGTGTCACTGAAAGTTAATGCATCCTCTTTTCTCTGCTAGAGACCCGAGTTAAAATCCATTTTAGGGCATAAGTGTAAATGAATTTGTTGTTGTTTTTCCCTCCTTGGGGACACTGGTCATTTTGTGAGGCTGCGTTTCCATTTGGAATTGCTGGCAGCTTGCTCTGGGCCCAGGGGCTCTCATAGCAGGGGCAGTTGCAAGTCAGCATGAAAATGAACTGGTAGGCCTCAGAGGGCAGAGCTGGCCCAGGGCTTGTCACTCTTCCATTCCTTGATTCTTTCTTGGTTAACTTAAGGAAACGTATTTGCTACTGACATTTGATTATAGCACATCACAAAACAAGTGATGTGGTTGTGGATAAGCCATCACATTTTCTTTACCATTTCAGGCTGGTTTATATTTGGCAGCTACAAAGGTTTCCCTGTTCACTGTCCACAGACTCCTAGATGACTCCTTAGACTGCTGTAGATGTGTGATCAACATTTTTGATCACCAATGTGTTTCATGGCTTTAATTACCTATTGTTTTAGTGTAAATGGTTCATTCTTTAGGAGCATGTTTGTATCCATAATTACATTTAAGGGTTTTACCCTGAAGTATTATTAGTTATTTCCTTTATCTGTACTTATTAGGAATATTTAGTATAACCTAAGCAGGGAATAATACGCATAGCATTTCATCCCTGAGGGAGCTTACTTGTGTTCTTTCCCTCTAAGCTCATCCTGTCATTTCTATTTTCTCTCAAAGAATAGCACCTAGAGTATGCTCTTTAAGCTTTCTTTGAAAAGATACAAGATCTTTATACATAAAAACAAACATAATTTTGTGTACATGAATAAATGGGATCATATCATTCCCCCTTTTTCTTTTCCCTTTGCAGATGTCACTTTGAGTTTCAAAGTGAGTTGGTTGCTCCAGGTTCCCTGAATCCTTTGTGTTCTCCATTTATTGTAGGCATTCCTATACCAGTTTGATTTACCCAGTCCTTTTGTCTTGAAAATCTCCCAAACCACTTTGCACCGGGAGTATCTTCCTCTTCATGTTTTGTCTTCCAGTCACCATTCATATCCCATTTCTTCTATCAGACTGAATCAGGACAAGGGGAGGTGAGGACAACTATTGTCCACTTGTAGCATTCATGTAAAAAAATGTATTTACCTCTGTGTGATGTGTATTTGAAAAGAAGTGAGAGAGAGCCCGACTCTTGGTAAGCACAAAGAGTCATGATTGCTGTGAGAACAAGTTCTCTTTAAAACATTTATATAGTGTGCTATTTTTAAAGCCTTAGTTTAAAAAAGCTAACTTTGAGTAAAAGTTGATTAAACCATTAGTACATGGGATTCTTGTGAGAATGTGAATGATAGTATCATTTAAATAGGGAGGTCTTTTTACATGTGTCCATTGACAGGTGTGTGTGGGCATAAATAGTTTGCTGTGGTGCTGTGTATGCTTTCATGTTTATCTTTGTCTAGATAATTTTATCATTATCTAAGGTGAGAAAAACTCTCCCCTGGCCACATTATACTCTACAAAGTCTTTTATATGCTGATAAAGTTCTTGTAAGCTCCCTTTTGTTAGTATCTTTTTAAGACGTCTTTCTTATTTATAATATTGCCAGGTTATTAAGTTGTGCTTAATTGTCTTTCGTTTTTTTTTTCTTTTCAGGTGTCAGCAGTTGAGTCTTTGGAGGGCCCCCTGCTCCAGGTGGAAGGACTGAGTGACCTTCGACTAGAGCTTCACAGCAAGAAGATGAACCTCCACTTGGTTCTCATAGATGAACTACACCGGCACCTGTACATCAAATCGACTAGCCGAGTTGTGCAGCGTAACAAGGAAAAAGGGAAAATCAGGTTAAAGAGGCTCTTTGCTATAAGTGTCTTGTGGCAGTGTAGGATTGGAAGGAATATTTTTTGTTTCCCAGAATGTCATTGTAGTTTGTTTTACTTTTCCTTTAATGTACTGTCTCTGAAACTTGAGGATGGTTTTATAATAGCAAATACTCCATGGTCTGAGAGGCTGACATTTGAAGTTTGTCCATTCATTCATTCTACATTTATTATGGTCCTTTTCTGTAAGGATATATAAGAAGCATTTACTGTGGGTCTCATATTCTGGATCAGAGACATTGGTACATCTCAGAAGGAAGTAGAAAAATTCTTAAATTGGACTGTGAAGTCAGCCTAATTAAGAAATGTAGATATATTGGCTGGGTGCAGTGGCTTATGCTTGTAATCCCAGCACTATGAGAGGCCGAGGTGGAAGGATTGCTTGAGCCCAAGAGTTCAAGACCAGCATGGACAACAGAGCAAGACTCTGTCTCTACAAAAAAAAAGGCCAAAATTAGCTGGGTATAGTGGTGTGCACCTGTAATCCCAACTACTCCAGAGGCTGAGATGAGAGGATGGCTTGAGCCCAGGAGTTTGAGCTGCAGTGAGCTATGATTTCTCCTCTGTGCTCTAGCCTGAGCAACAGCGAGGAGACCCGATCTCTTTAAAAAAAAAAAAAAAAAAAGGCAAAAAGAAATATAGATGTATTGACTGAATGATAAGATTCTTTGTTACTTAGGGTTATGTTCAGCTTTAGGTTGTCCTTTTTCTGGAATAGTTTAGGAAAGGTTCAGAGAGAACACTTTTATTCCTTGGTTGGTTGTAGCATAGCCCTATATTTAATGGCCTGGGTAGTCTCAAGAAATTCATTAGGTTAGTAGAGGCCTGGTAGGGAATAAGACTAGATCTTAAGATGGTAGAACATTGGAATTTTTGACATATGTTAGATAGCTGTGCATCTAACGTAGCATTCCTTTAGAATAGACAGATCTTTTCAGAGGGCATTTTAGCATTCCTTTAGAATAGACAGATCTTTTCAGAGGGCATTTTAGCACTATCTACTGAAATATACATGTTCATGCTTTTTCATTCAGATATAGACAAGAGGAGCACTGGAAGCAGTGCGTGCTGGGAATGAAGTCTTTCAAGTCTTATCCTGTTTGAACAAAAAATGCCAAATTTGCATGTGATGCTTCAGTTTGATCAGAGATCCTGACAGAGAAAGAGAAGTTGCTACCTCTTTTCAGCAGATAGGCACTAGAAAAACTTCTGCGAGGCACACAGATTTGATATGTACCTGAGACATAACTTCAAGACTAGCTCTGAATAGCGTATCTTGTCAGTACCTCAGCAGAGAGTGAAGTGGTGGATAGGGGAAGTGCTGAGGAATTCTTTCCACAATGCCTGGTGGTAAATAGCAGATCTGAAGAGATTTCTTCCCATACAAGGTTAAGTAATAAAATCACTATGGTCCTGTGAAAATATTCCATATTATAAGAGAAAATGAGCATTACTTTGAGGTCTCAGAGGAAGAACACTTATTTAAAAATTTATGTAAAGCAAGCAAGAAACATTTAAGAGACTTAAGCTCAAGGTGTCTCAAAAAATACAAGAAACACAATGTAGTAGACTATTCAGAATAATCACTCCTTTCTCCTCTACTTTAGTGGGAGAGGAGTATTTCCTACCCTTTGGTTTTGGGGCCTTGGCTTTTGCCTTCATTAGGGTACATGACACAAGCAGGGGCTTCAAACGTGCTTATGCTGTTGAGTGTGGCCTTTCGTGCCACTGCCATTGCCTTGCTTTCGGTCCCAGGAGAAGGGTGAGAGACACATGGAACTGACTGAAGATCAGCAGACCTGCCTAGCCTGCATCAACCAACCACCAAAATGTATGCTTATTGTTGAACATTATTGAGATTTTGTGGTTGTATGCAGTAAGCGCATAGCTTCTATGAAAACGGTAACTGAGAGCTACAAGAACAGAGTGAGGAGAGATGCTAACAGAGCTAACTAAAACATGAATAAAATGTAAGGAAACCAAAATGAAGTAGGGAAATTTAAGTCTTTAAAACTTTAGAGAGAAGATCTGAATCACTGATGTGGAGGGAAAACTTTTCATGATGAAGAGGAAAAAGACAAGATGCCAAAAGGAAGATGATAAATATGAAAGATGAACAGTGGTCAGTCCAGTGGTTTTAGGGTTTCCAGAGAATCACACTAAAATGATAGTGTTTGGGGCTGAATTATGTTCCCCCTAAAATTCATATATTGAAATCCTAGTCCCCAGTACCTCAGAATATGACTGTATTTGGAAATAGGGTCTTTTAGAAAGTAACTAAGTTGAAATGAGGTCATTTGTGTGGGCTCTAATGCAGTAGGACTGATGTCCTTATAAAAAGGAAATTTGACACACTTGGAGGGAAGACCATGTGAAGACACAGGGTCGAAGATGGTCACCTACAAGCGAAGGAGGGAGGCCTCAGAAGAAACCAACTACGCCCACACCTTGATCACAGACTTCCAGCCTGCAGAACTGTGAGAAAGTAAATTTCTGTTGTCTAAGCTATCCAGTCTGTGTTACTTTATTATGGCAGTGGGAGTGAACTCAGACAGAGGGGATCAGAAGCAATAATTACAGTATAAATAAAGAAACCTACTTAAACAGGAAAACAAGACGTTGGTCTGCAAGTTGAAAGAATTTAAGGTAAAATTAATAAAAAAAGTTACTGTTAGATATAATCTGGAAATTTTAATGATTTTCAAAAACAAATTTTATAAACACCAGGAAGAAATATTATGTGATCTGAAGTGATAGAGATAATTATTTGCCCACTCTATATCCAGTCTTCCCTTCATTTTTAATGACAATCTTTATTTCGTTCCTGGTGGCTATAGGCCCCGCTAAAAGGCCTCATTTTCTATCCTCCTATATAGCTAGAGGGTGATTAGTGGGACTTCAGTTTGCAAGCTGTTGAATGGGGAGGTCGTTAATTTTTCAAAGATACCAATTAAACTAGTATGCTCACTCTTTTACCCTTCATTTGCCTTTCTTTACTTTCTATCTGGGACATAGATTGGTGCCATCAAGCCATCCTAGACACAAGGTGACCTTGAGGATAGAAGCCACATCTGAAACTCCATGATCACCTTGACCTTCTTTTCTAGCCCTGGATGGGGTACCTCTTTAATATGAGAGGAAGTCTTTGTTTTACTCAGACCACTATTATTTGGTCTTCTTTTTATACACTTAAAACCAGTAAGGAGCAAAAATCAGGCTCACCAGGATTTGCTGAATACTAAATGCTAGAAGACAATAGAACAAAATCTATAAAGTTGAATGGAGAAGAGTTGAGACCAAAGACTTCTCTACCCAGCCAAGGGGACATTGATATGCATAGGTGACTGAGAGACATTCTCAGATATGAATTTATAATAAAAAAATTAGTATTCTTTTTCTGAGCAAAATTCTCAGAGATAAACTGTAAGACATACAACCAGAGAACAATAAAGTTGTAGGTAGTTTGAAACAACTTTGAGGGCCACATACCATTAAATGTGTACATGTATATATATGTAAGTAACTGACAAATATATTTTTACAAGATTGAGACTATCAGCTAAAAACCATTGTTGAAAAAATGGTCGGCCGGGTGTGGAGGCTCACACCTGCAATCCCAGCACTTTGGGAGGCCGAGGCGGGAGGATCATTTGAGGTCAGGAATTTGAGACCAGCCTAGTCAACATGGTAAAACCCCGTCTCTACTAAAAGTATAAAAGTTAGCCAGGCATGGTGGTATGTGCCTGTAGTCCCAGCTACTCAGGAGGCTGCAGCAGGAGACTCACTTGAACCCAGTAAGTGGAGGTTGCAGTGAACTGAGATCACACCACTGCATTCCAGCCTGGGTGACAGAACAAGACTCCATCTCAAAAAACAAACAAAAAAAAGTCTATGTAGTCAAGGAGTGCTCTCTAATAGTAAACAGAATTTATATCCCTTTTTACTCAGTTAATAGTGACTAGGAAATTTGGATAGGTAGTTGAAAGGAATACTGAATTCTTGCTTAAGATGAGTGTGAAGTTTTGTTTTGGACTTAATAATTAGAGAAAATGTTTAATTTTCTTTTTACTAATCTAGATATGTGTATTTAAAGATTTTTATATTTAAAAATCAATAGAGAAGACAAATAAAAATGTTCTCTGTTACAAAGGATATTGTACTGCAGCCCTCCTTTGTCAGCAGGGGACATGTTCCAAGACCCACAGTAGGTACCTGAAACTGCAGATAGTGTTGAACCCTGAATCTACCTGCACAGTAAATCCTCACTTAATGTCCTCAATAGGTACTTGGAAACTGTGACTTTAAGTGAAATGAAGCTGTAACTTTAAGTGAAATGACATACAGAAGGTCCTAGAATAACATTGTGTCCCTCAAGTTCCTCTGTTGATGAGAGAAAAAAAAAACCGTTTCATTATATGCCAAGATTCTTGATTGCAAATAGAGGAAATCAGTCTGAGTAACTAAAACAGGAAAAGAATTTATTGGAAAGTTATCAGATTGTTCACAGAATCTATGGGAAGTCTGTATAATCAGGCTCTAAAGCCCAGTAGGAACCAACGGAGATTAAGCAGCTGAGCACACACAGTCTTAGACAAGCCACAGGAAGGGTCTGTTTGGGTTGCTATTTTTGCTGGCACCATGCCCACAATAGCTGGATTTTAAACTCCTCTGTAAATGATCTCTAAATGTCTCTGCATCTTTATCTCTTCAAGATTCAAACTTCTGGATTCAGGCATCCAGTTTGCTGAGCCTGGGTAATGCCTGGACTCCTTCAGCTTCCATAGTGGGAAGTGGGGCCTTCTTTTTGCTTTGATGCAGTCAGTGGGGATGGACTGTTCAGATGTTTGGTACCCAAGACAAACACCCAACAAATTTCTACTGCAAGAGAAAACAAAGGAGATCACATGAAGGCACTTATGTATAAAGAAGACCAGATGTTTTTGAAGTAGAAAATAGGCAGTAGAATTGACAAATGAAAGAAAAGTACGTGCTCACATACAAAAAATGATAAAAATTTTATTTGGAAGAAATGAAACAAATAAATGATGAGACTGTCCTTGTTCTTAGCTCATGAAGATGTTGGTTCCAGTTAAATTCCAGTTGAAAATTTTGAAACTGCCAAATGAAATCTAAAGTTCACATGGATGAATACATGCGTAAGAATTGTTTAAAAGAATTGTGAAGGGAGGTTATGAGGGGGGCATTTCTTATGTGATATCAAAGCATATTGTAAAGCTGTTTTAGTCAAAACAGTACAGACATGCAAAAATAAAAATTTTTAAAGAAAACAGTGCAGACATGCAAGTAGAAAATCAGATGGGTGAGACAAAATAGAGTTGAGAAATAGACCCCAGGATCTATAGACTTTAGTATTTTTGAACAATAGTTCAGTTGGGGGGTAATGAAGGCTATTTAATATATAGTGTTCAGACAATTGACTGTTGATTTGAAGAAAATAAGTTTAGATGCCTACCTCTTATGTACAAATGATTCAGCCAGATTTGAAAAGCACACAACACTGTATTAGCATTAGGAAAACATGTAGGAGGATATGTGTGGAGGAGCCTTTTCCAAGCATAACAGAAGACATAAAGAAATATATTAAATGGTTTAGCCATTAAAAAACCCAAAACTTATCTTCAGTAAAACGGAGTCAAAGGATAAACTATACTCTGAGGAAATATATGTATGTCATATAACGCTTTAATATCTAAAGCATGCAGATATTCGTAAGCTTAGTAAAGCGGGATATAGACTGTTCATAGATTAAAAATACAAATGGCTAGTAAACATAAGATTGTTCAATATCATGAGTAGTCAGAGAAATACACATTTGAAAAACTAAATGCAGTTTTTTGTTCATAAGATGATCAAAATCAAAGACATTGATAGCATGTTATGATGGCAAAGATGGCTGAAATGCATAGCTTTCTCTTGATGGTGGAATAACCAATATGCCTTTTTGGAAAATAAATTTGCATATTCTTTGTTCAGGGAATTTTGTTTCTAGGTCTACAGCCTACAAAAACAGTACCAGTTCATAAAAATATATGTAACAAGATATTCATTGTGACATTGTTGGTAAGAAGAACAAAAATATGCAGCTTAAATGTTCATCAAGAGGAGTATGGTATATTGATACCATGTAATTATAGAATTTGAATGATAATGATCTCTATGTGCTGATATGGAAAGGTTTCTAAGGTGCATTTTTGGGTCCCAAAAGCAAATTGAAAAATAGCATAGATAGTATGAACCTATTTGTGAAAGACTGAAAGGATAGAAACTTAAATATGTATACTTTATATATTGGTATAAATATTTGTATGTGTATAGAAAATGTCAGACAGATAATGTCAAAACACTGATAAAAGGAATTGTGAGAAATGGAAATATGAGGTGGGGAATAGGGAAGTAGAAATTCTTTTATTTCCTGTGTACATCGTGAGCATGTTTTTTAAAAATAATAGTAATACAATTACTGATGATCCTTTTGAAGATTTTTAAAAATGAAATGGGAAAATGTTTAGATTATACCCTTGAAGGGAAAAACTAGAATTCAGAACTATGCAGGATGATCAAAGAATGTTGAAAAAGGAGCATGTGTGCCATTTTTGTGGTGTGTGATGTGGGGGGTGGATGGATAGACACTCATTTTTAAATTTTTTTTCAAGCAGTCCTTGTGCCTCAGCTTCCTAAGTAACTGGCATACCACTGTGCTTGGCCTTGATGCTCCTTTCTGTAAGATGTTTTGGAAGGCAGTATACCAAAATGATGTGAATGGATTATTTTTTTAAAAAATATTTTCAAGAAAGAATTTACACCTTTATAATCAGATAAAATTAATAAAAAGTTGTTTAAAAATAATTCTTTTATTTATCACGTGATCCTGGATTAATACTTGGTTTAACCTTGCTTCCTCAGCCATCCTGGGACACTGTCTAGCTCATGGAAGAGAAAATTTGGTGTCCATATTTGTCTCTGGGCATGTAAAGAATGTTCTTGACTGTGTTGTATTCATTCCCTAACTATTTTGTCTTTTAAAGATTTTTCTTCTGTTTACATATGTTGGTTTTCTTTTTATCTTTCAGTTCTTGTTTTTTTTTTTCCCTCTTTGCTTAGATTATAAATTTTTAGCTTCAGTTTATTTTCTGTTACCATGTCTTCACCCTTGGTCTGTCATTTGAAACGATGGCTCTTTTTTACTTTTATACCCTCTAAATCATTCTTATTCTGAGTGTTCCACCAGATCTTAGAACTATCGAGAATTACTATGCCAGCCATTCTTGTTTCATTATTTAGTTAAATCTTCTTACTAAGGGCACATTATCTTTGACAGATATTTCTTAGCTCAGTTTGATTTAACAAAATTTTATGAGCACTTGCTCTTTGACAAGTACTGTGCCAGCTGTTCTGGTTATATAAGTGAATATATCAGTTATTCGATTTACAACTTAAAGTTCAACTCACCTCTGTCAGTTTTTAGTTTCACAAAATCAGCCAAATGAGTTGCGGTTGTAAATTTTGGACATAGTTGAACCCATTTATTGTGAAGTGAAGGAACAGAAATATGTTATAATTAAAAAGTAGATGTTTAATAAGCTGTCAGCACTTCTAACCCCTCTTAAAAAACTGTTTTTGTATCATGAAATTTTGAAATCTAACATTTAGGAGCAGAGCTTTACTAGTTGGATGTTGGTTAATGGCCAGGAAGTCCTTGAGGTTACAGTGGCAGTGGTTGTTGCTTGTTTTTGGTTTAATTTGTTGTATACTTTTCCTGTCCTCTACCATGTTGCTATTAATTGGCAAAATGCACTCAGTCACAATATATAATTGGTAATTTTGGGGGGACCGTTTTATACTAGCAGGGATTTACTGTACATCAGTTGTCTTTTGATCTCAGCTATGAATGATTCTGAATGGATTTAAAATAAAAATTTGTAATCATGTATTTAAAATGAAAAATAAGTATCAATATTTCCAAAAGAACATGCTAATTTTTATTTTATTTTTTGTTTTCAAAAAATGCTTTCTCTGTGAGATTAAAAACCCGTTGAAGGTATTAATTAATCCCTTCTCAGCTTTATCTCTGATATGTGGTGAGAAGAGGTCTTTTTTTCTGTTGTGAAATAGAAACTGAAGTCCATACTA
Source organism: Symphalangus syndactylus (assembly GCF_028878055.3). Classification (NCBI taxonomy): domain Eukaryota; kingdom Metazoa; phylum Chordata; class Mammalia; order Primates; family Hylobatidae; genus Symphalangus; species Symphalangus syndactylus. The sequence continues at coordinate 123,262,201 of NC_072428.2, forward strand.
TTTAATGCGATATTCTACAATAGCACCTACCTTATGCTGAGCTTCATTCATGTCTGTAGTCACAAAGTGAGTGGATGTGCCCCCTTTCTCTGGAACTTTTGAGACTAAGTCCTTTCATAAAACAGCAGGAGAAAAACTAAAGTCATTTCCAGAGTTACTTGCCTTTGGGTTAGTGCTCACAAAGGAGAAAATTGAAGCCTAAGGGAAAATTTTAGAGAGAGAGATGAGTGTATGAAAATAGTTTTGCAGTAAATTGACTTTCTAAAAGTTTATTGATGGAATTTGAGGGCCCTTCTGGCTCTGATAATAAAATCAGCAGGTTATGTTTTTCAGAGTTGAAATGGTAAGCCGTTTATCACCCTAAATTTAACTGAAATATGTTTTTAGGTTGAAACTGAGAAAATAATTGTAGGATTTAATCTAAAGTGATGTGCATGTACATCTGTGTTCATAGAAGTGTGTGCTATGATAAATACACATAAAAATATCAGTGTGCACACACACACAGCTGTTTCATCATTAGGTGTGGCAGGCAGTATTCCAGCTATATAATTGAATTTTCTTGCTGATTGATATCTTTGTTTATCTGTGCTTTAAAAATAATTCCTCCACTTTGTTCTAGAAATATTTAAATATTTAGACAATGTATTATATTTTTCCTGTCATTTAAAGTTGAAGTTTTTTTACTCTGTAGCAGTACCATAAATCTGTCTTTTTTATAATTAAAACATTTTTATTTTACTTTATTCATTTGTCCATTGAAGCATTTTATTTGTAAATATGTATTACATCCATAGATGAAGAACCCCAGGATTTTCTCTCCTGTGTGTTTTTGTGTTGCTTCTTCATGGTCCATGATGTGAGCTGAGTCAGTACAATGAAACCAAACTGGTGGGATGGGAGCAGATTAGTCTGTGATTTTTCTAGATCTTTGAGTTGGGCATCAAATCTGGGGCTGATCACACTTGCTCACAACAACTTGTTCACACTGTGAGGTTCACAATAATTTTCCCAGCTCTATGATCATCAGTGATTTCAAATTCGCCCATATGCCCATGCTTTGTCATCACAGTTGATGAAGACACCAGACAATGACTTTGGAGCAAGGTCTAATAAGAACCAGGTGTTTCCCTCTCTTTTCGGCATTGTCGATGCTCCTGAAAGCAGCAGACAGGACATTTATGCACACCATTACGGTGGCACGGAAAGATGGTGGAAAGAGCTCTCTGTGTCTTTGGGCATCTGTATCCAGGGCCTAGGGGGACCTGTAAAGTGTTTTCTAATTGTGAGTAAAATGCAGGTGAAAGAGGATGACGTCATTGAGTGGAAAAAAATGAGAAGACAAAAGAAGTAATAAATCATGAAAGAACGGACAAATCTATTATCTAATTTATTTTATAAATAGACAAACCATTATGAAAAGTTATTGGATTTGAGGACTGTTGGATTTTCTTAAGATAGTTTAGGCTAGGAACTTACAGGTTTATATTGGTGGAAAAGAGTTGTTGGGAGGATGCCAGTTCAATTCCTGGTAAATGCTTTCTGTCACTTTAATATCTTATACTCCACTTTTCACATTAGCCTGTGAGTGATTTTAATAATTGGAAATATGCTGTTTGGTTTAGTTCATATCTTAGTCATACTCACATTCTCAGCACTGAGCACAGTGCCAAGCGCATAATGGATGCTGAAGAATCGTTCGAGTAATGATTCCCTGTTTCCCTGTAACAAGTAAAAGGGAGAAGTTAATGACTGTCATAGCGATCCTCAAGGCCTAGGACAGTGGCTCCCACATTATTTGTACTCAGCGAAAAGAATAAAACCTTAAGTGACAATTTTGCTCTTTTTTTTTTTTTTTTTTTTTTGAGACGGAGTCTCGCTCTATCGCCCAGGCTGGAGTGCAGTGGCGCAATCTCGGCTCACTGCCGGGCGCGGTGGCTCACGCTTGTAATCCCAGCACTTTGGGAGGCCGAGGCGGGCGGATCATGAGGTCAGGAGATCGAGACCACGGTGAAACCCCGTCTCTACTAAAAATACAAAAAAAAAAAATTAGCCGGGCGTGGTGGCGGGCGCCTGTAGTCCCAGCTACTCGGAGAGGCTGAGGCACAGCGCGAAATTATCACTTGAACCCGAATTATCACTTAACAAACTTTATTTTTCAAAGTTCTCTGAAAAAACATGTTTGTTTTTTATTGGATTATAAATACACACATACCTAGCACATTTGTTCCAAAAGGAGTGTGTGAGGGAGATGGGGATATATTGCTCTGGTGGGGGCCGATGTTGTTCCCAATTGCACACATCCTTCCTTCCTTCCATTTGAAGAAATCTTTCCTATGGGCGTGGTCTCTTCCCTGCTTCCCCTTTGCCTGCTCTAGCCACTGCTACTGATGATGTATTTCAGTACTAAAAAGTGAGAATTATGGCTTTGACTTCCCTACCCTTGGATTTGGCTTCGAGGGGCTCTTCTGTTGTAGATAGTGTGCGAGATGATTCCATTTCTTGAGAGCAGGGCGTAGGGTTTAGTTGGCTTGGCATAGCCTGCATTCTTTCACTTAACAGGTACTTTGAGATGGGAATTACTTTGAAATTTTGTTTTTTATAGTTTTCGTGATTTAAAATAAATGTGTTTATTTTGAAGGAAGTTGATTTATGAGTTTATTTAAAGTTTATTAGTTTATGTAAAGTTAATCATTAAGATGAGGGGCTTGGCCTTCTTAGGAAAGGTGAAATGGGTAAATACTGAATTAACCTGTTTGAGATCCTTAAGTCATTTTAATTGTTGTGATTGTCCACGTCATGAAATTTATGAGTCTCTTTTAAAGAAAACTAAATGTAGTAAACTTCCGGAATACGTCAAAAACTATAGCCTGAAAAACACAAGTAAATACTAGTTAAACCTTTATTCAGTATCATGGCATGTTGTCATTTGATCTTTCTTTGTTGATAAATTAATATTTAATACAGATACAAAGGAGGACAGTGAAATTGCCTGGCATAGTGTTATTACAAGGTGGTTATCCAGTTGATCCAGAATACACTACACTAATTTTTTAAACAGCATTGAATGAAATGACAAAATAAAAATTTAAGTGCTTGGAACCCTTACAATACATTTTTATACCCCTGTCTGTGACAGTCACCTCTTTATTGGAAATATACTGGGGAGATCCAGTATGGTATATACTGGGGAGATCCAGTTCTAGTGTAAAGAGGGCTCATGACAAAAACAAAAGTGGTAAGGGTGGGGCATATAGTGGGAGGACTTTAGTTGGTTTTGGAGAAAGTAGTAACTAGTGCTTCTTTTCCCATTCAGCTCCCTTGTGAAAGATGCTTCTGTTCCTCTGATTGATGTTACAAACCTCCCTACTTCTCGAAAATTCCTTGATACCTCTCACTATTCTACTGCTGGAAGCTCAAGTGGTAAGTATTTTAATTCTTCAGCCACTAAGCTTTTTAGTGTACCTTAGTTCCTAGGTAGAGACCTGGAGGAGCTTTTTGGGGGCTAAGCTAGTTTGGGCTGGACTGGATGGGCCTGAGGTAAGTGCGTTGGAACCTGTGATGAGCCCTTTGCAACCTTCAGAGCAAATAAGATGTACAGTGATTTATTGGGCTGTTGCATTATCAGGGTTGAAAAGTGGCAGCTGAACCTGGCCTGCCTGCTGAATCCAGCTGCATCTGTGTTTTATTTGACCAGCACTGTTTTTCTTTCTTTTTCTTTTTTTTTGAGATGGAGTCTCGCTCTGTTGCCCAGGCTGGAGTATAGTGGCACGATTTTGGCTCTCTGCAACCTCTGCCTCCTGGGTTCAAGGGATTCTCCTGCCTCGGCCTCAAGAGAAGCTGGGATTACAGGTGCCTGCCACCATGCCCAGCTAATTTTTGTATTTTTAGTAGAGACAGAGTTTCACCATGTTGGCCAGGCTGGTCTCAAACTCCTGGCCTTCCAAAGTGCTGGCATTACAGACGTGAGCCATCACACCTGGGCGACCAGCACTGTTTTCCTAAAGTTGAGTTTGGATGCTTTTTGATAGAGCATATGCTTTCCTTTGTGCTATAATCTTTATTACTCCTAGTAGCTTTTACTCATTTATCTCATGTATTACATTCAATGTCTGGTCTGGGGAGCTTTTGAGTGTGTGACCTCTGTCCTATGCCCTCTCCACTCCTAAATGTGCATGCATCCACGTGTGCACTCATAGTCATACCTGTAACACACTTTGAGGAAATATCTACAAACTTATCTTTTCTTCTTTGGAGATATCCAATATCCGATTGAACAAGACAAAGCCATTTTGGGGTTATGTTTAAGGTTGAGGGCAGGAGGGTATACTTTGAATGCAAAGATTTAGGGGAATCTTGTGGATTGCCTTAGGCTTGCCTTTGCAGAGGGTTCAGCTCAACTGGGCTTGGAGAACTTCTGGGCTTCTGCAGAGAGTTTCTCTGCTATTGTAACTTTGGGTTGGGGGAGAAGACTGGATATCTTTTGTGGGATGCCTCACAGGTGCCTTCTTGGGGCAGCCAAAATCTTCATTGCCTTTTAACAAAATTGTAATGTTTATTATCATTGTCTTTTCAGATAAAAATTAGTTCTTATAGTTCTTATTAGTTCTGTAGAGGTTGAAATAATGAAAAGGTAGAAAAAAATAGAAAAACAATTTGGATTCAATCAGTACATTTCGTGTAACTAATTGGAAATGTTTCTGTTGAGAGCTTAATATATTGTTGGGGCATATTTTGTTTCCTTTAAAATGCCACTTAAAATTATTTTAGGATTATTTAGGCTTGGAATCTTCAAGTTTATTACTTTAACTACAGGAAAGTATAGAATTTGATAATAGATTTTCATTTAATTAGTAGCCAAGTTTAAAAAAATTGCAATCATTTATTTTTATTATGATACTTTACAATAGTTTGTACTCCAGCCTCTTCTTGGAGCTAGAAAGATTTTGTTTTCTCCCTCTTTCTGATGTAATGTTGCTTTTGAGTTTGAACACTGCTCTGAGGGGTTGTAGACTGTGGAATTATGAAACAAAATATATTTGTACCTTTGATTTGTATTTTATCTCTGCCTTTCATGGAAATTACCAGTTGTTACATCTTTGCTTTTTTGTAATGCGAATCATTACTGCTTAGCCTGGTTATATTAATTTATGTAAATGTTGCCAAGTCAGTGGCCAAGTGAAATAAAAAATTTAATTATTTATGAAGAAATGACAGGGCAGGCTTTGCAAATGAGTGTTGTATAAATATAAAATAAGCTGAAATATGCCAATTATGGCAAATTGCAGTAGAAGCTAATTTTGCTACATCTATTATTCTTACTATGATAGGCCTTACTTTTTGATAGGCACTTTATCTGTCAGCTTCTGGAGTTTGCATTCGTCACTTAGTGGAGTTCATGGTGACACTCTGACTTTGGTATTGTTAGGAATTACTGTTGAAGAACTTCTTGGTGGTTGATTGGGGCTAGGAGCATTATGGAGACTGCTTGTAGAGATATGTATAAACCATTTATTTATTTATTTATTTGAGACGATGTTTCACTCTTGTGGCCCAAGCTGGAGTGCAGTGGTGTGATCTCGGCCCACTGCAACCTCCTCCTTCTGGGCTCATGCGATTCTCCTGCCTCAGCCTCCCAAGTAGCTGGGATTACAGGCATGCACCACCACGCCCAGCTAATTTTTGTAGAGACAGGGTTTCACTATGTCAGCCGGGCTGGTCTCAAACTCCTGACCTCAGGTAATTGCCTGCCGTGGCCTCCCAAAGTGTTTGGATTACAGTCATGAGCCACCGTGCCCGGCCAGACGTTTCTTTTTAGATGGGTTCATTTCCTTGACTATTTTGAAGACTTGATCATGTGCTTTTTTTTTTTTTTTTTTGGTGCGTGACCAAAAAAGAAGGTAAAAATATTATTGATTAAAGTCAATAATAGCAGAGGTTAATATGTGTTTAGTGCCTACTATATGGTGAAACAATGTCTTAAGTGCTTTACATGAATTAACTCGTTTAGTCTTTCAACAATTTTATAACAATTTATTATCAGTCCCATTTTACAGATGAGAAAACTGAGGCACAGGGAGGTTAATAATTGATAAAAGTTTACACAGTTGACAAGTAGTTGTGATTTTAGCTCAGAGCCAGGTTCGACTATGCTCTTCTAATCAGTTTGTTTTGCTGAAAACAGGCTAGGTGTCTTCTGTGTATTAATTTTCTACTCACACAAACTTAGTGGCTTAAACAACATAAATTTATTATCTTACGGTTTTGTAGGTGAGAAGTCTAACATAAATCTGATTGCAGTAAAATCAAGGTGTTGGCAGGGCTGTCTTCCTTTTTGGAGGCTCTAGGGGAAAATCTGTTTTCTTGCCTTTCTGGCTCCCAGAGGCCACCATATTCCTTGGTTCATTCATGGTTTCCTTCCTTCATCTTCAAAACCAGCAATGGTGGGTCACATTCTTCTCACGTTGCCTCTCTCTGACCCACTCTTATGTGCTTCCTTCCTCTTCTTAAGGGCTCATGTGATTAGATTGATTCCACCTGGATAATTCTGGCTACTCTTCCCATCTCAAGGTCCTTAACCTTAATTACATCTGCAGTCTCCTTTGCCATGTGACTAATCACAGGTTCTAGGGATTAGGACATGGATCTCTTCGGGCAACCATAATTCTGCTTACCACACTCTGCGCTGCCCATTTTGTGACTTAAGTTATCATTAGGAGCAAGTGTAAAAAATTTGACTTTCTTCAAATTATGTAGCGAAATCTTTTTAAGTCATTGCAGTCTAGTCTTTAGGACTCTATTAATCTGGATCACATTATTAAAGGGAATTGTATAAATGAGGAAGATGTAAGTCCTGAGAGTCTATTTGTGAAGTGCTCTGCAAGTCAGCCTAGAAAGTAATAGCCATTTTCAGCAGGGAATTTAACATAGGCTCTTAAAGCTCCTCTCTCATTTTGTGAAACAGTAAGATTGAGGGTGTAATCCATTAGAATTGACACTTTTATAGAGGAAGTTCCAGTAGGGAATCCCTGGGTAGTATGGCTCTGCCATTGGGATACCATAAATTAAGGTTGGAGGTGATTCCTGAGAACTTTCAGGTTATTATTAATTAAATAAGAATTTTGATTGCTTTTAAACAAGTTGTTTTTCACATGTCCTATTTTGAGGTAGAGTTGTGGGTGACTTTTTTTTTTTAATTATACTTTAAGTTCTGTGGTACATGTGCAGAATGTATAGTTTTGTTACATAGGTATACACGTGCCATGGTGGTTTGCTGCACCCATCAACCCATCATCTACATTAGGTATATTTCTCCTAATGCTATCCCTTTCCTAGCCCCACCCCCACTGAAAGGCCCCGGTGTGTGATGTTCCTCTCTTGTGTCCCTATGTTCTCATTGTTCAACTCCCACTTATGAGTGAGAACATGAGGTGTTTGGTTTTCTTTTTTTTTGTTTTGTTTTTTTTTTTTTTTTTTTTTTTTTTTGAGATGGAGTCTCGCTCTGTCACCCAGGCTGGAGTGCAGTGGCGCAATCTCAGCTCACTGCAAGCTCCGCCTCCCGGGTTCACGCCATTCTCCTGCCTCAGCCTCCGAGTAGCTGGGACTACAGGCACCCGCCACAACGCCCGGCTAATTTTTTTTATTTTTTAGTAGAGACGGGGTTTCACCATGGTCTCGATCTCCTGACCTTGTGATCCGCCCGCCTCGGCCTCCCAAAGTGCTGGGATTACAAGCGTGAGCCACTGTGCCCGGCCGAGGTGTTTGGTTTTCTGTTCTTGTGTTAGAGGACATGAACTCATCCTTTTTTATGGCTGCATAGTATTCCATGGTGTATATGTGCTACATTTTCTTTATCCAGTATTTCTGTGGGATCGGTGGTGATATCCCCTTTATCATTTTTTATTGCGTCTATTTGATTCTTCTCTCTTTTCTTCTTTATTAGTCTTGCTAGCAGTCTATCAATTTTGTTGATCTTTTCAAAAAACCAGCTCCTGGATTCATTAATTTTTTGAAGGGTTTTTTGTGTCTCTATTTCCTTCAGTTCTGCTCTGATTTTAGTTATTTCTTGCCTTCTGCTAGCTTTTGAATGTGTTTGCTCTTGCTTTTCTAGTTCTTTTAATTGTGATGTTAGGGTGTCAATTTTGGATCTTTCCTGCTTTCTCTTGTGGGCATTTAGTGCTATAAATTTCCCTCTACACACTGCTTTGAACGTGTCCCAGAGATTCTGGTATGTTGTGTCTTTGTTCTCGTTGGTTTCAAAGAACATCTTTAATTTTGCCTTCGTTTTGTTATGTACCCAGTAGTCAGTCAGGGGCAGGTTGTTCAGTTTCCATGTAGTTGTGCAGTTTTGAGTGAGTTTCTTAGTCCTGAGTTCTAATTTGATTGCACTGTTGTCTGAGAGACAGTTTGTTGTGATTTCTGTTCTTTTACAATTGCTGAGGAGTGCTTTACTTCCAACTATGTGGTCAATTTTGGAAAAAGTGTGATGTGGTGTTGAGAAGAATGTATATTCTGTTGATTTGTGGTGGAGAGTTCTTTAGATGTCTATTAGGTCTGCTTGGTGCAGAGCTGAGTTCAATTCCTGTATATCCTTGTTAACTTCCTGTCTTGTTGATCTGCTTGATGTTGACAGTGGGGTGTTAAAGTCTCCCATTATTATTGTGTGGGAGTCTAAGTGTCTTTGTAGATCTCTAAGGATTTGCTTTATGAATCTGGGTGCTCCTGTATTGGGTGCATATATGTTTAGGATAGTTAGCTCTTCTTGTTGAATTGATGCCTTTACCATTATGTAATGGCCTTCTTTGTCTCTTTTGATTTTTGTTGGTTTAAAGTCTGTTTTATCAGAGACTAGGATTGCAACCCCTGCCTTTTTTTGTTTTCCATTTGCTTGGTAGATCTTCCTCCATCCCTTTATTTTGAGCCTATGTGTGTCTCTGCACATCAGATGGGTTTCCTGAATACAGCACACTGATGGGTCTTGACTCTTTATCCAGTTTGCCAGTCTGTGTCTTTTAATTGGAGCTTTTAGCCCATTTACATTCAAGGGTAATATTGTTATGTGTGAATTTGATCCTGTCATTATGATGTTAGCTGGTTATTTTGCACGTTAGTTGATGCAGTTGCTTCCTAGCATTGATGGTCTTTACAATTTGGCATGTTTTTGCAGTGGCTGGTACCGGTTGTTCCTTTCCATGTTTAGTGCTTCCTTTAGGAGCTCTTGTAAGGCAGGCCTGGTGGTGACAAAACCTCTCAGCATTTGTTTGTCTGTAAAGTATTTTATTTCTCCTTCACTTATGAAGCTTAGTTTGGCTGGATATGAAATTCTGGGTTGAAAATTCTTTTCTTTAAGAATGTTGTATATTGGCCCCCACTCTCTTCTGGCTTGTAGAGTTTCTGCCGAGAGATCTGCTGTTAGTCTGATGGGCTTCCCTTTGTGGGTTACCCGACCTTTCTCTCTGGCTGCCCTTAACATTTTTTCCTTCATTTCAACTTTGGTGAATCTGACAATTATGTGTCTTGGAGTTGCTCTTATTGAGGATTATCTTTGTGGCATTCTCTGTGTTTCCTGAATTTGAATGTTGGCCTGCCTTGCTCGGTTGGGGAAGTTCTCCTGTATAATATCCTGCAGAGTGTTTTCCAACTTGGTTCCATTCTCCCTGTCACTTTCAGGTACACCAATCAGACGTAGATTTGGTCTTTTCACATAGTCCCATATTTCTTGGAGGCTTTGTTCATTTCTTTTTACTCTTTTTTCTCTAAACTTCTCATTTCATTCATTTGATCTTCAATCACTGATACCTTCTTCCAGTTGATCAAATCGGCTACTGAAGCTTGTGCATTCATCACGTAGTTCTTGTGCCATGTTTTTCAGCTCCGTCAGGTCATTTAAGGACTTCTCTACATTGGTTATTCTAGTTAGCCATTTGTCTAATCTTTTTTCAAGGTTTTTAACTTCTTTGCAATGGGTTCGAACTTCCCCCTTTAGCTCAGAGAGGTTTGATCGTCTGAAGTCTTCTTTTCTCAACTCGTCAAAGTCATTCTCCATCCAGCTTTGTTCTGTTGCTGGTGAGGAGCTACGTTCCTTTGGAGGGGGAGAGGCGCTGTGATTTTTAGAATTTTCAGCTTTTCTGCTCTGTTTTTTCCCCATCTTTGTGGTTTTATCTACCTTTGGTCTTTGATGATGGTGACGGGGTTTTGATGATGGGGTTTTGGTGTGGATGTCCTTTCTGTTTGTTAGTTTTCCTTCTAAGAGTCAGGACCCTCAGCTGCAGGTCTGTTGGAGTTTGCTGGAGGTCCACTTCAGACCCTCTTTGCCTGGGTATTAGCAGCAGAGGCTGCAGAACAGCGAGTGTTGCTGAACAGCAAGTGTTGCTGCCTGATCATTCCTCTGGAAGCTTCATCTCAGAGGGATAGCCGGCCATGTGAGGTGTCAGTCTGCCCCTACTGGATGGTGCCTCCCAGTTATGCTACTCGGGGGTCAGGGACCCACTTGAGGGGGCAGTCTGTCTGTTCTCAGATCTCAAACTCCATGCTGGGAGAACCACTACAAACTTCAAAGCTGTCAGACAGGGACATTTAAGTCTGCAGAGGTTTCTGCTGCCTTTTGTTCGGCTATGCCCTGCCCCCAGAGGTGGAGTCTACAGAGGCAGGCAGGCCTCCTTGAGCTGCGGTGGGCTCCACCCAGTTTACCTACTCAAGCCTCGGCAATGACAGGCGCCCCTTCCCCAGCCTCGCTGCCGCCTTGCAGGTCAATCTCAGACTGCTGTGCTAGCAATGAGTGAGGCTCCATGGGTGTGGGACTCTCCAAGCCAGGCACAGGATATAATCTCCTGGTGTGCCGTTTGCTAAGACTGTTGGAAAAGTGCACTGTTAGGGTGGGAGTGACCCAATTTTCCAGGTGCCATCCATCACCACTTCCCTTGGCTAGGAAAGGGAATTCTCTGACCCCTTGCCCTTCCCGAGTGAGGCGATGCTTCACCCTGCTTCAGCTTACGCTCGGTGGGCTGTGCATCCACTGTCCTGCTGCCACTGTCTGACAAGCCCCAGTGAGATGAACCCAGTACCTCAGTTGGAAATGCAGAAATCACCCGTCTTCTGTGTCACTCACACTGGGAGCTGTAGAGTGGAGCTGTTCTTATTCGGCCATCCTGGAACCACCCCTATTTTGTTAAACTTTTCCAAAAACCAGCTCCTGGATTAATTGATTTTTTTGAAGGGTTTTTTGTGCCTGTATCTCCTTCATTTCTGCTCTGATCTTAGTTATTTCTTGTCTTCTGCTAGCTTTTGAATTTGTTTGCTCTTGCTTCTCTTGTTCTTTCAATTGTGATGTTAGAGTGTCAATTTTAGATCTTTCCTGCTTTCTCTTGTGGGCATTTAGTGCTATAAATTTCCCTCCAAACACTGCTTTAAATGTGTCCCAGAGATTCTGTTGCATTGTGTCTTTGTTCTCATTGGTTTCAAGGAACATCTTTAGTTCTGCCTTCATTTTGTTATTTACCCAGTAGTTATTCAGGAGCAGGTTGTTCAGTTTCCATGTAGTTGTGCGGTTTTGAGTGAGTTTCTTAATCCTGAGTTCTAATTTGATTGCACTGTGGTCTGAGATACTGTTTGTTATGATTTCCGTTCTTTTGCATTTGCTGAGGAATGTTTTATTTCCAATTGTGTGGTCAATTTTAGAATAAGTGCTATGAGGTGCTGAGAAGAATGTATATTCTGTTGATTTGTGGTGGAGAGTTCTGTAGAGGTCTATTAGGTCTGCATATTCCAGAGCTGAGTTCAAGTCCTGAATATCCTCATTAATTTTCTGTCTCGTTGATCTGTCTAATATTTACAGTGGGGTGTTAAAGTCCCCAACTATTATTGTGTGGGAGTCTAAGTCTCTTCATAAGAACTTGCTTTATGAATCTGAGTGCTTCTGTATTGGGTCTGTATATATTTCGGATAGTTAGCTCTTCTTGTTGCATTGATCCCTTTACCATTATGTGATGGCCTTGTCTCTTTTGATCTTTGTTGGTTTAAAGTCTGTTTTATCTGAGACTAGGATTGTAACCCCTGCTTTTTTTTTTTGCTTTCTATTTGCTTGGTAAATATTCCTGCATCCTTTTATTTGAGCCTGTGTGTGTCTTTGCACGTGAGATGGGTTTCCTGAATACAGCACACCGCTGGATCTTGACTTTTTATCCAATTTGCCAGTTTGTGCCTTTTAATTGGGGCATTTAGCCTGTTTAAATTTAAGGTTAATATTGTTATGTGTGAATTTGATCCTGTTATTAGTGTGCTAGTTGGTTATTTTGCCTGTTGATGCAGTTTCTTCATAGTGTCGATGGTCTTTACAGTTTGGTATGTTTTTGCAGTGGTTGGTACTGGTTATTCCTTTCCATTTTAGTGCTTCCTCTGGACTCTTGTGAGGCAGGCCTGGTGGTGACAGAATCTCTCAGCATTTGCTTGTCTGTAAAGGATTTTATTTCTCCTTCGTTTATGAAACTTAGTTTGGCTGGATATGAAATCCTGGTTTGAAAATTCTTTTCTTTAAGAATGTTGAATATTGGCCCTCACTGTCTTCTGGCTTACTGGGTTTTGCAGAGATCTGCTGTTAGTTTGATGGGCTTCCCTTTGTGGGTAACCCAGCCTTTCTCTTTGGCTGCCCATAACATTTTTTCTTTAAGTTCAGCCTTGGTGAATCTGACAATTATGTGTCTTGGGGTTGCCCTTCTTGAGGAGTATTTTTGTGGTGTTCTCTGTATTTCCTGAATTTGAATGTTAGCCTGTCTTGCTAGGTTGGGGAAGTTCTCCTGTATAATATCCTGAAGAATGTTTTCTAACTTGGTTCCATTCTCCCTGTCACTTTCAGGTACACCAATCACGTGTAGATTTGGTCTTTTCACATGGTCCCATATTTCTTGGAGGCTTTGTTCATTTCTTTTCACTCTTTTTTCTCTAATCTTGTCTTCTTGCTTTATTTCATTAATTTGATCTTCAGTCACTGATATCCTTTCTTCCACTTGATCGAATCAGCTATTGAAGCTTGTGTATGCTTCACGAAGTTCTTGTACTGTGGTTTTCAGCTCCATCAGGTCATTTAAGCTCTTCTCTACACTGGTTCTTTTAGTTAGCTATTCGTCTAACCCTTTTTCAAGGTTTTTAGCTTCCTTGTGATGGGTTAAAACATGTTCCTTTAACTTGGAGAAGTTTGTTATTAATGACCTTTTGAAGCCTACTTTTGTCAACTCATTCATCAAACTCATTCTACATCCAGTTTTGTTCCCTTGCTGCTGAGGAGTTGTGATCCTTAGGAGAAGAGGCATTCTAGTTTTTGGAATTTTCAGCCGTTTCGCACTGGTTTCTCCCCATCTTCGTGGATTTATCTACCTTTGGTCTTTGAAGTCGGTGACCTTTGGATAGGGTCTCTGAGTGGCCATCCTTTTTGTTGATGTTGATACTATTTCTTTCCATGTGTTAGTTTTCCTTCTGACAGTCAGGACCCTCTGCTGTAGGTCTGCTGGAGTTTGCTGGAGGTCCACTCCAGATCCTGTTTGCCTGGGTATCACCAGCAGAGGCTACAGAATAGCAAAGATTGCTGCCTGTTCCTTCCTCTGGAAGCTTCATCTCAGAGGGGCACCAGCCAGATGCCAGCCAGACTCTCCTGTATGAGGTGTCTGACGGCCACTACTGGGAAGTGTCTCCCAGTCAGAAGGCACGGGGGTCAGGGACCCACTTGAGGAGGCAATCTGACCCTTAGCAGGGCTCAAATGCTGTGCTGGGAGATCCGCTGCTCTCTTCAGAGCTGTCAGGCAGGGACGTTTAAGTCTGTTGAAGCTGTGCCCACAGCTGCCCCTTCCCCTAGGTGTTCTGTTACAGGGAGGTGGGGATTTCATCTGTAAGCCCCTGACTGGGGCTGCTGCCTTTTTTCAGAGATGCCCTGCCCAGAGAGGAGGAATCTAGAGAGGGAATCTGGCCACAGCAGCCTTGCTGAGCTGCGGTGTGCTCCGCTCAGTTGGAACTTTGCAGTGGCTTTGTTTACTCTGTGAGGGTAAAACCTCCTACTCAAGCCTCAGCAATGGCGGACGCCCCTCCCCCCACCAAGCTCAAGTGTCCCAGGTGAATCTCAGACTGCTGCTGTGCTGGCACCGAGAATTTCAAACCACTAGATCTTAAGTTTCCTATGCTCTGTGGGGGTGGCACCCACTGAGCCAGACCACTTGGCTCCCTGGCTTCAGCACCCCTTTCCAGGGGAGTGAATGGTTCTATCTTGCTGGTGTTCCAAGCATCACTGGCATTTCGGAAAAAAGAACTGCAGCTAGCTCAGTGGCTGCCCAAATGGTTGCCTAGTTTTGTGCTTGAAATCCAGGGCCCTGGTAGTGTAGGCACTGGAGGGAATCTCTTGGTCTGTGGGTTGCAAAGACCGTGAGGGAAGTTCAGTATCTGGTCTGGAGTGCACTGTTCCTCACGGCATGGCACAGTCCCTCACAGTCCCTCACAGCTTCTCTTGGGTAGGGGGAGAGACTTCCTTGTGCTTCCCGGGTGAGGCGACATCCCATCTTGCTTTGGCTTGCCCTCGGTGGGCTACACCCACTGTCCAACCAGTCCCAGTGAGATGAACCAGGTACCTCAGTTGCAAATGCAGAAATCCCCCTTCTTCTGCGTCAGTCTCACTGGGAGCTGCAAACCGGAGCTCTTCCTATTCGGCCATCTTGCCAGCAATCTGTGGGTGACTTTTCTGTGAGAGTTTTTTTTTTTTTTTTTTTAATAATAGTTTATAAGTTATAGTCTGCAAAATATATCATTTAAATGATGCAACAGGCCTATGACGTAGTTAGGGCAGGTACTATGTGATTACTATTACAATTATTATATTTAGATCATTAAATTTAAGTGTGTGATCAGATGTAAAACATTTACTTACAAAATGCAAAGTCAAGGCACAGGTTGGCAAAAGCAAGTAACCCATTAAAGAAAAATGATTAGCATCCGCTTAGCTTTCCTACTATTAGTGAAGAAAAGAACTGACGTAATAAAGAACTGAGCAAATAATTTGCAATTCACAGAAGAGTCCCTGTCCATGGAAAAATTGGCATTTATCTGATGGAGATTAAGTATCTAGAATATGTAAAGAATCTCTATAAATCAATAAAACAAGCTAATAGAGTAATAGGCAAAATTATGAACAGTCTGCATAAGGGGAATCCAATGCTAATAAATATATGAAAAACTACTTATATTCTAGTTAATCAGGTATTATCTTTACAATCACTTCACAGATATGGAAGCTGAATGCAGGAAGGTCGATTGGTTGGTCCAGGTTCAACCAAGATGATAATTGTTGGAGCCTGGCCTCATGCTGTTCCCAGTCTAAATATGTAGGGCATGTATTTTGCAAGCCTTTCTCTTATTCTCCTCAGTCACAGTATTTTGTAATGCACAGAGAAACTAATGTCTAATTTAGATGTAGTAGTTCAACTATAACTTAGGTAGAAGGATGGGAGAAGTGTGGAGAAAAGCCAATAATTGTAGTAAAATGTTGGTTTAAGCTTTTGGACTCCCAGTATGTCTTTTCATTTGGCAAACTGCCTTTGGAACATTTTGACTGAGTAGTTACTCCCAGGGAACACAGGCATTTCATTTGTGGCCTCTTTATTCATTTTACTCATGCTTCTGCTGGGATTTCGTGAATATGACTATAATGAAACTGGACTTCTTAGTTCTTTTCTTTTGGGTACAAGCATAGGTTAAGCAATAAAAACCTAAAGAGAACACAAATTAAATTATTTTTTTGCTGCTATTTTCTTTTTGTGCATTTTATTCCATAAAGTCTTGCTCTGAGACTTTATATATATCTTAAGAATTTGGAGGCCGGGCACAGTGGCTCATGCCTGTAATCCCAGCACCTTGAGAGGCCGAGGTGGGCAGATCACGAGGTCAGGAGATCGAGACCATCCTGGCCAACATGGTGACCAAAATACAAAAATTAACTGGGCGTGGTGGTGCGTGCCTGTAATCCCAGCTACTCAGGAGGCTGAGGCAGGAGAATCTCTGGAACCTGGGAGGCAGAGGTTGCAGTGAGCTGAGATCTTGTTTCTACCAATTTTGTTGAATTATTTTCAAAATTCTAATAGAATATTTGAAAAAATATATTTGTATATTTTCCTGGATTTTGTATGTAAACAGTCAGTGTCTGCAGTTAAGGGCAGTGTTGTCTCCTTTTCGTAAAGATTCAGCAGTTATTTGCCCTCTTTTTGTTTATTTGTTTTTAATTTTTGCATAGCTGGGAACCTATCGTATAACTTGAATGGTAGAGGCAATAGTGTGAGTCTTGCCCTTAATGGAAATGGTTCTAAAATGTCATCAAATATGATATTTCCTTTTCATTTTTGACTGGTTATTTACCCTTCTGGATGGGAAGCTATAGATTATATTTTTGTTGTTTTAGATTTTAACCTGAATTTTTAGCACCTACTTTGCTACAGAGATATTTTAAAGTTATCAAATGTCTACTTTTCTTTAATATTTCAAGTGCAGTACACGTTCCAAGGTATGATTATTATTCTTGCTTATAGCAATTATCAGGTGTTGGCCAAATCATGATTTTCTTTTCCTGTCATTCTTTTTTCATTTACTAATAGAATTCTACTGTGATGAAGAGCTGTGTCTTCTTCATGTATTTCTATATTCATTAATTGTTTAAATCAGTAAAAATTTATGGATATTTACTTTGTTCTATGACTTATAATCAGGTACTATCATTGTCTATCTTATTGCTCAAATTGTCCCAAATTTGGCCACTGGTAGCTCCTTCAGGTTGGTTCCTAGGTTGTTCCAACATGTCCCCATCCATTTTTGAAAACTTCCTTACATTCTGGTACCACAAGACATTTCAGACTAATCTTGTACTTCCCCTCCCTTTGCCTTCGAATTAACCATTTCTCTAAGGAGATCTGTTTTTTCTTATTGGAGAGTGATATTTTGAAACCTAGATTTGTATTCTAGTTGAATACATTGCTGCTGGTGTAATGTTGCCGTAGTTCTTAGCTGACAGAGCTGGGAGATATGTATGTGCATGCTTATGTATATTACATGTGTATATGTGTGTACACCATACACATGTATAGACAGAAACATATACATCTGTATGTATCTATTTCTGTGTGTATTTCTACATAGATCTGTATCTATTTATTTCTGTATCTGTTTATTTCTAACCATGTGTATATATGGGTAAAACATGAGTTCAACTCCAATTCCACATCAACCACTGCAGTTCAACTGAGCCTTCTTTCCTTATTTCTAGCTCTTTTCAATAGTGAGAAACCTGCTTCTTGTAACAAGCAACTCATTTTTGTAATCCTAGTATACACATGAAATCATTTTACAATTGCTAACCAATGAAAAACAATTGACGGCAGTGAAAAACAAATCTATATACTTGAGTACAATGTTTGTGTGCAGTTCAATTTGCATATTAGAAGGCTTATAATATTTAGTCAAAATAGTCAAAATCCAGTTACTTAGGTTAGTTCTGTTCGACCTTAACCCACTCACTTATGGTTATGTTATTTATTTGCAATACATTTAGGTTCATTTGTTACTGTTTTTATTTCATTTGGGTTCCTCTACATCTCAGTTGATTTTAATTATTTATTGTGAGGGTACATTGGAAGCATTATCATGTTGTAAGCATCTGAACTATAACACAAAGCACTCAGGCAATGTCACTTTTCCATCCCTATCTTTTATCCCATTCCCAGTCTCCTTCCTAATTTTTCCATCTGTCCCTATAGGTCATCAATCACATTCATTTCTGCTTTATCCTTCCTGTATTTCTTTTTGCAAAAGCAAGGAGTTAAATGTATCTTTTCTTAAATCCTTTCTCTCTTCCATGAAGGGTAAGGATACTATAGATACTCCTTTATACTTTGCTGTTTCACTCTACAATATATCCTGGAAATCATTCTGTATTAGTTCATAGAGATTCTGCTCATTCTTCAGTGTGCTTTTTATATCTGCATAGTACTCTGTTGGGTTGATTTATCATAGGTCAACCACTCGCTGTTGTTGTTCTTTTTTATACTTTAAGTTCAGGGGTACATGTGCAGATTTGTTACACAGGTAAATGTGTGTCATGGGGGTTTGTTGTATAGATTATTTCTATACTCTAGGCTCACTCAGGTATTGAGCCTAGTACCCACTAGTTATTTTTTCTGATTCTCTCCCTCCCCCCACCCTTCATCCTCCACTCTCTACCCTCCGATGGGCCCCAGTGTGCATTGTTCCCCTCTATGTGTCCATGTGTTCTCATCATTTAGCTACTACTCATTGAGTGAGAACATGTGTTATTTGGTTTTCTGTTCCTGCGTTAGTTTACTATGGATAATGGCCTCCAGCTCCATCCATGTCCCTGCAAGAGGACATGATCTCATTCTTTTTCGGTGATGTAGTATTCATGTTGTATATGTACTACATTTTCTTTATCCAGTCTGTCATTATTGGGCATTTAGGTTGATTTCATGTCTTTGTTATTGTAACCACTCTCTTTTGTATGAGTATTTAGATTGTTTTCAGTATTTTGCCGTCAAGCAGTGGTGGAATAAATAACATGCATGTGCATTTTCATGTTGTTGGAGGTGTATCATTAAATTTCTAGAAGAGGGATAGCTCAATCAAAAGGTAAGCCCATATGTATGGGACCTTTTTTTTTTATAGCTTAAAAATTTGTTTTAATGTTTTAAAAAAAACTCATAAAATTTACTGTGTCAACCATTTTTAAGTAGACAGTGCAGTGGTGTTAAGTATATTCACATTGTTGTGCAGCCAATCTCCAGAAATATCTCATCTTGCAAAGCTGGAACTGTATGCCCATTAAACAACTCCTCTTTGTCCACCCCCACCAACCCCTGGCGGCCCCCATTCTGCTTTCTGTTTCTATTAATTTGACTACTTTGGATACCTCATATAAGTGGAATCATATAATATTTGTCTTTTGTGACTAGTTATTTCACTTAGCAAGATATTTTCATCATTCGTCCATGTTGTACCCTATATCAGAATTTCCTTCCTTTTCAAGGCTGAATAATACTCCATTGTATATATACTATATTTTATTTATCCATTCATGTGTCGATGGACATTTGGCTATTGTGATAGTGGTGCTGTGAACATGAGTGTGCCGATATTTCCTTGAGATCCTGCTTTCAGTTCTTCTGAATATATACCTAGAATTGAAATTGCTAGATCATATGGTAATTCTATATTTAATTTTCTGGGGATCTGCCATGCTGTTTTCACAGCAGGTATACCATTTTATATTCTCACCAACAGTGTATAAGGGTTCTACTTCTCTACATCCTCATCAACACTTGCCATTTTCTGTATTTTTTTTCTTTTGATAGTAGCTATCCTAATGGGTATGAGGATATATCTGATTATTGTTTTGATTTGATTTCTCTAATGATTAGTGATGCTGGACATCTTTTCATGTGCTCGTTGCTCATTTTTAGGTCATCTTTGGAGAAATACCTACTCAACTCCTTTGCCCATTTTAAAATTGGATTATTTGTTTTTGTTTCCGTTGAGTGGCAGATGCTTTTTATATATTATGTATATTAACACATTTTCAGATGTGTGATTTTCAAATATTTTCTTCCATTTCATAGGTTGCCTTTTTGCCCTGTTGACTATGTGCATTGATGCACAGAAGTTTTAAATTTTGGTGTAGTCTAGTTTTACTTTTGTTGTCTGTGCTTTTTATGTCTTATCCTGGAAATCCTTGCCAAATCTGATGTTATGAGGCCTACCCCCTGTGTTTTCTTCTGAGAGTTTTATAGTTTTCAACTTTGGTGAATCTGACAATTATGTGCCTTGGAGTTGCTCTTCTTGAGGATTATCTTTGTGGCATTCTCTGTATTTCCTGAATTTGAATGTTGGCCTGCCTTGCTAGGTTGGGGAAGTTCTCCTGTATAATATCCTGCAGAGTGTTTTCCAACTTGGTTCCATTCTCCCCGTCACTTTCAGGTACACCAATCAGACGTAGATTTGGTCTTTTCACATAGTCCCATATTTCTTGGAGGCTTTGTCCGTTTCTTTTTACACTTTTTTCTCTAAACTTCTCACTTCATTTCATTCATTTGATCTTCAATCACTGATACCCCTTCTTCGAGTTGATCAAATCGGCTACTGAAGCTTGTGCATTCGTCACGTAGTTCTCGTGCCATGTTTTTCAGCTCCATCAGGTCATTTAAGGACTTCTCTACATTGGTTATTCTAGTTAGCCATTCGTCTAATTTTTTTTCAAAGTTTTTAGGTCTTTGATCCACTTTGGGTTACTTTTTTTGTATATGGTATAAGGTCAGGGTCTATGCTCATATATAGTTTTATTACGTCTTGCCAAATTCTCCTCCAAAGAGAAAGTAGTACCAGTCTGCATTCCCACCACCAGTACATCACAGTGCCTGTTTCTGCACAGCCTTCCCAACAGAATGTGTTTTCATTTTACAATTTTTGCCAATCTGAGAAGTAAAAAACGTTATCACAGTGTTGTTTAAAATTTTCATTTCTGTAATTATGTATAAAATTTGAACAATTTCTGGTATGTTTAAAGTTTATTTTTAGATATTTTGGTGAATTGTGTTTTTTTCAATATTTCTGTTTTGTTTTATTTTATTTTATTTTATTTTATTTTTTTATTTAGAGATGGAGTCTTGCTCTGTTGCCAGGCAAGATAGTGCACTATCTTGGCTCACTGCAACCTCTGCCTGCCAGGTTCAAGCGATTCTCCAGCCTCAGCATCCAGAGTAGCTGGGACTACAGGCACATGCCACCATGCCTAGCTAATTTTTGTATTTTTTAGTAGAGATGGGGTTTCACTATGTTGGCCAGGATTGTCTCGATCTCCTGACCTCATGATCCACCCTCCTCAGCCTCGCAAAGTGTTGGGATTATAGGTGTGAGCCACCACTGCCGGCCATGTTTTATTTTTAAATGTATCAATATGCTATATTAATAGATTTCCTAGTATTGAGACAATTTTTCACTCTTGAAGTAAATCTCTCTTGACTGTGGTGTATTGTTTTGTCAATGTTGTGTTGAATTGTTTGTTAATATTTTATTTAGTATTTTTGCATTGATGTTTACAAGTGATATTATATGAATGATATTGTGTAGTGTAAACCTTACCACATTTTGGTTTCAGTGTAATAATTTGCTTTATAAAAGGAAGTAGAAAGTTTCCTTCATTTTCAAGGCTTGGAACAATTTATGGAGCATTGGGACTATTTGGAGTTTGGGAATTTTTCTGTGAAACCATTTGTGTTTGGTACTGTTTAACATTTTCACTTTTTGTCTTATAATTTTTTCTGTGTTTTTTCCTATACAAATTGGTCTTTTTAAGCATTTTTGTCTCTAGTGAGATGTAATTTAACATCTGTATTTCCTTAGGAAATTACTCATTTCATCTAATTTTTCAATTTTATTTATATAGAGATCTACAAAGCATTTTCTTATGGCTTTAAAATTTTTCTTGTATTTCCTTTTTGTCATTTCTTATTTTATCTTCCTTCCTTCCTTCCTTCCTTCCGTCCGTCTGTCCTTTTTTTTTTCTTTTTTGGAGTCTTGCTCTGTCGCCCAGGCTGGAGTGCAGTGGTGCGATCTTGGCTCACTGCAGTCTCAACCTTCCAGGCTTAGTTGATCCTTCCACCTCAGCCTCCCAAGTAGCTGGGACTAGGTGTGTGCCACCACGCTTGTCTAATTTTTGCATTTTTTGTAGAAACAGGGTCTCCTTATATTTGGAGGCTGGTCTCAAACTCCTGGATTCAAGTAATCCACCTGCCTTGGCTTCCCAAAGTGCTGGGTTTACAGCATTGAGCCACCATGCTGAGCCCATTTCTTATTTTTTATGTTTGTATTATCTCTCTTTGTGAAAGTAGCTAGCAGTTTGTCTATTTTGTTAGGTTTTCTTTCTTTTTCTTTTTTTAAATAAATAACCAGGATTTTGATTTATTGATGAGTTCTACTAGTTTTCTGTTCTCTATCTCATTACTTTCTGCTTTTATTATTATTTCCGTCTTTATGCTTTCTTTTGGTTTGTTACTCTTAAAAAATTTCGAGCTAGATATTTAAATCATGTACTTACTTCTTTCATTTTACTGATAAAAATGTTTAATGATACAAAGTTTTCATTCATCACTGCTTTGAATATACCCCATACACACTAATATGTAGTTTTCATTATCATTTTATTTTTATTTTTTCTTTTTAAAAATTTTTTATTTCATTAGTTTTTGGGGAACAGGTGGTATTTGATTACATGTATAAAGTTTTTAGTGGTGTTTTCTGAGATTTTGGTGCACCCACAGGAGCAGTGTACGCTGTACCCAATGGTGTAGTCTTGTTTTTTTTTTTTTTTTTTTTGAGTCAGAGTTTCGCTCTTGTTGCCCAGGCTGAAGTGTAATGGGGCCATCTCAGCTCACTGCAACCTCTTCTTCCCGGTTCAAGTGATTCTTCTCCCTCAGCCTCCTGAGTATCTGGGATTACAGGCATGCACCACCACGCCTGGCTAATTTTGTATTTTTGGTAGGGACTGGGTTCTCCATGTTGGTCAGGCTGGTCTCAAACTCCAGACCTCAGGTCATCCGCCCACCTTGCCCTCCCAAAGTGCTGGGATTACAGGCGTGAGCCACTGTGCCCAGCCTGTTATATCATTCTTATGCTTTTGCATCTTTATAGCTTAGCTCCCACTTATGAGTGAGAACATACGATGTTTGGTTTTCCATTCTTGAGTTACTTCACTTGGAATAATGATTCCCAACTCCATCCAGGTTGCTGTGAATGCCATTATTTTGTTCCTTTTTATGGCTGATTAGTATTCCATGGTTGTGTGTGTGTGTGTGTGTGTGTGTTGTTGTTGTTGTTGAATAGGATGTCCTTTCTCTGCTTTATGTTTTTGTTTGCTTTGTCAAAGATCAGTTGATTGTAAGTATTTGAGTTTATTTCTGGGTTCTTTAGTCTGTTCCATTGGTTAGTGTGCCTGTTTTTATATCAGTACCCTGCTGTTTAGGTGACTATGGCTTTATAGTATAGTTTGAAATCAGGTAATGTGATGCCTCTAGATTTGTTCTTTTCGCATAGTATTGCTTTGGCTATGTGGGTTCTATTTTTGGTGCCATATGAATTTTAAGATGGGTTTTTCTAGTTCTGTGAAGAACAATGGTGGTATTTTGATGGGAGTTGCACTGAATTTGTAGATCACTTTTGACATATGGTCATTTTCACAATATTGATTCTTCTTATCCATGAGTGTGGGATGTGTTTCCATTTGTTTGTGTTGCCTGTGACTTCTTTCAGCAGTGTTTTGTAGTTTTCCTTGTAGAGGTCTTTCACCTCCTTGGTTAGGTATATTTCTAAAGAGCATTCTATTTTATTTTTGCAGTTATTGTAAAAGAGGTTGAGTTCTTGATTTGATTGTCAGCTTGGTCATTGTTGGCATACAGCAGTGCTACTGATTTGTGTACATTGATTTTGTACTCTGAACTTTACCGAACTTATTTATCAGATCTAGGAGCTTTTTTGGATGAATCTTTGGGGTTTTCTAGGTATGTGATCATCATATCATCGGTGAACAGGGACAGTTTGACTTCTCTTTACTAATTTGGATGCCCTTTATTTCTTTTTCTTGTCTAATTGCTCTGGCTAGGACTTCCAGGAGTATGTTGAACAGAAGAGGTGAAACTGGATATCCTTGTCTTGTTCCAGTTCTCAGGGGGAATGCTTTCAACTTTTTCCCATTCAGAATTATGTTGGCTGTGGGTTTGTCATAGATGGCTTTTATTACATTAAGGTATTTCCTTTCTATGCCGGTTTTGCAGAGAGTTTTAATCATAAAGTGATGCTGGATTTTGTCAAATGCTTTTTCTGCATCTATTGAGATGATCTTGTGATTTTTGTTTTTAATTCTTTTCATGTGGTGTATCACATTTATTGTCTTTTGGATGTTAAATTATCCCAGCATCCCTTCTGTGAAGCCCACTTGATCACGGTGGATTATCTTTTTGATATGCTGTTGGAATTCAGTTAGCTAGTATTTTTTTTTTTTTTTTGAGGATTTTTGTATCTATGTTCATTGGGGATATTGGTGTGTGCTTTTCTTTTTCTGTTACGCCCTTTCCTGGTTTTGGTAATAGGGTGATACTGGCTTCATAGAATGATTTAGGGAGGATTCTCTCTTTTTCTATCTTATGGACTAGTGTCAATACCAATTCTTCTTTGAATGTCTGATAGAATTCAGCTGTGAATCTGTCTAGTCCTGGACTTTTTTTTGTTGGCAATTTTTTAATTACCATTTCATCTCGCTGCTTGTTATTGTTTTGTTTTCAGTTTTCATTTCTTTCTGGTTTAATCTAGGAGGGTTGTATATTTCCAGGAACTTATCCATCTCCTGTAGGTTTTCTAGTTAATGCTCATAAAGGTGTTCATAGCCTTAAATGATCTTTTGTATTTCTTTGGTATTGGTTGTAATATCTCCCATTTCGTGTCTAACTCAGTTTATTTGGATCTTCTTCTTTTCTTGATTAATCTTGCTAATGTTCTATCAATTTTATTTATCTTTTCAAAGAACCAGCTTTTTGTTTTTTTATTTTATTTTATTTATTTTTGTTGTTGTTTGTTTCAGTTTCGTTTAGTTCTGTGCTGATCTTCGTTCTTTTCTGCGGCTGGGTTTGGGTTTGGTTGTTCTTGATTCACTGGTTCCTTAAGGTGTGACCTCAGATTGTCTATTTGTGCTCTTTCAGACTTTTTGATGTAGGTGTTCAATGCTATGAATGTTGCTCTTAGCACCACTTTTGCTATATCCCAGAAGTTTTGATAGGTTGTGTCACTGTTACTGTTGAATTCAAAGAATTTTCAGATTTCTATCTTGATTTCCTTGTTGACGCAAAGACCATTCAGGAGCAGGTTATTTAATTTCCATGTATTTGTAGTGTTTTGAGGGTTCCTTTTGGAGTTGATTTCCAATTTTATTCCACTGTGGTCTGAGAGAGTGCTTGATATAATTTCGATTTTCTTAAACTTGTTGAGACTTGTTTTGTGGCCTATCATAAGGTCTGTCTTGGAGAATTTTCCATGTACCGGTGAATAGAATGTATATTTTGCAGTTGTTGGATAGAATGAGAACATAAATATCTGTTATGTCCATTTGTTCTATGGTATGGTTAAGTCCATTGTTTCTTTGCTGACTTTCTGTCTTGATGACCTGTCTAGTGCTGTCAGTGGAGTATTGAAGTCCACCACTATTATCATGTTGCTGTCTATCTCATTTCTTAAGTCTAGAAGTAAATATTTTATAAATTTGGGAGCTCCAGTGTTAGATACATATAATTTAGGATTGTGGTATTTTCCTGTTGGATTAGTCCTTTTATCATTATCTAATGTCCCTCTTTGTCTGTTTTAGCTGCTGTTGCTTTAAAGTTTGTTTTGTCTGATATAAAAATAGGTATTCTTGCTCACATTTCCTCTCCACATACATGGAATATTTTTTTCTACCCCTTTACCTTAGGTTTATGTGAGTTCTTATGTGTCAGGTGAGTCTTTTGAAGATGGCAGATACTTGGTTGATGAGTTCTTACCCATTCTGCCATTCTATATCTTTTACATGGAGCATTTAGGCCATTTACATTCAACATTATTATTGAGATGTGAGGTACTATTCTATTCATCTTGCTATTTGTTGCCTGAATAGTTTGGTTTTTTTTTTTCATTGTGTTATTGTTTTATAGGCCCTGTGAAATTTATGATTGAAGGAGGTTTTGTTTTGTTGTATTTTCAGTATTTGTTTCAAGATTTAGAGCTCCTTTTAGCAGTTCTTGTGGTGGCTTAGTAGTGGTGAATTCTCTTAGCATTTGTTTGTCTGAAAAAGACTGTATCTTTCCTTCATTTATGAAGCTTAGTTTTGCTGGATATGAAATTCTTGGCTGATAATTATTTTGTTTAAGGAGGCTAAATATAGTACCTCAATCCCTTCCAGCTTGTAGGTTTCTGCTGAGAAATCTCCTGTTAATCTGATAGGTTACCTGATGCTTTTGCCTCACAGCTATTAAGATTCTTTCCTTCGTCTTGACTTTAGATAACCTAATGACTATGTGCCTAAGTGGTGATCTCTTTGCTATGAATTTACTGTATGTTCTTTGAGCTTCTTATATTTGGATGTCTAGATCTCTAGCAAGGCCAGGGAAGTTTTCCTTGATTATTCCCTCAAGTAAGTTTTCCAAACTTCTAGATTTCTCTTCTTCCTCAGGAGCACCAATTAATTTTAGGTTTGGTTGTTTAACATAATTTCAAATTTCTTGGAAGCTTTGTTCATTTTTTTTGATTCTTTGTCAGATTGAGTTAATTTGAAAGCTTTGTCTTTGATCTCTGAAGTTCTTTCTTCTACTTGTTTATTTCTACTGTTGAAACTTTCCAGTGTATTTTGCATATCTCTGAGTGTGTCTTTTATTTCCAGAGGTTGTGATTGCTTTTTATTTATGATATCTATTTCTCTCAAGATTTTTCCATCCATAGCTTTTATTAACTTTTTAATTTAAGTTGTTTTTCACCTTTTGTTGGTGCCTCCTTGAGTAGCTTAATAATTGACTTGAATTCTTTTTCTGTCAATTCAATGATTTATGCTTGGTTTGGATCCATCACTAGTGAGCTACTGTGATCTTTTGGGGTGTTACAGAACCTTGTTTTGTCATATTACCAGAATTGTTTTTCTGGTTTCTTCTCATTTGGATAAACTATGTCAGAGAAAGGATCTGGGACTCAAGGGCTGCTGTTTAGATTTTTTTTGTCCCACAGCATGATCCCTTGATGTGGTGCTCTCCCCATTCACCTATGGTTGGGGCTTCCTGAGAGCTGGACTGCTGTGATTGTTATTGCTCTTCTGGGTCTAGCCACCCAGCAGAGCTACCAGGCTATGGGCTGGTACTTGGGGGTGTCTGCAGAGTCCTGTGATGTGATTTGTCTTCAGGTCTCTCAGCTGGTCTCTCAGCCAGCACTTGCTCCAGTTATCACCATCACACCTGGCTAATTTTTGTATTTTTTGTAGAAATGGGGTCTCCCTATGTTGTCTAAGCTGAATTTGACCTCCTGGGCTCAAGCGATCCTCCCGTCTCGGCCTCCCAGTGTGATGGGATTACAGACATCAGCCACACACTCGACTTAATCTTGTCTTTTCCTTCCGTTTTTTTTTCTTTCTTCTGAGTTTCATCACTTTCTTCTCACTTGTTCATGTTTTTTGTCCATGTCTTTTCTTAGTTTTGGAATTTCTGGCTCAAGGTGGCTTTTCACATCCCTCATCCTGCCTATTTCTTTATCTGTAGTTTATTCTCTATTTTGGTGTCTTGTATTTCCTCAGTGCTTCCTATGAACTATTCATTTGAGGCCCTCTCTTGGGCATTTAATAATTTATTATTTATCTTTGAGATTTTTTTTTTTGGTTACCAAGGCTGGAGAGCAGTGGTGCAATCGTACCTCTCTGCAGCCTTGAACCCTAGGCTCAAAGGGTTCCTGCTGCCTCAGCCTCCCAAATAGCCCTACAAATGTGAGCAACCACATTCGGCCAACTTTTTTATTTTTGTTTTTTTGTAGAGATGGGGTCTCACTATGTTGCCCAGAATGGTCTCAAACTCCTGGCTTCAAGAAATTCTCCTATTTTGGCCTCCCAATATACTGGGATTACAGGCATGAGCTGGAGCACCCGGCCTAATTTTGTCATTTTCTTCCGTTTCTTTTCTGACGTTCATCATTTTCTCTTCACACTTTCCTGTTTTTTGTCCATATCTTTTCTTAGTTTTTGAATTTCTGGCTCAAGATAGCTTTTCCTATCCCAAATTCTTGTTTGAGTATATTGGTTCCATCTGGAATGTTGCCTTCTAGTTTTCTTGTGCTTCATGGTTGTTTTGTTGAAGGGAATTTACCTCTGTTGCTGTGTGTTGGATATTCTGTCTTTTTAAAATGATGCTTCAGTATGAGTCTGTTCATCATTTTTTTCTGTTCATTTTTATCATATTGGGGTGTTTTATAGGATTTTTAGCTCACTGGCTCCCTCTTCTGTCACTATAGCAAAGTCCAGATCTTTGTTTTGGTAGCATCGGAAGGTTTTGTGGTCTCTGAATTTTAGCTCTCTTGTCATCAGGTAGGATTCCAAATTTTTCTTTTTTTCCTGTTTCTCTTTTAGCCATCCAATAGCCAAAGGGCATTTCTCTCTACTTTTTTTTCTTATTTATTTCCCAGAAGCTACGTGTTTCAAAAACTGGTCCTTAAGATTGTGTCTGCTTTTACATCCCATCCCTGTAGTCAGCTCTCTGATCTGTCTGGATACCTTTTTAGTATTTTGAAACTTAGGGTTGACTTTGTCTTTCCTCTGATGGTTTTAGATCAACCTTAAGTTCGTCACTAATTCCCTTCTCTCTTTGTTATAGTTTTTCATGTTCTACGTTTGTTTGCAGTAAAGCCTTCTGGCAGATCGGGGCAGAGGAGGAGCATGAGAGATCACTTGCTGGCATTAGGTGTTTTTTTCTTATTTTTATTTACAGTTGTTTTGCATTGTGGTCAGTTCTGTTTTCAAGTGATCCCGAGGACATGGTTTTTGTGTAGTTTTGCTTCTTCTTTTGAAGAATATTGAAAGATGGAGACATAAACAACCACCATTGTCAGCCTGGGAGTTTCCAAAGCTGAATGTTTTAAAAGTGCATTTTTAACCATTTTTCTTCATTTTGAGTTTTGATGTTATATTTTGTCACATTATCTCATTAAATTTGCACACCTCTGAGCTACACATATTATCTCCGTTTCACGAATGAAGAAATCGAGGTCCAGCAAGATTAAATGACTCAAGGGAGATCACACAACCAGAAACTGATAGAGATTCTAAACAACTCTAAAATTGTATGATGCCAAGCTCTTGTTCTTTCCACTACATCTTGCCATCTCCCTGAGTAACTGAACTTAGCCCATGCATTAACGAAATACTACAACCTAAAACATTTTAGTGATTATAAATATAAACTGTCAGTTTATTCATCTGTTCCTTGTCCCTCCTGTTATTTTGTAGTCCTGTTATATTTTTAGTAGCCTCTTCTCCACTGGCTGCTACTCCTTGACCTTCTAAGGTACATTTTGTTTCCTGTAAATGAGATCATGTACATTAAGAGATCATGTGCTGTCTCTTGAAAAAAATGATTCAACAGATGTCAATTTTGTTTATTTATTTTCCTAATAGAGGTTTCTACTCTATCTCCCCTTAAAGCAGACATACCATCATTTCACTCTTGGCCCACTTTCACTTACGGGAGGACCCGTGCACACTCACCTGGCTTTCAAAACTCACTGCCCTCCCTGTGCAAACTCCTGACTTCATGGAAATGATAGCCCCAAGTAGCAGTTGGCAACAGCTTTTGGCTGCCCCCTTTCTGGAGTGGGTGTTACATTGTCTGTAGTTTTCTTTAAAGTAATTTAATCTGCACCTTAGGGGTGCTTAGTTAACATTTTTGAAGTACCTTAATCATGAATCTACACTCCAGGGGTAGTTAGTTAACATTTGAAAGACCCTAATCAAACTTCTATACTCCAGAGGCAACCAGTGCCTCAGATATTGCTCTCAACCTGCACCAGTGGGTGCATTAATTAGAATAAAAGATGTAAGAAGTAATTTTTCACTGGTGAAGGGAATGCTATTTAAAATATGTAGTTGGCCAGTTTCCTACACAGAGATAAGACATAAGTGGAGGCTAAGGATACAGATTTGGCAAGGGCAACAGCCTTCCAACCTAAGTAGGCCCTTGATTTGGTCCTGTGCTTGCTGCTTTTGATGGAGGATTTGGTTTGGTTGGCTTACCTGGCCTGTGGAGCACATTAAGTCTCTATTACCCTGCATGGGCCAAATCCAGCCTGCTTCTGTCTGCTTCTCCACCCAGCGCTCATTGGAACTGTACTCCGGCTCCTCTCCATGTTTGCATTTCTTGTCCACAGAGATGTTACTCTCAATCTTGAGTCAGATGATTTCTTTTTAATTTCTTAATTTATATTTTTACATTTAATTATATTTTGAGCATATTGGATATGTTAAGAGTGTGAATTTATAGTGCCATTTTGATCAGAAGCACTCACATTATTTTTAAATGGTAACTTTCTTACTATTTTCTACTTGAGAATGTTGTCAGTATTCTGAGGCCAGGTTCCCATCTGTGGGGCTTCTAGATAAGTAACTTGTTTGATATTCTAGTGGTTTAATTAGGCTGGGTGATGTTTTTGAACATTGCTTTTTATATTTAATTCTATTCAATAGTGACAGTTCTCACGTGATAGAGGGATAATATTCTTGAATACATGTGATTTAAGTTATGTAGATTGAAGTCATTTTGTGATTTTTGTGTAATTTGTGTATCATGCGTAGTATAAGGAATGACATCTACCAAGAGTTTCTATGGTAAACATTACTATTGCCCTATATCTTAGTTAACATGTACAGATATAAATGAAATAATGCAGTATGAAGTAAAACGTTGAAGTATATCACCAGGGCCCTTATCTCCTGGGGTTTGGTGACGTATATGTATGGTATGGCATATGTTACTGATCTTGTCCCATCAAATATACTGAGCAAAGGAAGCAGTCATGATGTACTGGTGGTCTAGATTGCTTCCTGTACTCGCTAGGACATGAAGTAATTTTTTAAATAGAATATTTGACTGTATACTCTATTTAGCTTTTTTATATGTTATTTTTTAAGTGAGCCATCTATAATATAGGTATTATATGTAAGTAGCTGTAGGCTATGTAACCAAGGATACATAGACGTAAACTATACTTTTTAATTTTTTTTTTTTGAGGCAGAGTTTTGCTCTCTTGCCCAGGCTGGAGTGCAGTGGCGCGATCTCGGCTCACTGCAACCTCTGCCTCCTGGGTTCGAGCAATTCTCCTGCCTCAGCCTCCCGAGTATCTGGGACTACAGGCGTGTGCCACCGCACCCAGCTAATTTTTGTATTTTTAGTAGAGATGAGGTTTCACCATGTTGGCCAGGATGGTCTTGATCTCTTGACCTCGTGATCCACCTGCCTCAGCCTCCCAAAGTGCTGGGATTACAGGCGTGAGCCACCACACCTAGCCTGTAAACTATACTTAGTGGAATCATGGCATTGTAGAGAGTGAAAGGACCATAGATATTATCTGGTCAATCTTTTCATGAGTCCCAGAGAGTTTTAGCTAAGCCCTCCTTTCATGATTCCATTCTTAGCTTCAATCACAGAGATGATTTATAGCCATTTAGACATATATACCAGTATATCCATATCTATACGTATAATGTGTGTGTGTATAGGGGGCTGTGATCACAAGCACTTGGGGCCAATAGAATTTTAGTAGAAATAATTGGTTAAAGGGCAATTAAAATCTTATAATATTTAGCATTATCTTATCAGTCTGTGAAAGTCTTCGAAACTAGGTTTGAGAAATCTTCACTCGTTAAGAACCTCAGAGCAGAAAAATCAAGGATAAGAGAACTGGGAAAGGAAGTTAAGTATTTCTAATTTTAAAGTGTTCTAGAACCTACACGTTGAGTACATATTGTAGCAATATAGATACTAGGGAATGATTTGGAGTTCAGTAGTCTGGAAATACGTGTATTTTGTTATAATTCTGGTGTGAGACTTTACTGATTTCCTGTTAAATTATTTTTGTACAGGGCTTTTTTCATAAAGCACCAATAATTCTACCTGACCTCACAGGGTTTTGTGATATTAGACTAGTCATGGTTGATTATATTATCCTTTTAAATTGCCTTTTAATTTTCAGTTGATGTAAGTGAAATAGATAATATAAATTAATTAATATTGGATCTGTTCAGTGTTTATGCTCTAGGAGATTTCAGGAGACAAACAAAGATAAGGTTCTAAACAAGTGCCATTTGGGGCTATGTCATTTTATTATTCATACCTTGCTTATTTGTTGTTTTTTGATGGGCTATCTATCATATTAGTGTGTATGTAAGAAGCTACATGTGACATAATCTCAGGCCTTATTGATTTAAACTGAATTTACCTCATCACTAATCACCCTTGTGGCAGGTAGCTGCAGTGTTCAGGGGGCACTTTGTATATGTCACGTTTGTGACTCATACGTGCTCTTTTGTGAAGAGCATTTTGTCTCACCTAAATTCCTATTACTTTTTGTCCTACCTGAAGCTCTGCTTACAGTTTTGTGTATTTCTACCCCCAATCCCCAAATATGCTGAATTTAGTTGGCTCGTTGGCCGCTAAATACTTTTCTCTCCTTGCTGTGGGGTTGGTTTTGCTGGATGGAGTACTTCTCTTTCCTGAAGTATCTAGCTTCTTCATGTGTAAAACAAAACCAGTAACTGAAATGTCAGATATCAATGACTTTTTTTGATCTGTCTTCAGAGTTGTGTTGTCATCTTTATAAGCTTAAGACTTCCTGGTTTTATTCCAAGTTTTACTAATATTCAAAAAGTTTATTTGTTAAATCCCATATCATCAAATGCACTCCACATTGCAAGTAAAACCACATGAATCTGATCATTATACCTCTTTCTCCTCATGGATTTCAGGGATCTAATGAGTCTAGTAAGATTTGCATCATGGATAGAGGACTTATTCTTATAAGAATAAAACTTGTGTAAATGATACCATGTATGTCATTAAAATGGTTTTGATTCAGATTTAAATGCTTTTTTTTTAGTGTGGTAAAGTCACATACCATAAAACCTACCATTTTAACCATTTTGGAATGTACAGCCCCGCCGTATTAAATACATTGATAGTGTTGTGCAACCGTCACCGCCATCTGTTTCCATTACTCTTTTCATTCTTGTAAAACTGAAACTCTGTACTCATTAAAGACCAATTCCCCATACCCCTCTTCTCCCAGCTCTTGGCAACCACCATTCTACTTTTCTGTTTCTATGAATTTTACTAAGTACTGCATATAAGTAGAATCATACAGTATTTGTCTTTTTTTTTGACTGAGTTATTTCATTTAGCATAATGTACTCAAGGTTCATCCATGTCGTAGCATGTGTCAGAATTTCCTTCCTTTTTAAAGCTGAATAATATTCCATTGTATGTATATATCACATTTTGCTTATCCATTCATGTGTTGATGGACACTTGAGTTGCTTCCACATTTTAGTGATTGTGAATAATGCTGCTATGAAAATGAGTGTACTCTTCAAGACCCTGCTTGCAATTCTTTAAGTATATACTCAATTAGAAATGCTGGATATATAGTAATTTCATTTTTAATGTTTTGAGGAACTGCAATATGAGTTTTCATAGTGGCTGTACCATTTTACATTCCCAACAACAGTGCACAAGCATTCCAATTTCTCCACATCCTTGCCAACTCTTGCTATTTCCTGTTTTTTTTTTGGGTGGGGGGGTGATATTAATAGTAGCCATCCCAGTGAGTGTAGGGTGGCATCTCATTTTAGCTTTAATTTGCATTTTCCTAATGATTAGTGCTGTTAGGCATCATTTCAAGTGCATATTGGCCATTTGTATATCTTCTTTGGAAAAATGTCTGTTCAAGTCCCTTGCACGTATTCAAGTTGACTTTTTTGTTGAATTTAGGAGTTCTCTATGTATTTTGTATATTAATACCTTATCCGATATGTGATTTTGAATTTTTTGTCTTATTTTGTTGGCTGCCTTTTTACTTTGTTCTTAGTGTCTTTTGATGCACAAAAATTTTAAAATTTTCATGCAATCCAATTTGATTATTTTTTCTTTTATTGCTTGTGTTTTTGGTATCATATCCAAGAAATCATTACCAAATCCAATGTCATAAAGCATTTGCCCTGTGTTTTCTTCTGAGAGTTTTATTGTTTTAGGTCTTACATTTAGGACTTTGATCTATTTTGAGTTAATTTTTGTATATGGTGTTAGATAAGGATCCAACTTCATGTTTTGTATGTAGATATTGTTTCCCTGTACAGCATTTGTTGAAAGGCCGCCCTTTCGCCATTGAATGGTCTTGGCATTCTCGCCCAAAATCATTTGACTGTGTATCTGAGGTTTTTTTCCCTAGGGTCTCTTTTCTATTCCATTGGTGTGTATATTTGTCTTTGTGCCAGCACCACAGTGTTTTGATTACTGTAGCTTCTAAGTAAGTTTGAAATTAGGAAGTAAGTTTTGAAATTAGGAAGTGTGAGTCTTCTAGATTTGTTCTTCTTTTTCAAGATGGTATTGGCTATTTTGGATCCCTTGAGATTCTGTATGAATTTCAGGATGGTCTCTCTCTGCAAAAAATGTCGTTGGGATTTTGATGGGGCAGTTGTATTGACTTTGTAGATTGCTTTAGGTATAATAGTAATGACATCTTAACAGTCTTCCAATCCATGCACATGGGATGCGTTTCCATTCATTTACGTGTTTCCATTAATTATAATTTTTTAATTTAGCAATGTTTTATAGCTTTCATTATATAGCTTATATATACATTGTAGCTTTCATTATATAAAGCTTTCATTATATAAGTTTTTCACCTTTTTTGTTAATTCCTGATTATTCTTTTTAATGTAAACTGAATTATTTTTATAATTTCCTTTTGAGATTGTTCACTGTTAGTGTATAGAAATGCAACTGACTTGATCATAGTGTATAGTCCTGTAAGTATGCTGCTGAATTCAGTTTGTTAGTGTTTTGTTGAGGATTTTTACATCAGTGTTCATAAAGGATATTGGTCTGTAGTTTTCTTATACTGCTTTTGTCTGGCTTTGGTATCAGGGCAATGCTGGCCTCATAGAATAACTTAGGAAGTTGTCTTCCTTCTGCTAGAATTTTTTGGAAAAGTTTGGTTTTCTTTAAATGTTTGGTAGAATTGACCAGTGAAGCCATCAGGTCTAGTGCTTTTCTTTGTTGGAAGATTTTAGACCATTTATTTAATCTCCTTACTAGTTATAGATCTATTTGGATTTTCTGTTTCTTTGTGTTGATAGGTTTATGTTTAGTGTTGATAGGTTTTATGTTTCCAGGAAATTGTACATTTCATCTATGTTATATAACTTGGTGTTATACGATTATTTACAGTACTCTGTTTAATTTATTTCTCTAGAATCAATGGTAATGTAACTTCCATTTCTGAATTTAGTCATTTGAGTCTTCTCTATTTTTTTCTTAGTTCACCTGGCTAAAGATTTGTTATTTTTGATGATGTTTTCAAAGAACCAAGTTTGATTTCATCAGTTTTTGGTATTGTTTTTCTATTCTCTATTTTATCTCCGCTCTAATCTTTATATTTACTTTTTTCTGCTAGCTTTGGTTTAGTTTGTTCTTTGTTTTCAAGAACAATTTTACAGCTTAAGCTGTAAAATTAAGCTGCTGTTTTGAGATCTTTTTTGTTTTTTACTGTAAGCATTTATAACTATAAATTTCTCCTTTTTTTGCTGTTTTTCCTGCATCCTGTAAATTGTATTTCATATGTTGTGTTTTCATTTTCATTAATCTCTAAGTAATTTTCTAATTTCCTTTGAGGTTTCTTCTTTGATACATTGGTTTTTAAAGCATGTGTTAATTGACATAAATTTGTGAATTTTCCCTTTTTAACTTTGTTATTGGTTTCTAACTTTATCCCTATTTAGTTAGAGAAGATACTTCGTGTGATACTTTCTACTTAAATCTATTGAGACTTAATTGGAAGCCTAATATATGGTTTGTCCTGGAAAATGTCCCATGTGTACTTGAGAAGAGTGTGTGTGTTGCTGTTTTGGGGTAGAGTGTTCTGTATGTGTCTGTTAGATCTAGTTGGTTGATTGTGTTAAGTCTTCTATTTCCTTATTTCTGTCTGGTTGTTCTATCAATTATCGAGAGTAGGGTATTGAAGTCTTCAACTGTTGTAGAACTGCGTATTTCTGCCTTCAATTCTGTCAGTTTTTGCCTCATATGTTTTGATAGTCTGTCATTAGGTATATAAATGTTTATAATGGTTATATCTTCTTACTGTGTTGTCTTTTATTAATATATAATGTCCTTCTTTGTCTCTTGTAATCTTTTTTTGATTTAAAGTCTATTTTTTCTGCTTTTTTTTGGCTACTGTTTTCATGGAATATCTTTTTCCAGCCTTTTACTTTCAGTCTATTTGTGCCTTTGAATCGATTTGTGCCTTTGTAGACAGCATATAATTGGATCATTGATTTTTATTCATTCTACCAGTCTCTGTCTTTTGGGTGGACAGTTTAACCCATTTACATTTAAAGTAATTACTGATAAGGAATGACTTATTTCAGACATTTTGCAATTTTTTTCTATATGCATTATTTTTTGCCCCTCATGTTCTACATTGCTGTATTATTTTGTGTTTAGTTGACTTTTTATAGTGAAATGTTTAAATTCCTTTCTCATTTCCCAATGGTATACATTCTGTAGCATTTTTCTTTGTGCTTACCATAGGAATTACATTTAACATTCGAAAGTTATAACTCTCTAACTTGAATTTATACCAGTTTAACTTCAATAAAATACAAAACCTCCACTCCTTTAATGGCTCTGTCCCTACCACTTTTGGTTGTTGATGTCACAGAATTATATCTTTATACATTGTGTGCTCAAAAACATAAACTAATAATTCTTTTAAATGCATTAGCCTCTTAAATGATGTAGAAAACAAAATGTGGATTTACAAACCAAAGTTAACAGTAATACTAGCTTTTAGACTAATAATTGTGTTTTAAAAATCTTTTAATATTTTAAATTATGTAGAAAACAATAGTTAGAAATAATTGTCTTGTAACACTACTAATTTTTATAATTGCCTAGACATTTATCTTTATTGAGATATTTATTTCTTCATATGCCTTCTAGTTACTGTCTAATGTCCTTTCATTTTAACATGCAGGACTTTCTAAAGCATTTCTTGCATGGCAGTCCTGATGGTACTGAAATCTTGTAGATTTTGTTTACTTGGCAGTGTCTTGATTTTTCCCAATCACTTTTGAAGGACAGTTTTGTGAGATACAGAATTCTTGGTTGACATTTTTTTTACTTGTTTGTTTGTTTTGGCACTTTGAATTAATCCACTGCCTTCTGGCCTCAGAAGTTTCTGATGAGAAATCTGTGGATAATCTTATTGGGGATCCTGTATGTGATGAGTAACTTATCTCACTACTTTCAAGATTCTCTCTTTGTATTTTGAAAGTTTGATTCTCATGTGTCGTGGTGTAGGTCTCTTTGAGTTCCTCTCACCTGGAGTATGTTGAGCTTCCTGGATGTTTATATTCATGTATTTCATCAAATTTGAGATGCTTTCTGCTATTATTTCTTTAAATATTCTCTACTCTTTTCTCTCTTTCTTCTCCTTTCAGAGCTCCCACAATGTCTAAATTGTATCCTGTGGGCTGTCTTCACTACTCTTCAATCTTTTTTCATTCTGTTCTTCAGATGATAATTTCCATTGTCCTATCTTGACGTTTGCTGATTTTTTTTTCTTCTCCCTGCTCACATCTGCCTTTGAATCCCTCTAGTGAATTTTTCACTCCAAGCATACTTTTCAGCTCAAGAATTTCTTATTCTTTTTATTTTTTTTTAGTTTTTATATTTCTTTATTGATATTGCCAGTTTGTTTATGCATCATTTTCTTGACCTTATATTTTTTATTTGAGCATCTTTAAAACAGTTAAAACTTTTAAAAAAAACTTTTAAAAAGTTTTTTTCTTAATATATCTACCATTAAGTCTTTTTCAGGGACAGTTTCTGTTGATTTATTTTTTTTCCTTTGAATGGGCCATATTTTCCTCTCTATTTCTATGCTTTGTGATTTTTTGTTGTTGTTGAAAACTGGGCATTTGAGTTTAATGATGTGGTGACTCCAGAAATCACATTCTCCCTCTTTTCCAGGGTTTGCTGGGTTTTGATGTTGTTATTGTTTTGTTTTATAAATTATTGTAGCCAGTGTCTATCCTAAGGATCAGCCTGGGTGTTAATTTAAGATCTCCTCAAATTAAGCTTTTCTAAGCCTGCACCTTTACATGAGCATGCACGGTCACTTTATAATTTTTTCAATACATGCATTTGTTTTTGAATGTCCTACTCCTAACGTTTGGCTTTAAAAAGGGGAGCAAGAGAAAAATAAAGGCGGTGGGGGAAGGCTGCTGGCTGTTTAAATTCCCTGGAATTTACTTCAGCAAGAGTAGGAGGGGCTTGAAAAATTGGAGGAGGTGCAACAACAATGGTCACCCGCCTCTTTGTACCTCTGTGATTAGAGGAAGCAATCAGCGATCAGAGCATAGATTCTTGATACTTGGCGGGCAGGGTTCTTTTTGCCCACACTGTCTTCCCACCAGGTGTGTACAAGGTACTCCAGGAACAGGTACAGGGATGTCTGCCACAGTGCTGGGTAGCTACTGTGGTAAGAGCTGTAATTGAAATCGACCACAATTTACCATCCAAGCGTTCCCTTGGAAGTTGCAAGCCTTCCATAGACTCCAGAGTTGCAAAATAGTTACATCAGACAGATTCTGCCAGTACAGCCGTGTAGGTGAGGAGATTCCTGGTGCTTCCTACTCTGCAGTCTTCCCAGAATCCTCCTTAAGAGCATTTTATAAGTTGGGAACCTCCAAAATAGGGACTGAGGAGAATGCCCGACAGTGGATTTCCCATCATCTGAAGTAGAGGTTTTAGGGACTTCATGTAGCAGTTACAAGAACTCATTCCATATACTGGGATGTTTTCTTTCTTCCCTAGTAGATTTCAGTACCATTCCAGTAGTGCTGAATAACTTAGAATGGCTTGTAGTCTAATTGCGTTTAAATCTACTAAGGAAGAATGTATTCATTCTTTCAGGATATTGCAGATTTGTAAACTCTTGCATTTGTTTTGAAGGATGGAGGACAGAGGTGGATGGGGAAAACTTTTGACTATTAGGCTCCATCTTCAGCCCTGTACTCACATTTGCTTTTGTATATCTTAATCCAGCCATTTGTAAAATGAGACAGTTACTTTTAAGTCAGAGATTTGTAACCTCCTGTTTTTTTTGGCAGTTGCGAAACCCGGAATTCCTATGTGAAGTTTTGCATATGTATATTCATACTTTGGACAGCAAGGCCTATGGCTTTCAGTAGATAACAGAGATCTCCTATCAGCAGTTCTCTCCTCTCTCAACTTGCCACAGAGGTTAAAAACTAAAGTTTCAGTTATTTCTTCCATTTCAGTGCCAAATTGTTTGAATGAATGCTGTATTCTAAACATCTGTAGAGGCTTTTGATGTATAACATTACTTCTCAGAAGCCTTTCATGGATTATTAGCAAGATCTGTCTCCTATAGATAATGATGTTGTAGCAGACATATGTTTAAAGAAAAATAGGTTGTTCTTTTGTATTTATGAAATACCTCTTCATTACTCTATTTCCTCAAAGTCTTGTCTCGCTTGTATGGTTTTCCCTTAATCTTTTTAAAAAGTTTATTATAATTTTAATTTATTTACCACTCTTCCCCCATGTGTATTTATGATGTCTTTTTCTCCAGCGACTTACCACTTTTAACTAACAAATGCAAACCTGAGGCTAGGATCCAGCTCTTCAGAATTCTCTTGCAGCACCACATGCGGCATTTTATAAACAGCGAGTGCCTAATAAATGTCATGAGCCAGCGGACTCATGGCAGAAGTAGTGGTCTGTGGAAAACTTCCCATGGTGATTTGTTTACTAATTTTTATTGCATCTGCCTCTTATTACTAACTGATGGGTATGATTTGAGGAATATAAATGTTATTTTATGCCTCTTGGATGGTTACTGTGCACATATAATTTAATTGAAAAATCCTCTTTAATTCTTTAAGAGAGTAATCAAGGCAGTGATTTCATTTATTAGACTGCTCTGTTTTGGGGTTTTTGAGTGGAGTCTGTATCTATTATTGTTATTATTTAATTTTTCAGTGAGGGAGATAAATCTGCAGGACCTCAAGGAAGATTTAGAATTGGATCCAGAGGAAAACAGCACCCTGTTTATGGGTATCCTCATTAAGGGCCTGGCCAAACTGAAGAAGATCCCAGAGACAGTTAAGGCAATCATAGAGCGCTTGGAGCAGGAGCTGAAGCAAATTGTGAAGAGGTCTACAACCCAGGTGGCAGACAGTGGCTATCAGCGGGGGGAGAACCTTACTGTGGAGAACCAACCAAGGTAGGTGGGAGTGTAGTTTGTATTTTTGACAACTCTATTTATTGCACATTTTCTAGGGCAGGGCGTAAATAACTTACCTTCTGTTGATGTTGTTTTCTTGAACTTAGGATACTATAGCCCATACAGGCCAGGCGCAGTGGCTCACACCTGTTATCCCAGCACTTTGGGAGGCTGAGGCAGGCAGATCACTTGAGGTCAGGAGTTTGAGACCAGCCTGTACTGGTAATGAAACCCCGTCTCTACTA
Organism: Symphalangus syndactylus; assembly: GCF_028878055.3. NCBI lineage: Eukaryota > Metazoa > Chordata > Mammalia > Primates > Hylobatidae > Symphalangus > Symphalangus syndactylus. The sequence continues at coordinate 123,302,595 of NC_072428.2, forward strand.
AAAATACAGAAATTAGCTGGGCATGGTAGTGCATGCTTGTAATCCCAGCTGTTCTGGAGGCTGAGGCAGGAGAATTGCTTGAACGCAGGAGGCGGAGGTTGCAGTGAGTCAAGATCGCACCATTGCTGTCCAGCCTAGGTGACAAAGCGAGACTCCGTCTTAAAAAAAAAAAAAAAAAAAAGGATACTATAGTCCATACAAACTTAGATTGGTAAAAACAGCTTGACTAGGCATAATTCAGCTGTTTTTTAATGTTGTTGAAAAATTTAAAGCATATTGTCACTGAATGAAAAATATGGACATATTTATAGCAAAGATTGTTGATATTTAAACATATTTAAAGAATAAATAAATTGAATCAAATAATGTAGCAGCTATTGTACACATACTAAGTACTCAGCAATGTTCAAGGCAATTTATGTATATTATCTCACTTAATTATCACTACAACTGTACGAGCTAGTTATTGGTATCCACATATTGCAGTTAGGAGAACTGGAGCTCAGAGATTGAATAATTAGCAAGCTCTTAGAAAAGATGGCTTGTCTTGGTGTTGAATACTAGTCCATTTGATTCTAAAATCCATGGTCTTTCCTGTATCTCATGCTTTCTTCTTTAATGTGTAATGATATTTTCCAATAGACAAATCAGTCTCAGGAATTTTTAAAACAATAAGATTTGAATTTCATAATTCTTATTTCCTATGGAGAGTACTGAAATTGAATTCAGATTCTAACTTTGTGACTATCATATACTAAGAGATCATGTGTGACAAACAAGAAGAAATCATAATCTTGTAGATATGTTGTTAAGGAAATATCTACTGTTTATACCTAGGGCTCAAATTTTTTTAAAAGAAGATAAAATTAAGGAGAAATAATAACTCATTTAGTATAGAGTTCTCTATAGACTTACTTGAATTTTTTGGAAAAATTAATACTGTATTTCTGTGTTCTTTTGCATATGTAAATAACATTGATTTCAATTATACTTTAACATTTCAAAAATTAATTTCCTTGTAAACTTGATTGAAAAATACTATGTTTGGTGAATGGAACTACCCTTTATCCTTCTCCTGCCACAGAATGTTTCAAAGTAAATATTTGGCCAGGCACAGTGGCTCATGACTATAATCCCAGCACTTTGGGAGGCTAAGGTGGGCAGATTGCTTGAGGTCAGGAGTTTGAGACCAGCCTGGCCAACACAGTGAAACGCCAACTCTACGAAAAATACAAAAATTAGCCGGGCATGGTGGTGCATGCCTGTAGTCCCAGCTACTTAGGAGTCTGAGGCACAAGAATTGCTTGAACCAGGGAGGTGAAGGTTGCAGTGAGCCGAGCACACTACTGCACCCCCAGCCTGGTTGACAGAGTGAAACTTCATCTCAGACAAACAAACAAAAAACCCAGAAAACCAAAACCAAGCAAACAAAAACACCAAAAGTAAATATTTGATGGGTTTTGGAGAACAGGCCTGACTTTGTATCCCCACTTTGTGATTTGCAAAAAATAATACCTGTCTTACAGAGTTGCTTGCTTTAGTTGAGCTTATATGGTTGTGGTGCTTAGTGGAATAGCACCAGTAAGTACTATAACATGCATGCATACTCGTATAAAATGCATGTGTATATGAATACATGTTTATTATCAGTGCCTTCCTTAAATTCCATGTTCTATGATCACTTACATCATGATCCAGAGAAGCTGGAGAATGGTTCTTTGAACTTTTGCCTTTCTTCTTTCTTTGCCTGGTACCTGGATTTTCACGAAGACCTTTTGACTCCTTACTGATGAATACTCTAAAATTCTGGTTTGCTCTTTGCCTGTTGCTGCAAGTTCCTAGATGAATACAGTGTACTTTCCTAGGGAAATAACATTACTATAGTATATATTGGAAATAAAAGGGCATGGATTAATAACTTTTCTGCAGATCTCATTATAGTACCTTTAAAAGCACTGTGTCTTTCATAGGAGTTCCATCTTTTTTTTTTCCCCTTGCCTAAACCCCTTCCAGAATTCATGAGTGGAAATTATAGCACTAGAAGTATAATAGAAATTCAGCACACTGCTAAATGTTTCTCTATGAGGAATGAGTCAGCAGCAGGATTTTTTTCCCTGTTAAGTGTCTTTTGTCAGAATTTTAGAAAGGTTTTGTAGGCAGGATATATTGGACACTAACAAGTGAATGAGCTGTTTGCCTTCGTTGCATGTGTAAACATAATCCCATTTTATAAAACATACAAATTCAAAATTTGGGACCCAAACTGTTTATTATCAGACAAAATAGTACAGAGAAAGCAAATATTTAGAGTAAACCACTTTGTTAGAAGATCAAAGATTAAATTTGGGGGCTGGGATTCCAAAGGACTGATAATTTTGAGCTAGTCTCTAGTGGTTGTGTGCTGTCAAATGCTTTAAAACTTTTCAGGAATTAATTCTCTTGAATTAAGCACAGTCATTCAAAAATGATCAGCATTGTTGCTTCTAGAGGATTGGAATTTTAGAAGCAATATTGTCAAATTATCACTTGAAGCTTGTGGTGCTTTTGTGCATTGTATTTTACTTAGGAAGGTATTAGTGGCATTTATTTCAGAGAGAAGTAAAATCACAATACTTGGCATTATTTATTATTGTTTACCATTCAAGGAATTTTATGGCTAAAGATATATGAATTTATTTTTTTAAGGAAGGTTGGAACAGAGACCAAAAAATCCATGAATCCTGTTTCCCAACATGCATATTTTCTCCCCCACCCTCCAATGAAATATCCTGTTCCAAAACATTAGCTATTCTGAGACAAGATACCCATACTGTAATTTTCCCTAAAAGTTTCATCATCTTATTAAATATATTCTGGTTGTGGTGCATTGGAGGCTTGTTTTCATTTGTCTTTATGTAAAGAGAATTAATATTGTGTGCTATTTTGCTAGAAATGTAGAAGGAAACAAACTAGTGAATTCTTTCTTGCTTTTAATTCCTACAGAGCCAGGATACTTTCCCAGCCAGTTTTTAAAAAAATCACTTTGGTGACCTACTTATTATTTTATTTTATTTTGTTTTTGATCTCCCAAACTATCTGTTGTCTATTTATAGGAGAAATATTTTGTCTTTTCTGTTCATTCATAATCTATCAGTGTCTTTAAGCCTCCACTTACTATTAAAGGAAAATATTCAACCACAATTATTGCCAACTTGATAAACATTAGAGTAACATGTGCCTTGCTAATTTACCAGAACCACCTGCTACCCATTATTTCTCTAGAAAGACAGGCAGCGTCTTCAACTTCAGATGGTGACTGTGGCCTGAAGCCTCTGCATTTCAGAATCAATTTCTTCAACTCCTGCTGCCTAATTGTTGATTCTTTCCCAAAATCTAATTCATGAGTATTTTTATTTTATTTTTATTTGAAAGAAGCTGGAGGAGTTCTATACTTAACAAATAAGAAAAGCATAAGGAAGAGATGGAAGAAAAACTTCTCAAAGATGTGGTATCTTGTCAAGAATATGGAAGAAAAGAATGTGGGAAAAGAGAATGGTTGGTATGTGTGAGGGAGATGGACCTGTTTAAATGGGAAGGCAAAAATTCATTGCAGGAAGGGATGGTGGAGGTCAGCTTCACTTAGGTAGAGCTGTTGGTCCTAGAGAGTGCAGAAAGCGTTGAGTGAGTTGGAGCCGTTGCTTCAAGGGAGACCTTTCTCTCTTATGGAAGGAAACCATTTTAAAAGGTTCATTGACTTCTGTTATGAAGAGAAAGATTAAATGTCAGATGTGAAAAGCAGAGAACTTTGTGGGTTTTGGGCTTGTTGTGATATTGAAGAAAGCTTCATGGAAAACATGGGAAAGAAATATACTTTAATGCTAAATGTGGTTGTGTTTGGTTAGTAGGGTTGTAGTCTTTGCTTTTTCATTTCTATTTTGCACCTCAAGTTATAGTGAAAATAATTCATTATCAAAAAATTAAATTATTACTCAGGTTATTTTAATCACAATAAATTATTAGAAATTAAAATGCCTATGTGGTATGAATGTTCATAAAACTAAATTTTAATATTGAAAAATATAATACCTGTTTTTAAACCAACTTGACATCGTTCATTAATTTTATTATATATGTGTATCTTTATATATTTGGTTATTTATTGGCTGCCTCTACAATGGAAGAGAAGAGAGCACTAGTTTGTCTTGTTCAGCACTGGTGTATCTCCAGAATCTAGCACAGTGCCCACCTGACCCATAATAAATATTTGTTGATTGCAAGAATAAATTCCATTCCACATTTATGAAATATCTGCCACGGACCAGACATTGGGCTAAAATGCCCAACAAATTATATGTGGTCCCTGTCCTCGTGGAGTTTAAAGGGGGAAGGAAGGCATTACTCAGAGAACGCTAAGACGTGAGAATGAAAGCAGCCAGATTCTTGATATGCCATTTTCACTGTTTTTGCTTACCTCTGTGTTGATTCCTTTTTTTTTTGGAGACGGAGTCTTGCTCTGTCGCCCAGGCTGGAGTGCAGTGGCGTGATCTCGGCTCACTGCAAGCTCCGCCTCCTGGGTTCACGCCATTTTCCTGCCTCAGCTTCCCGAGTAGCTGGGACTACAGGCGCCTGCCACCACGCCCAGCTAATTTTTTTTTTTTTTTTTTTGAGACGGAGTCTCGCTCTGTCCCCCAGGCTGGAGTGCAGTGGCGCAATCTCGGCTCACTGCAAGCTCCGCCTCCCGGGTTCACGCCATTCTCCTGCCTCAGCCTCTCCGAGTAGCTGGGACTACAGGCGCCTGCCACCACGCCTGGCTAATTTTTTTGTATTTTTAGTAGAGACGGAGTTTCACCGTGGTCTCGATCTCCTTACCTCGTGATCCGCCTGCCTCGGCCTCCCAAAGTGCTATTTTTTGTATTTTTTGTAGAGACGGGGTTTCACCGTGTTAGCCAGAATGGTCTCCATCTCCTGACCTCGTGATCTGCCCGCCTCGGCCTCCCAAGTGTTGATTAAATTTTAACTATTGCCAAGTATGCTTTTCTTAGAGATGATACCAATTTTTCGTGTTATGGATAATGTTTGAGAGTTCCTATATCCCCTTGCCAATAGATTGTATTATCAAATACTTTTATCCTTGCCAATCTGAGAGGTGAAAAATGGTATTTTTGGATTTGCATTTTTATTGTAAGGCTACACTTCTTTTCATTTGTATAAAAGTAACTTGTCATGATATCTGGGTTATATATGGATGTATTACTTCAAAATAAAATGGGTTGTAAGTGAGTGAAGATATAGATACAATAAGCCATGAAATGATACTGAAGCAGGGTGATAGGTACAAGGTGGTTCATTATCCTATTATCTTCACTTTTTTAATGTTTGAAATTTTCAACAGTACAATATTTAAATAGTGTTTATTTCCTTTTCAATGAATTGTTTTTCTAATATGTTTGCCTCTTATTGATTTGTAGGAACTCTTTACATATCTAGGAAATTTGTTCTTTGGGATTCATTTTGTAATTTTCTGCCAGTTTCTTTCTCTTTTGACTTCATGATGTTTCTGGGCATGTAGACATTTGTTTTAATTTTTTATGAGGCTATATTTATCAGGTTTTATAGCTTCTGGGTTTTGTGTCATAGTTAGAGCTTCCCTACTCTTAGATTATAAATAAAATTTTCAACACTTTTCTAGTACTTATATAGTCTCATTCTTAGTACTTGTATCTTTGATACATCTGGGATCTGAAGGAGTGGCCAAACGACTTTTGAGCACACGTGGCACATACTGTACTGTATTGTAAGGGGTTGTACATCCTTTTCTTTTCTGTCACCCATGTATCTGTCATGTAATTGATTGTCCATGTTAGCTGCATAATTGCTGAATAATTCTGACACTGAATCGTTTATAATATACTGATGGTTCTTCTCAAGGTTGGTATTTGCCTCATTTTCTAAAACTCTTTTTTTCCTCCTGGTTTCTCAGTCTGTGTAGACTATAGATTTTCAAAATACATTGAATTATTGCTCTAAAATTGGAAAAATGTACTTTTGAAATATTTGTTATAATTTGGAGGCCAGAATTCAGAATGAGGGCATACTGATGTAATAGAACATTCTTATAAAACGGTTTTATCTGTGAGGAAGGCTAAAGGCCTAGGCCTCAAGGATAGTTTTATAGTATGAATACAATGTTTATGGAAGGAGAAATAAATGAAATATTGCTTGTGACTTTTTTTTAGAGGTGTGGCTAGATTCAGGCATGAGTTTCTATTTCACATAAATAGCATTTCGTTTTATCTCTTCTTTCTATATTAGTTACCCTTCTTCTAAGTATCCGAAATGCAGGACATGGTGGAATTGGTCATTTTATTTTACAGAAAAGTCATTTAAGAGCAGCTTTGAAGCAAGGTCAGGCATTTGTCCTTGTGGCTTCTTATAGCCATTCCCAAGCACCGCATGTAGCACCTGGTCATGCTTGGAATCAGGAAGGGCCTCCGTGTAATTTAGATGAGTAGTTAATTCGAATCAAAGCAAGCGGGAAGCAAGTAAATTTAACTTCAGTGATTATGATTCCATTTGATTAAATCTCTACTTTTGATTACACATATCGTGAGAACATGCCTTAAATATACTCAACTATTAAATATTGAAGGGGATGAATAGGATGAACCAGGGACATATAGAAGAAATTCCACTATTCTTCAACTAGGATATGTCCCCTGCAGCTTAACTGAAATATTTTTAGAACAAATGAATTAATTTTTTTACATATGGGACTTGTTACTCCAATTGTTAACTAAAATATATAACTCATTACCATGAAAGATCCCAAGTCTATATACTTTCTAATAAGACTTAAATAAATTAATGGATAATAGCTCCATCACATATACAGTGACTGAGAAATGTCGATAATGTTCGTAGTTCTTTTGTAAACATGAGTTTGGACAGCTATCATTCTGGTTGTGTATTGTCCTTTGGTTATAGTCATTAGAAAAAGGCTTCTTGGCTGAATACGCCAGAGATGTTACTCAATATTACATTTCTTAAACCTTTGTGTTTTATGTGGCAAAGTTAAAAAAAAAAAAAAACCTACTCTCGATTTCTCTTGTTTTAGATATTATAGCAGGTTCAAATTAAAGATCTGACCAGTCAAAGGAATAGAGACAATCTGTTTCATGGACTGTCAGAACTTTATTTAGATGTCAGCCATCATGCTGTATCAAGGCCACTTCTCTATTTGCTAGAGTGGGAGCTGCCTTAGGTTTTGTCATTTTTGTGCACTTGCTATTGTTATAATAGGAAAGGCACTCCGAGCTCAAAATAATACTGGATCTTTTCATTGCAAAAATGAACTAACAAACCTATGTCAAAAGAAATTCTTCCATTGATGATGTGTAGGGGTGGTGTCGTATATGATTAAAGCACCTTCATGTGTCTCTCAGGCTGTATTTCAAATTGTCTGGGTCTTCTAGCTCCTGCCCCATCCTCTTGCTATAGTCTAATCAGATTGGACTGTGAGTTTATAAGGGGAGGGAACTTTGTGTTTGCAGCCTGATTTAGGGCTGGGCACATACTAAATGCCTACAAGTTTATTTTTATGGAGATGTGGTGTCACTCTTTCGCTGAGGCTGGAATGTAGAGGCCCAATCATCATGGCTCACTGTAGCCTTGACCCGCCCTGGGCTCAAGAGATCCTCCTGCTTTAGCCTACTGAGTAGTTGGGACCACAGGTATATGACATGATGCCTAGCTATTTAAAGTTTTTTTTTTTTTTTTTTTTTTTTAAGAGATAGTGTCTCACAGTGATTGCCCAGGCTGGCCTTTAACTCCTGGTCTCAAGAGTCTTTCCACTTTAGCCTCCCAAAATACTGGGATTACAGGTGTGAGCCACCATGCGTGGCCAGTTTTAATGAATGGGTGAAAAAGAAAAATACGCAAATAAGGTCATTTAGTGGAAGTTATTATTTTTAGCACTACTCACTATGGACCCACATCACCAGTGTCACTAGAGAGTTGGAAATGCAAATTTCCCCAAGAAGCAGTGATCATTAAATTGGAATGTTTGGATGCAGGGCCCACAGGACTCTATGCCTTAGTTGATTCTTATGCACACTGAAGTTTGAGAACACTCTTTAGATAACACCACAAACATCATAGAATTTTGCAGTTTTGTAGTATTCACGCTTTGCAAAGCCATCTGCCATCTGGTATCTCACCTGAGTGAGCCTCACCACTTGCCTCCTCACAGGCAGGGGCATTATTATTAATCCCAGATTTACCCAGAGAAATGTGAAAGCTGAAAAAATTTGACAGTTCACAAAGCTTGTTCGTGGTGCAATTAAGATTAGAAGTAGTCTTTTTCCACCATGTAAGTTTGCTTTCTGGCTTATGTAAAGATGATGTGTCCAACCCATGTCATGGGCCTGATTTTGTTTGTCCTCAGAAGGACGATATCTGTACTAAATATCCATTTTCCTGCCCATACCTCACATTGTGGTCAGTGACAGGCCTCAGAGATAGCTGGACATGTTGAGAAGCATGAAAAGCAGCCACAGAGTGCCTGGATTTTAATTAGGTCACTTGAGAATCAAATTTTATTATTTAAACAATTCCTCTAGGGGCATTCCTGTACTAAGAACAATATAGTACTAAGAACAACAAAGCACTAAGAATATGCACCTAAAATCTTAACTTTTATTATCCCTGGGAAGTGGATTTATGGATCATTTTTCTAATATTGCACTATGATGAAATGTTATTTTTGGAATGGGGGAAAGGATTTCAAAAGAATGATACTGATACTTTAATTCAAAGAAAGAGGGCCTGGGTTTATTTTCTAATTTTAGCCACTAATTTGGCATACATCAGGATTAGACTTTTGAGGTCATCTCTCCAGAACTCAGAAACCTGACTTGACAAGGAGGGAGTAACACAGGAAGGAAGTGACTAGCGCCAGGCCCCACTTCAGTATTCTTGTTATTTTTACTGTGTTTCATTCTATATTACTACTAATTTTTTCTTGCTCTTTTCATAGAGCAGATGGAGAATTAGTCAGCACTCTTTAAATAGTAACCCCTTTTTACATGAAGACTTATTAATAAGTGGTAAAACGTATTTCTATCCCTTAGAAGTAGGTATTAGATAACCTTGAAGATTAAATGGGCTCCATGTCCTATTTGAAATGAAAAACAGTAGCTCAGCCAGGCTTATTAAGGAAATGCGTATGAGAGATATGGGCAGGTAAAACAAAGACCATTTTAATCTAATTGATTATATGTTTCTTTTTATAAAATTATAAAGTTTTTATATAAAATCTACACTCTGAGTTCACTACTTTCCTACCTTTTAGAGCATAATCATAGGGAAATAGACATTCTGTGGCTATTGCCTTTGTCTGTCAGTGGGGAAAAGCATAACCCTGATATTAAAGTCTCAGCAGATAAGTAATAGAACAGAACTAATTCTTCTACCTTGTGTGTGTCTTTGCTTCGTGACCAAGTAAGGCAGCTTTTTGGCTGCAAACATGAGTTTTCCAGCCAAATGACTAATTCAAGGTTCCCTGGATGTTAAATTTAGATTCAGATAGTCGTATCTCACCTTAAATATTGAACATTTTTCACAGCTTGATGATGTAGCTTTATGCTGTTGATGCTTCTTGCCTTCTGCAACTGTGACTGTTCCTTAACATGTGCCTCTTCTTAGCCTTCTGCCTTTTTTCATGGTAGCAACTTGAAGATGAGATACCTAGGGATCACTTGGGGCTGGAAGTTAGTAGATGATCTGGGAGAATAAGTAACATTTTACTTCTCTAGGAAGTCTGGTTTTAAAACCTGCTGGGTAATTGGAAGTGTGTTTAAAGAATAAACACGTTCTTCATCCTGTTACTTTTCTGTTTTTTAAATATAAAATAGATTTTTTTGCCATATTATTAAAGTTGGCTCTTAAAGTTTGTATCTTTCAGCTCGTAACTCTACTTCATGTTCTCATGTTTAGCTTGGTAAGGTTAACTTTTTGAGAGCATGGTTTTGTGTGAAATATTTTTTATTGTGGGCTTCTAAAATCAGGAGGTTATAATCTATAACACTTACTTTCTTACCACCTCTTATCTGTAATCAGGCCTCTCTCTCTCCCATTCTGCTGGAGCCCACTTTTTCATTCCTTTATCAACAAATACTCATTTATTGCCTATCATATGCTATTTTGCCAATCGGTGTCATGCCAAATACTGGAATACAGTGATAAACCAGAAACTCATACCCACAGTGAGCTTACAGTAGAGGGGAAGAGGAAAGGACTGGAGGGAAGGAGAGACTAGTTTGAGGACAGTTTTAATAATCCCGGCAAAAGGCAACATGGTCTGCATGAGCAAGGTAACCGTGGCAATGGAGTGAAGGAGGCCTATTTGAGAGAGAGAAAGAGGTAGCAGTAAAGAGACTTGGTGATGGCTTGGGTATGAGGGAGGAGGAGAGGTAAGGATTTTTTACTGGGGCAAGCATTACCATTTACTGATGTAGAGAACATGAAGAAGTAGGTTTGGGGAAGAATATGATGAGTTCCATTTAAGTCCTATTAAGTTAGAGGTCTACAGCTCAGGGGAGTACTCTGTCCAAGGGATATGTGTGAGAGTTGGTAGCAGGTAGATAATTGAAGATTAGGGGCAAATGAGCTCAGCTAGAGAGAGTATGAGGGGGTTGAGAAGAGTTTACTGCATTTAAGGAACAGGCTGAGGATGAGGTTCCTGAGAAGGAATAACTGGTGACGTGGCAGGAAAGCAGAAGAGTGGAGGGTTGTGGAGCCAGTGGAAGACAGCGTTTCAAGAAGGCACGAGTGGGCAGTAGAAACAAGTGCTGTGGCTATTTGATTAAAGGCCAAAGTGGGTTTCTTGGATGGAGCAAAATAATTATTTGGGACTTTTAGCAACAGATGTTTTAGTAGAGTCCCAGGGGTGAAAACCTGTTTGCAGTGAGAAGGAAGAGGCAGTACAGACAGTTCTGTTGGCTCTCTTTCTAGCCTTGGCTTCCCTAGCATTATAGAGTACTAATATCACTTTGTCCTCTCTTCTAAAATACTTTCCCTGTTTTCTAACACCCCTAAAAAGGGACAGTCTCCAAAACTGTGTTCTTTGTTCTCTTATCTCTGAACTTCAGTTTCCTTGTCTATAAAATGGGGATAAGGTAGTACCTTCCTTATAGGGCTGTCCTAAGGATGAAATGAGATATAATCCAAGTAAAGTACTTAACACAATGCTCAGCATGTTGTGAGTAATTAGGAAAGAATGGCTGTTATGAGCATAGTTCTCCTTTTTGTTGCTGTCAGGATTTCATTGTCATTGTCACTGATACTTCATTTGAGTCTTACTTTCTTAGGGATCTCCTCCATTATGACAGGTAGCTAACCACCTGCCCCTTGTAGAAGAAGGACCCCAGATCATCATCTTTCATCCCAGACTTCTGCTCATATTGCCATCCTTCATTGCTTATTCTTTTACTCATGAACTCATTTGCCCTCAAAATTTGACTGTTTTCTCCATTCTGGACATTGGTCCATGTGTGTGTTGTAGGAGAGATGTGTTTACAAAGAACCATAAAATAGGGATTCTGCCTTCACTTTCTGGCCCAGGAGGCCATGCATACCTGTTTTGTTACTTCTCTCAGTTCATTGTAATACTTTGTTTGGAGGGACCGTAGAATCACAGAGGAAAGAGAGAATTGGTTCTTACTCTGTGGATTAGGCCTCTTTTGGTTATAAGTGCCAGGAATTGAAATCACCTAACTTAATCAAAGAGGGGCTTTTTATTAGAATGATACAGAATTATCATATGGAATATACACAGGACTTTACTAATCAAGCTGTAAGAAGGAGAGGGATGCAGCTGGGCCTTAGGAACATCCAGAGTATCTCTTATCTCCTTTCCTTCCCTCTAGATGGTAAATGTTACAGATATAGGAATTAATTCATTGTTACTTTTAATTTGCTTTTTTTTAAGTGTTACATTCGTATATATTTTTGTATGTAGCTCTCACAGTCAATTTCTGAGGAACCTGAAATTTGGAGAAGTCTATGATGTCTTGAAAGTCCCATGTCTATTTAGTAGAGAGCTGGTATTCAAGTCCAGGTTTCTAACTGGCATTTATACCACATTGCCATCCAGGATTAATATTTTCTTTCACTAACTGTGATGCTGCGTTGAGCATTACTACATACTGTTCTGTGGCTTTAGAAATAACTTGTGAGAGAGGGGTATGTGTGTTATTTTTTTCTGAAGGGTAGAAATTGCAATTAATTGAAATTAAAACCTCAAAAGTTCTTGGGCTTTACTAATTCAATTCAGCTTAAGGAATCATGAGGTGTTTTAATGATCTTGCCTGCTCTTTTGTCTTTTTTAGATCAGTGGTGAAAACCTTGATCCAAGCAGGATGTAAGCAACTGAGCTAGCTGCAACATAATGTTTTTTTTTTTTATTTAATATTTTGTGGTTGGAGTGGGGCAGGGAATGATTTCAATGGGGCATTGTGTTTTCATCCTTAGTGTGTCTGCAGCTAAAGGCAAACAACTCTTTCTCAATCTTGTGGGCAGTCGGAGAGTGTATATAAATATTAACAACATATTTCAGTTTATTTCTGGTAGCTTTAAATTGGGACAAGCTAGTGCAGATTTACATGCTGTTTATGTGAATGATTCCTAATCTCTTTTATTCTTTGCTGCATCAGAGGAGCGTCGTCTTCCTTTCTCCTTTTCTTTTTAAAGGAGTGTACATGCTGGTGAGGGACAATGTATGATTGACTTTGGTTTCTTTTTCCTTATTAGTCATTCACTGCTTATCCCACTACTGAGTTCCACTCAACGATCCATTGAAACCCTTCTTGTCAAGGTCACTGGGGACCTTAAGTTGTACATTTCTCCCTCTTAGCCTTACCATAGCCTTTGACTCTGCTGGTATTCTCTTCTCTTTGGTCCTCTGCAATGTTCTCTGGCTTCTTTCTTCCTCTCTAGTTACTTTCTAACCATCTTTTTAATGATACTCTTTCCTGGAGTGTTGGTCCTGGACCTCACTTGCTTTTCTTATTCTGCATATTATCCCCGAGTGATCTCATCTCCTCAAATATTTATCACTTTTAAAATTTCCAGTATCATTCTCTCTGCTGAGCTCCAGACTTGCATATTTGACTACCTAAGGATATAACACCTTAAACTTAACATATTCAGATAAAAACCCAGCATCTCTCCTAGATTTCTTTTTTTTTTTTTTTTTGAGACGGAGTTTCGCTCTTGTTGCCCAGGCTGGAGTGCAATGGTGCAATTTGGCTCACCCAACCTTTGCCTCCCGGGTTCAAGCAATTCTTCTGCCTCAGCCTCCCAAGTAGCTGGGATTACAGGCATGCGCCACGACGCCCAGCTAATTTTGTACTTTTAGTAGAGACGGGGTTTCTCCATGTTGGTCAGGCTCCCGACCTCAGGTGATCTGCCACCTCGGCCTCCCAAAGTGCTGGGATTACAGGCATGAGCCATCGTGCCCGGCCTCCTTCCAGATTTCTAATTTCACTTTAATTCTCTCTCCCCCCGCAACCTTCCCGCCCCAAAAGCATAAACCAAAGAGTATCTGAGACAGGTCTCAATCAGTTTAGGAAGTTTATTTTGCCAAGGTTAAGGACGCAGCCATGACATAGCCTCAGGTCCTTACGAAATGTGCCCAAGGTAGTCAGGGCACAGTTAGTTTTTATATTTTTATTTTTATATTTTTATTTTATACATTTTAGGGAGGCATGAGACATCAACCAATATGTGTAAAATATACATTGGTTTCGTCCAGAAAGGTGGGGCAAGTCAAGCGAGGAGGGGCTTCTGGGTCATAGATAGAGACAAACGGTTGCATTCTTTTGAGTTTCTGATTAGCCTTTCCAAAGGAAGCAATCAGATACGAATTAATCTCAGTGACCAGAGAGATGACGTTGAGTTCTGTCTGTTCTTTGTCCATGAGGAATTTCCGTGTGGACAAAATGTGAGGGAGGTATGTAGCTTTTTAAAAAAATCTTGGTAGCTATTTTTTTAAGGAATAGAACGGGAGGCAGGTTTGCACTAAGCAGTTCCCAGCTTGACTTTTCCCTTTGGCTTAGTGATTTTGAGGTCCCAAGATTTATTTTCCTTTCACACAGGAAAGGTAACCATTCTCCTCAGTGTTGCTCAAGCCAGAAATTCAGACAAAGGAAACCTAACCTTTCCCTGTCTTTAGAATTGTACCATTACCTCAGCTAGTTCTGTGCATTTTCTAATTCGATTTTTCCAGCAGTGTTGTGAGTCTCTTAGAACAGTTATTAATTAATACTTTAGCTTTGCAGACAGGGACACTTGGAGAAGTTGGGAGAATTTTTTTTATAATGAAAGATGTAGGAAGTGTCAGTGCTGGGAAAGAATGGAAATCTGTTGTTTCTTACATGTTACTTAAGAAGGAGAAAGAAATAAAAAACCAAGTGAACTAAAAGAGAAAAGTTGATGTCCTCCTGGTAGTAAGAACGTAAAGGAATCAGCTTTCATAACACCTCGCTTTTTGAGACGCCAGGTTTCATTTTTCACTGTTTTATGTATTTCCTCTTCACTGCTAGAGAGGTGTTGGTTCTTCACTCTCCCCACTCAGAGCCATAGCTGCTGTTCTTTTAACAGCTATATTGAGGTATAATTCACTGCTGCACAATTCACCTATTGAAAGTATACAATTCATTGGTTTTTAGTACATTCATAGTTTTGCAACCATCACCACTATCTGGTTCCAGCACGTTTATGTCCTCCCTAAAATAAATCCCGTATACTTTGTCAGTTCCCACCCACCCCCAGCCTAAGTAGCCACTAATATATTTTATGTCTCTATAAATTTGCCTATCCTGAATATTCTATATAACTATAATCGTATATGGTCTTCTGTGACCTTTTTTCACTTACCATAGTAACTTCAAGGTTAATTCCAATTGTACCATGTATCAGTACTTCATTCCTTTTTATGGCCAAATAATATTCTGTTGTATGAATATACTGCATTTTATCCATTTATCAGTTGATGGATATTTGGATTGTTTCCACCTTTGGGTTGTTGCACATAACACTGCTAAGGACATCTGTGTACAAGTTTTTGTGTGCACGTATGTTTTCATTTCTCTTGGGCATATAGCTAGGAGTGGAATCACTGGCTCCATATGGTGACTATGTTTAATGTCTTGAGGAACTGCCAAACTGTTTTCCAAAGCGGCTACACCATTTTACATTCCCACTGGCACTGTTTGAGAGTTCCAATTTCTCTGCATCCTTACTGATACTTTTTATTGCTTTTCTTTTTGATTATAACCATCCTAGAGGACTGAAATTCTAGCTCATTGTGATTTTGATTTGCGTATCTCTGATGGCTAATGATGTTAAGCATCTTTTTGTTTGCTTATTGGCCATTCATATATTTTCTTTGGAGCGATGATATTTAAATCCTTTGTCCATTTTTAAGTTCAGTTGTCTTTTTATTATGAGTGTAAGATTTTAGATTTGTCTTTTATCAGATTAATGATTTACAAATATTTTCTCTCATTTTGTGTGTTGCCTTTTTACTTTCTTTTTTTTTTTTTTTTTTATTATACTTTAAGGTTTTAGGGTACATGTGCACAATGTGCAGGTTTGTTACATATGTATCCATGTGCCATGTTGATTTCTTGCACCCATTAACTCGTCATTTAGCATTAGGTGTATCTCCTAATGCTGTCCCTCCCCCCTCCCCCCACCCCACAACAGTCCCTGGAGCGTGATGTTCCCCTTCCTGTGTCCATGAGTTCTCATTGTTCAATTCCCACCTATGAGTGAGAACATGCGGTGTTTGGTTTTTTGTCCTTGCGATAGTTTACTGAGAATGATGTTTTCCAGTTTCATCCATGTCCCTACAAAGGACACGAACTCATCATTTTTTATGGCTGCATAGTATTCCATGGTGTATATGTGCCACATTTTCTTAATCCAGTCTATCGTTGTTGGACATTTGGGTTGGTTCCAACTCTTTGCTATTGTGAATAGTTCCGCAATAAACATACGTGTGCATGTGTCTTTATAGCAGCATGATTTATAGTCCTTTGGGTATATACCCAGTAATGGGATGGCTGGGTCAAATGGTATTTCTAGTTCTAGATCCCTGAGGAATCGCCACACTGACTTCCACAATGGTTGAACTAGTTTACAGTCCCACCAACAGTGTAAAAGTGTTCCTATTTCTCCACATCCTCTCCAGCACCTGTTGTTTCCTGATTTTTTAATGATGGCCATTCTAACTGGTGTGAGATGGTATCTCACTGTGGTTTTGATTTGCATTTCTCTGATGGCCAGTGATGAGGAGCATTTCTTCATGTGTTTTTTGGCTGCATAAATGTCTTCTTTTGAGAAGTGTCTGTTCATGTCCTCTGCCCACTTTTTGATGGGGTTGTTTGTTTTTTTCTTGTAAATTTGTTTGAGTTCATTGTAGATTCTGGATATTAGCCCTTTGTCAGATGAGTAGGTTGCAAAAATTTTCTCCCATTGTGTAGGTTGCCTGTTCACTCTGATGATAGTTTCTTTTGCTGTGCAGAAGCTCTTTAGTTTAATGAGATCCCATTTGTCGATTTTGGCTTTTGTTGCCATTGCTTTTGGTGTTTTAGACATGAAGTCCTTGCCCACGCCTATGTCCTGAATGGTATTGCCTAGGTTTTCTTGTAGGATTTTAATGGTTTTAGGTCTAACATATAAGTCTTTAATCCATCTTGAATTAATTTTTGTATAAGGTGTAAGGAAGGGATCCAGTTGCAGCTTTCTACATATGGCTAGCCAGTTTTCCCAGCACCATTTATTAAATAGGGAATCCTTTCCCCATTTCTTGTTTTTGTCAGGTTTGTCAAAGATCAGATAGTTGTAGCTATGCGGCATCATTTCTGAGGGCTCTGTTCTGTTCCATTGATCTATGTCTCTGTTGTGGTACCAGTACCATGCTGTTTTGGTTACTGTAGCCTTGTAGTATAGTTTAAAGTCAGGTAGCGTGATGCCTCTAGCTTTGTTCTTTTGGCTTAGGATTGACTTGGCGATGCGGGCTCTTTTTTGGTTCCATATGAACTTTAAAGTAGTTTTTTCCAATTCTGTGAAGAAAGTCATTGGTAGCTTGATGGGGATGGCATTGAATCTATAAATTACCTTGGGCAGTATGGCCATTTTCACGATATTGATTCTTCCAACCCATGAGCATGGAATGTTCTTCCATTTGTTTGTATCCTCTTTTATTTCATTGAGCAGTGGTTTGTAGTTCTCCTTGAAGAGGTCCTTCACATCCCTTGTAAGTTGGATTCCTAGGTATTTTATTCTCTTTGAAGCAATTGTGAATGGGAGTTCACTCATGATTTGGCTCTCTGTTTGTCTGTTATTGGTGTACAAGAATGCTTGTGATTTTTGTACATTAATTTTGTATCCTGAGACTTTGCTGAAGTTGCTAATCAGCTTAAGGAGATTTTGGGCTGAGACAATGGGGTTTTCTAGATATACAATCATGTCATCTGCAAACAGGGACAATTTGACTTCCTCTTTTCCTAATTGAATACCCTTTATTTCCTTCTCCTGCCTGATTGCTCTGGCCAGAACTTCCAGCACTATGTTGAATAGGAGTGGTGAGAGAGGGCATCCCTGTCTTGTGCCAGTTTTCAGAGGGAATGCTTCCAGTTTTTGCCCATTCAGTATGATATTGGCTGTGGGTTTGTTGTAGATAGCTCTTATTATTTTGAGATACGTCCCATCAATACCTAATTTATTGAGAGTTTTTAGCATGAAGGGTTGTTGAATTTTGTCAAAGGCCTTTTCTGCATCTATTGAGATAATCATGTGGTTTTTGTCTTTGGTTCTGTTTATATGCTGGATTACATTTATTGATGTGCGTATGTTGAACCAGCCTTGCATCCCAGGGATGAAGCCCACTTGATCATGGTGGATAAGCTTTTTGATGTGCTGCTGGATTCGGTTTGCCAGTATTTTATTGAGGATTTTTGCATCAATGTTCATCAAGGATATTGGTCTGAAATTCTCTTTTTTGGTTATGTCTCTGCCAGGTTTTGGTATCAGGACGATGCTGGCTTCGTAAAATGTGTTAGGGAGGATTCCCTCTTTTTCTATCGATTGGAATAGTTTCAGAAGGAATGGTACCAGTTCCTCCTTGTACCTCTGGTAGAATTCAGCTGTGAATCCATCAGGTCCTGGACTCTTTTTGGTTGGTAAGCTATTGATTATTGCCACAATTTCAGAACCTGTTATTGGTCTATTCAGAGATTCAACTTCTTCCTGGTTTAGTCTTGGGAGGGTGTATTTGTCGAGGAATTTATCCATTTCTTCTAGATTTTCTAGTTTATTTGCATAGAGGTGTTTGTAGTATTCTCTGATGGTAGATTGTATTTCTGTGGGATCGGTGGTGATATCCCCTTTTTCGTTTTTTATTGCATCTATTTGATTCTTCTCTCTTTTCTTCTTTATTAGTCTTGCTAGCGGTCCATCAATTTTGTTGATCTTTTCAAAAAACCAGCTCCTGGATTCATTAATTTTTTGAAGGGTTTTTTGTGTCTCTATTTCCTTCAGTTCTGCTCTGATTTTAGTTATTTCTAGCCTTCTGCTAGCTTTTGAATGTGTTTGCTCTTGCTTTTCTAGTTCTTTTAATTGTGATGTTAGGGTGTCAATTTTGGATCTTTCCTGCTTTCTCTTGTGGGCATTTAGTGCTATAAATTTCCCTCTACACACTGCTTTGAACGTGTCCCAGAGATTCTGGTATGTTGTGTCTTTGTTCTCGTTGGTTTCAAAGAACATCTTTATTTCTGCCTTCATTTCATTATGTACCCAATAGTCATTCAGGAGCAGGTTGTTCAGTTTCCATGTAGTTGAGCGGTTTTGACTGAGTTTCTTAATCCTGAGTTCTAGTTTGATTGCACTGTGGTCTGAGAGACAGTTTGTTGTGATCTCTGTTCTTTTACATTTGCTGAGAAGAGCTTTACTTCCAACTATGTGGTCAATTTTGGAATAGGTGTGGTGTGGTGCTGAAAAAAATGTATATTCTGTTGATTTGGGGTGGAGAGTTCTGTAGATGTCTATTAGGTCCACTTTATGTAGAGCTGAGTTCAATTCCTGGATATCCTTGTTAACTTTCTGTCTCGTTGATCTGTCTAATGCTGACAGTGGGGTGTTAAAATCTCCCATTATTATTGTGTGGGAGTTTAAGTCCCTTTGTAGGTCACTGAGGACTTGCTTTATGAATCTGGGTGCTCCTGTGTTGGGTGCATATATATTTAGGATAGTTAGCTCTTCTTGTTGAATTGATCCCTTTACCATTATGTAATGGCCTTCTTTGTCTCTTTTGATCTTTGTTGGTTTAAAGTCTATTTTATCAGAGACTAGGATTGCAACCCCTGCCTTTTTTTGTTTTCCAGTTGCTTGATAGATCTTCCTCCATCCCTTTATTTTGAGTCTATGTGTGTCTCTGCACGTGAGATGGGTTTCCTGAATACAGCACACTGATGGGTCCTGACTCCTTATCCAGTTTGCCAGTCTGTGTCTTTTGATTGGAGCATTTAGCCCATTTATATTTAACGTGAATATTGTTATGTGTGAATCTGATCCTGTCATTATGATGTTAGTTGGTTATTTTGCTCGTTAGTTGCTATAGTTTCTTCCTAGCCTCGATGGTCTTTACAATTTGGCATGTTTTTGCAGGGGCTGGTACCGGTTGTTCCTTTCCATGTTTAGTGCTTCCTTCAGGAGCTCTTTTAGGGCAGGCCTGGTGGTGACAAAATCACTCAGCGTTTGCTTGTCTGTAAAGTATTTTATTTCTCCTTCACTTATGAAGCTTAGTTTGGCGGGATAGGAAATTCTGGGTTGAAAATTCTTTTCTTTAAGAATGTTGAATATCGGCCCCCACTCTCTTCTGGCTTGTAGAGTTTCTGCTGAGAGATCAGCTGTTAGTCTGATGGGCTTCCCTTTGTGGGTAACCCGACCTTTCTCTCTGGCTGCCCTTAACATTTTTTCCTTCATTTCAACTTTGGTGAATCTGACAATTATGTGTCTTGGAGTTGCCCTTCTCGAGGAGTATCTTTGTGGCGTTCTCTGTATTTCCTGAATCTGAATGCTGGCCTGCCTTGCTAGATTGGGGAAGTTCTCCTGGATAATATCTTGCAGAGTGTTTTCCAACTTGGTTCCATTCTCCCCATCATTTTCAGGTACACCAATCAGACGTAGGTTTGGTCTTTTCACATAGTCCCAAATTTCTTGGAGGCTTTGTTCATTTCTTTTTATTCTTTTTTCTCTAAACTTCCCTTCTCTCTTCATTTCATTCATTTCATCTTCTATCAGCGATACCCTTTCTTCCAGTTGATCGCATCTGCTACTGAGGCTTCTGCATTCTTCGCGTAGTTCTCGAAACTTGGCTTTCAGCTCCATCATCTCCTTTAAGCCCTTCTCTCCATTGGTTATTCTAGTTATCCATTCTTCTAATTTTTTTTCAAAGTTTTTAACTTCTTTGCTATTGTTTTGAATTTCCTCTCGTAGCTCAGAGTAGTTTGATCGTCTGAAGCCTTCTTCTCTCAACTCATCAAAGTCATCCTCCATCCAGCTTTGTTCCGTTGCTGGTGAGGAACTGCGTTCCTTTGGAGGAGGAGAGGTGCTCTGTTTTTTAGAGTTTCCAGTTTTTTTGGTCTGTTTTTTCCCCATCTTTGTGGTTTTGTCTACTTTTTGTCTTCGATGATAGTGATGTACAGATGGGTTTTTGGTGTGGATGTCCTTTCTGTTTGTTAATTTTCCTTCTACCAGACAAGACCCTCAGCTGCAGGTCTGTTGGAGTTTACTAGAGGTCCACTCCAGACCCTGTTTGGCTGGGTGTCAGCACCGGTGGCTGCAGAACAGCGGATTTTCGTGAGACCACAAATTCAGCTGTCTGATAGTTCCTCTGAAAGTTTTGTCTCAGAGGAGTACCCGGTTGAATGAGGTGTCAGTCTGTCCCTACTGGGGGGGTGCCTCCCAGTTAGGCTGCTCAGGGGTGAGGGACCCACTTTAGGAGGCAGTCTGTCCGTTCTCAGATCTCCAGCTGCGTGCTGGGAGAACCACTACTCTCTTCAAAGCTGTCAGTCAGACAGGGACATTTAAGGCTGTGGAGGTTCTCGCTGAGTTTTTGGTTGTCTGTGCCCTGCCCCCAGAGGTGGAGCCTACAGAGGCAGGCAGGCCTCCTTGAGCTGTGGTGGGCTCCACCCAGTTCGAGCTTCCTGGCTGCTTTGTTTACCTAAGCAAGCCTGGGCAATGGCGGGCGCCCCTCCCCCAGCCTCGTTGCCACCTTGCAGCTTGATCTCAGACTGCTGTGCTAGCAATCAGCAAGACTCTGTGGGCATAGGACCCTCCGAGCCAGGTGCAGGACACAATCTCCTAGTGTGCCGTTTTCCAGGCCCGTTGGAAAAGCGCAGTATTAGGACGGGACTGACCCGATATTCCAGGTGCCGTCTGTTTCCCCTTTCTTTGACTAGGAAAGGGAACTCCCTGACCCCTTGCGCTTCCCGAGTGAGGCAATGCCTCGCCCTGCTTAGGCTCGCGCACAGTGCGCTTCACCGACTGTCCTGCGCCCACTGTTAGGCACTCCCTAGTGAGATGAAACCGGTACCTCAAGCAGAAATGCAGAAATCACCCGTCTTCTGTGTCGCTGGGGCTGGGAGCTGGAGACTGGAGCTGTTCCTATTCGGCCATCTTGGCTCCACCCCGCCTTTTTACTTTCTTGGTGGTATCATTTGAAGCACAAATATTTTAAATTTTGGTGTCAGAGCTGTGGGTTTTATTAAATAATATGCCACCATTGTGCTTCGGTAAGGTGGAAGAGAGCTTTCCTCTCGTTAAAAGTTCTCAAAAAAGGTAGAGCTGCAAGTTCCTTGCTACTATTACACCTCTTTCCTTCCTCCCTGTGTAGCCTGTCCTGTGACTATGATGGCCACACTATAGGAACAGGCCTGTTTTGGCTTTGAGCCTCCAAGAGTGGCAGAAGCTGGAACTCTGTCAGCATTTTATTAAGAGATTGCTATTTCCAAGATGTTAATAGATACTGTGAATCTCATCTTACACCTCTATTCTCTACTGGGTTTTTTTTTTCTAAATGTAGCGCTGTTCCTGGCTGCTGAGCAGCTCTTGTCCTTGACTGACAGCAAGGTATGCAGTTGTGGAACTCATTGGCCCTGGAGATAACCAGATAACAGCACCCCTAACAAGAGGAGCCACTTTTCCGTTAAAACTTTGCTGCTGGTTCACAATCCTGTATCTAGAACTTCATGCCATTGGGACATTAGACACCAGTGTGTCTCAGGCATCTGAATGTCATGGATCAATATGGTTTCAAACCATATTTTGAATACCCCAACATTTACCTTAACATACATTAAGTTTTAATTTTCTCCAGTAAGGACATTTGGCAACATAACTGCCATTCATGGCAGAAAATAACTCAGATTTTCCTATCAAGAGAGTACAAAAGATGTAATGTTAAATAAATTTACCTTTGTGAAGAGTCAATATATTATTCCTACTTTTCTATCCACCACTCAAAAGCATATTACAGTCTATAGATTCATATCTGAGAACCACAGTCTTACATACCTAGGATAAATCTTTGTTGGAAAAGTAGAACCTTCACTTAATCAGGTATTTACTGATTAAGTTACTGATCTGTATGATGCCAGATACCAGTTTTATACCGATTATTTCCGTGCACCACATTAAGTGTTTCAGTTGGTATGTTTAGACACATGTTTCTGTATTTTGTATGTATTTCTGCTAATATTTGAGTAGTTCTTCAATAACACAGATGAGAAAGAAGAATTATTTTAGATATACGTGAGTATAAATATGAATTTGACCTTTAAGGATTAAAAAGAATCATCAATCAAAAGGTAGAACGGAATCTATTTATAAATACAATGTGTAACTTCTGGATTATGTATGTATAGTCTAGGCTGGGAGTACTATATAAATTCTATTGATTTTGTCTCATCTGAATTACAATGTCAAATAGATACTAGGGTTTTACCATAAGATAGTTATGGGCTGTCTCATTGGCACATTAATTACAGTAATTGGGCAGTAAAGAAGCCATAGGAATAGATAATAATGCTGTATGTTTTGATGAGATTGTAGTTATAACCCCTTATTTATGGTAATAAAACCTTGTTAATTGGCACTGCTGACAAGCTCTTTTGCTTTCCTTTTCAACTTTCCAAGTTGGTTTATCAGTCTATTTAGGAATTAGAAGCTGAGAGCCACAAAATATACAATAAAGCTCACATTGCAAGATGTTCTGTACTTGTTCATGCTATAGACATTGAATTCATTCAGCAGTATTTGCTAATTATTGTTCCAAGTGCTCTTAAGTATTCAGAGATGTATAAAGCAGTGCCTACTCTGAAAGGTTAATAATGGAGAAGTGAGGTAAAGTATCTATATATAAAGAAATATGACTGACATTTATTGAGCAACATATGTGAGGCTCATGTGATAAGTTCCTTAAAAGCAGGACAAAAGAGTATACAAGTTCAGAGGAAGAAAAGATGATTCCAGGCCTGTGTGATCATTGAAACTATAAGTCTCAGTGGTAGAGGAATTACTTTGCATCTATGACATAAATCTTTGAGCTATCTCTAAAGATACATCTACATTGTAGAACCGTAGTGAGAGGTAGGTGGCTAAATGTACTGACATGGAAATCAACTTTTATTCTAGGCTTAGCTGCACTGCAACCTTATTTTGTGTCCTTGAGTATATAAAATTGATGTAATAATATGTGTCCAGCATATCTCACTATGATGAATGAGATAATGTGGATGCCTGGTGAAAGTCAGATTGCTTGGCAGGTGTATATTTTTTTTTCAGGCAACTCAGGCCATACATTTGGATGGTAGTAAGCATAGCTTTCCATGACTAAATGGATTAATATCCTTATCAAAGTGTCTAATTTATTGCTAGGGAATAGCATATTCTGTGTAACATCTGAGCTGTTGTCTGAAAAAATTACATGAATTCCTTGGAGAAGCTGTCTGTGTGAATACATAGTAGTAGTATTGTAATCCGTGAACTATGTTAAAAAGGCAGTATATGTTTATTGAGATGCTATTGCTGGTTTAGGGGCTTTACAATTGGTTTTAAAATTCTTACATCATTTCCATTTTATAGGAGAGGAAACTGAGGCTTAGATAAGTTTTTAAAAGTTGCTTAGATAATACAGTTGTTTGAATTCACATCTGCTGAAATCTAACGTTAATGCTGTTTACATTGTAGAATGCTACTTTAGTTTGATGTTTTTCTTGCAGGTCACTGTAAGCCATTTATCTGCATGTATGTATGTGTAAATGTTATTTATTTGTTTACGTCACTAGGTTGCTTCTAGAACTGCTGGAGTTACTGTTTGACAAGTTTAATGCTGTAGCCACTGCACACTCTGTGGTCCTGGGATACCTGCAGGACGCTGTAGTGACTCCACTGACTCAGCAGGAAGATATCAAACTGTATGATATGGCAGATGTATGGGTGAAGATCCAAGATGTTCTACAGGTAAGAGCCTTTTACAAAGGGTGTCATCTTGATTCAGAGTAACAGTTTAGAATAACAGCAACAACAGCAACAACAAGCCACCTAAAACATTATCTTAAGAGTCATAAACAGGGTGAGAAAGTAATGCTTGCATTTGAATGTGATGTTGCTGATGGCATTAACTTCTACCATCTTCAAAAAACTTTTTAACAGGCCGTGTGCAGTGGCTCATTCCTGTAATCCCAGTACTTTGGGAAGCCAAGGCGGATGGATCACCTGAGGTCAGGAGTCTGAGACCAGTCTGGCCAACATGGTGAAACCTTGTCTCTACTAAAAATACAAAAATTAGCTGGGCATGGTGGCAGGCGCCTGTAATCTCAGTTACTTGGGAGGCTGAGGCAGGAGAGTTGCTTGAACTCGGGAGGCAGAGTTTGCAGTGAGCCACTGTACCACTGCCCTCCAGCCTGGGTAACAGAGTGAGACTCCATCTAAACAAAAAAAAAACCTTTTAACAGACTTCTTTTTTTTTTTTGGCAGACTTTAAAAATAGAAGCATATTCTCAATATGTGTAGTATCTGGCTTTCTGTTGTAGTATACTTTACTTGACTGGAATTAGTCATATATTAAGGTAAAAAACATTAAAATGTTCTTAAGCATTATTTTATAAACATGTACGTAGCTTAATTTTGTTGACTATTTCCTTACAGTCAACTTTTGCATATGTTGGGTTACATGACAGAACGAGAGCTTATTTTGAGAGATGAGAATAGATCTGTGAGGTATAAATGTATCACTTTGCTTGATTTGTTGAAGATTAGAGGAATAATATTATTCTTTGGTATGATGCTGCTGAAATTATATTTAGAAATTGTATTATATTTTTTCTCCGTATGTGAGCAAGATATATATTTGATTTGGCCAGATGGAAATTAGAAATATAATTAAGAGTTAGCTGAAGCAAGTTTGACATAACTAAATAGAAGTAACTTAGTTAGATAGTATCTGCTAATATGAAAAAAATTAAGTATATGTAGGGAATTGGAAAATGGAACTGTGTAGAAATGAAATTACTTGCATGGCAAATAGGAGTCTTTGCAGAAAAAAGTAGATCATGAATGTAAATTATAGTCATTTTTAGAATGTAGTCATTTTTTAGAATGTAGACGTTCTTGGTGGATTGAATGATTGATTCCTGGTTTTTCATTCATTAGACAACTTTTGGTACAGTGTATATGCTTTACTGCTGGTTCAGTAGAAATAATGGTGGTTCAGTAGAAATAATACTGGTTGAAACTTTTTACTGCTTTGTCAATTACCATGCCTGTAGTAGGTGCTTGGTGAATATTTGTTATCGAATAAAATATTTTTATGGGTTGGAGGCTGGTTTTTTAACATTTTGCATGTTGATATGCTTATCCGTCCTATGTAAATGTGTGCCTTTCATATCCATGTTTAAGTATGAAAAAATGCTAGATAAAAAATAATTAGAATTAGGGACTTCTGTTTCTCATCTTGATGAAGTTACCTTTTGCTGTAAGCAACTTAGGTAGTCAGCACAGTCAACTGAGAAAAAAGAACATACTAGGTGAGCTCTACCTTCATCCCTGCATCTTCCTCGTGAATACTTTCCAAACTATTAGCCCTTTGGTCAGATATGAAGCTGTGTGTACATCACAAGGCTTGGCAGAAAACAACTACTGTGGGACTGTGAGCTGAATGAAGATTTCAGAAGTTGGAAACTTCTCAGTAACGTTGGAGCTCAGACCAGCCAGTGTGGGGAAAGCTTGCTGAACATACTGTGCTTTCAGCTGTGACCTCAGAAAGGTCACACCTTATGAGTAGGGCTATTCTAGGAGTAGAAGACAGGCTACTATAGATATCATACAGCAAAGCCCCAAACCAAGCCTCTATTTTATCATCTTGATCCACCTGTAAATTTATTGTCTGATAGAACAAAACTCTCTCTAAAGTAAGACAACATAATTCAGTTTCTCAGTAACAAAGCAACCGCAATGTCTAGCACAGAATTATTATGCTTGTTAAAAAGCAGGAAAATGTGACTCTTAACCAGAATGAAAAAGTTGATAGAAATAAATATCTAAAATGAAAAATCCACCAGGGAGTGGTGGCTCACGCTTGTAATCTCAGCACTTTGGGAGGCCGAGGTAGGTGGATCATTTGAGGTCAGGAGTTCAAGACCAGCCTGGCCAACATGGTGAAACCCTGTCTCTACTAAAAATACAAAAAAATTAGCCGGGCGTGGTGGCAGGTGCCTGTAATCCCAGCTACTCAGGAAGCTGAGGCAGCAGAATTGCTTGAACCCAAGAGGTGGAGGTTGCAGTGAGCCAAGATTGTGCCTCTGCACTCCAGCTTGGGTGACAGTGTGAGACTCAATCTTAAATAAATAAATAAATAAATAATAAAATGAAAAATTCACCAGATGGATTTAGCTGCAGATAACATACTGTAGAAGAAAGGATCAGTGAATTTGAGGACAGATAAATGTAAACCATCCAAATCAAAGCACAGAGAAGAAATAGACAAAAGGAAAATGAGCAAAGCTATAATATCTTCAAGGATATTATGCAGCTTAACAATTATGTGGTTTACAGGTATAGAAGGAGAGAGGACAGAGAGATTGGGGTAGAAAGATGTCAGGAGAAATAGTGACCAAAAAGTTTTGAAATTTGTCGAGAAACATAAACCCACAGATACAAGAAACGTAACAAATCCCAAGCAAGATAAACACAAAGAAAATCAACAGATATGCACATTATGAAAACCAAAGAAAAAATTCTTAAAAATAGCCAGAGGAAGAAAGACACATTGCCTACAAGCAAACAATGATAAAAATTATCAGTGACATCTCATCAGAAACAATGCAAGCCAGAAGTCAATGTATCAATGTATGTCATTCTAAGAGTGTTGAAAAGAAACAAAAATTGTCAATCTAGAATTTTGTATTACCGAAAATGTTCTTTAAAATGAAGCTGAAATAGAGACATTTTCAAATGAACTAAAACTTAAAGAATTTGTCACCACTAGACTTTCACTTAAAGAAATGTTATGGAAAGTTTTTCAGCTGTGCGCGGTGGCTCATGCCTGTAATCCCAGCATTTTGGGAACCCGAGGCGGGTGGATCACGAGGTCAGGAGTTCAAGACCAGCCTGGCCAAGATGGTGAAACCCTGTCTCTACTAAAAATACAAAAAAATTAACTGGGTGTGGTATCTGGCGCCTGTAATCCCAGCTCCTCCAGAAGCTGAGGCAGAGAATTGCTTGAACTGGGGAGGTGGAAGTTGTAGTGAGCTGTGATCGCGCCACTGCACTCTAGCCTGGGCAGCAGAGTGAGACTCCCATCTCAAAAAAAAAAAATAAGTTTTTCAGGCTGAAGGAAAATAATACCAGATGGTAACTTAGATCTACAGAAAAAAGTAAATAGGGCCAGAAGTGGTGAATATGTGGACCAAAAAAAAAAAAAGTGCTTCCCCTCCCTCTGCATTTCTTGATTTTTTTTTTTTTTTTATTATTATACTTTAGGTTTTAGGGTACATGTGCACAATGTGCAGGTTTGTTACATATGTATCCATGTGCCATGTTGGTTTGCTGCACCCATTAACTCGTCATTTAGCATTAGGTATATTTCCTAATGCTGTCCCTCCCCGCTCCCCCCACCCCACAACAGTCCCCGGAGTGTGATGTTCCCCTTCCTGTGTCCATGAGTTCTCACTGTTCAATTCCAACCTATGAGTGAGAACATGCAGTGTTTGGTTTTTTGTCCTTGCGATAGTTTACTGAGAATGATGTTTTCCAGTTTCATCCATGTCCCTACAAAGGACATGAACTCATCATTTTTTATGGCTGCATAGTATTCCATGGTGTATATGTGCCACATTTTCTTAATCCAGTCTATCGTTGTTGGACATTTGGGTTGGTTCCAAGTCTTTGCTATCGTGAATAGTGCTGCAATAAACATACGTGTGCATGTGTCCTTATAGCAGCATGATTTATAGTCCTTTGGGTATATACCCAGTAATGGGATGGCTGGGTCCAATGGTATTTCTAGTTCTAGATCCCTGAGGAATCGCCACACTGACTTCCACAATGGTTGAACTAGTTTACAGTCCCACCAACAGTGTAAAAGTGTTCCTATTTCTCCACATCCTCTCCAGCACCTGTTGTTTCCTGACTTTTTAATGATGGCCATTCTAACTGGTGTGAGATGGTATCTCACTGTGGTTTTGATTTGCATTTCTCTGATGGCCAGTGATGATGAGCATTTCTTCATGTGTTTTTTGGCTGCATAAATGTCTTCTTTTGAGAAGTATCTGTTCATGTCCTTCGCCCACTTGTTGATGGGGTTGTTTGTTTTTTTCTTGTAAATTTGTTTGAGTTCATTGTAGATTCTGGATATTAGCCCTTTGTCAGATGAGTAGGTTGCAAAAATTTTCTCCCATTCTGTGGGTTGCCTGTTCACTCTGATGGTAGTTTCTTTTGCTGTGCAGAAGCTCTTTAGTTTAATGAGATCCCATTTGTCAATTTTGGCTTTTGTTGCCATTGCTTTTGGTGTTTTAGACATGAAGTCCTTGCCCACGCCTATGTCCTGAATGGTATTGCCTAGGTTTTCTTGTAGGATTTTAATGGTTTTAGGTCTACCATAAAGAATTTTTAAAATTTCTAAGTCAAAAACAATCATAGTGTATGTGGGTTTTATAATATATTTTAGAAGGCAATATATGACAATAATTACACAAAAGATGGGAGTACAGTAAATGATACTATGCTGTTGTGAATTTCTTACATAATTCATGAAGAGACATAATGTTTAGGGTAGCCTATGATAAGTTAAGGATGCGAATTTCAATCCCTAGAGCAAACATTAAAATTCTAAGGTAGATACATAGCTAAGAAGCCAGTTGAGGGTTGAACAGTGAATTGTGAATTGAACAGTGAATAAGTATTTGATTAATTCAGAAGAAAGGAAAGGAGGAAAAAGAACAAGGAAGAAAGAAATGATAAAAAACAAAGATAGGATGAATAGAACCCAAAAGCAAGATGATAGACTTAGCACCAAACATATCAATAATTACATTAGATATAAATTGACAAGATACTCCAGTTGAAAGACAGAGATTATACTGGATTTAAAAAAAACCAAGACCCAACCATGCTGTTTGAAGAGATGCATTTTATGATATTTTATTACTTAAAAAATTTTTAAATAATTTTAAAATTGTAGAAAAGTTGTGAGAATAAGAATAGTACAAAGAGCCATATACCTCTTTATTTGGATTCAGCTGTTCTTAATGTTTTACCACTTTTTTTCCTGTTTTCTCTGTGTATATATGGACACACACGTGCATTTTTCTTTGAAAAATGGACAGGAAGTTATCTACTCTGCTGTCTATATTCTTGTTTTGTCAACTGACCCAGTAATGTTCTATATAGCAGTGTTTTTGCCCCTCCAGTAGAGAAACCAGTTTAGAATCAGGTATTTCATTTAGTTGTCTTTAAACTTGAACATTTATAGTCTTTTTTTTCTCCTTTCTGATAGTGGCACTTTTGAAAAATATGTATCTCTCCCCTTTTAATACAAGTTTCTCATTTTGGGTTTAAAAGATACGCTTTAAACATAAGATTAAACATATGAGAATGGAAAGAGATAACCATGAAATACTAATAAAAATAGCTAGTATTACACAAATACATCAGACATTTTTAGAATATATAAATGTAATTATTTGTATTATAGTACTTATGACATTTAGAACTTGAATACATCAAGGCCTAGAAAGTATGTTATGGACTATGTAATTTTACTTATGGCAAGGTCATAAAATGCTTTCTGAATAAGTTTTTACGACCCCCCCCATCTTTGGCTTTTACTTATGTTCTGAACCAAAAACAGTTATTAAATCTGTTAGGATCCTAGTTAGAATACTTCCATGAGGAATTAGTTATGATAATAAACAAAGTCAGATATCATGTCTTCCCTAACTCTGCTTACTTTGTAATTGTCAGATATATATAATTCCTGTACAGCTGAAAACGAAACCCATTATTTCATAATAAAAATGATTGTAATGAACTAAGCAACTTTAAATTCCATCAGATATTAACAGGTGACATTTACAGATTAAAAATAGGCTTTTCTGGCTTATTAAATGAGTTATACGTTTCATACATGTAGTTTAAAATGAGTGTTTTGGCCGCATGTTCTCACTCATAGGTGGGAATTGAACAATGAGAACACTTGGTCACAGGAAGGGGAACATCACACACTGGAGCCTGTCGTGGGGTGGGGGGAGGGGGGAGCGATAGCACTGGGAGATATACCTAATGTAAATGACGAGTTAATGGGTGCAGCACACCAACATGGCACATGTATACGTACGTAACAAACCTGCACGTTGTGCACATGTACCCTAGAACTTAAAGTATAATAAAAATAAAATAAAATAAAATGAGTGATTTGGGGATTCTGTCTTTAAGTTATGGAATGAGTTGTTTAAACAGCTTTATTGAAATATAATTTACATGCTATGAAGTTTACCTATTTAAAGTATAGATTTCAGTGGTTTTTAAATTATGTTTATGGAGTTGTACGACCATCACAATCATATCATTTTAGAACATTTTCATCTATGCCAAAAGAAACCTTGTATCTATTAGCAGTCACTCCTCATATCCCACTCCCTTTACCTCTAGGCCTAGCCTGTTAGGTACTGATCTACTTTTTGAAAATGACTTATTTTTATCATGGATCCATGATCTTTATTTTTTTATTTTTCAAAAATATGGATCCTTGGAAATTTTATAGTTTAAGAGAAAGTAGACAAGATGAATTTAAGACACTAAAAGAGGTATCAATTATGTGTTATATCTGTCAGAAACTTGTAGTCTCCAAATTAATTATACACTTGGCAGTGCTGTTGCTATTCCATGTTAATGCATACACGTACCAATGGCATAAGCTATTTGACAGAGAAAGAACATAGAACTGAAACTGTCTAATGAAAGGTGAGAGGTCTGACATAGAAATAACATTTTATTTCATGTATTTTGTTTAATTGCTCTGAGGCCAAGATATGGCAGTGTTCTTTGCATTTTTGCTTACTTTTTCTTTCCGCATTTTTCTTCACCTCTTAACTATCTACTTTTCTGCCCTCATCTTTTTTCTTAAGCATGTTGTGGAAGAATGGCCTTAGTCATGACTTGAGTTAATCTGTTGATTGTTTCTTAACTATCTATTCTACTCATCTTTATTATTGTCCTATAAATTTGAGCATAGAGCATTTTTGAATAAGAGGTTCATATAAATATTTTAATTTGTAATTGCTATGCAATAAAAATTGTTATATAACTTTTAAATTATTTTTAGATTTCCATGTTTTCTAGTTCTCTCAGAATTCTTTCAGGTTATACAGTACTGAGTAATATTAAACTATATACCCATCAATAAACTAGATGGCTAATGGCACAGACACACAGATGGACTAATGTTGCTGAATGTAAGAAGAGTAGTAGATGTAATATGTAATGTTATTATTCTGAGACATGTTGAATGGCCCAAGAAAGGTTTTGGAGATTGATGATGAGTTGATCCTTGGAGGATTTGTAGAGGTAGAGGAGATGGGAAATGGCACTCCAGGTAGGTGGAAAGGCTCATGAGATAATGTTTGCAAGTGGCAAAAAAGGAATGAATAGACAAGGATATTCAGGGATAGGTAAGAAGAAGAGTTTAGCATAACTGAAGGTTTATTTTGTGGATCTGATGATAAGCTTGGATAGGTAGATTTGGGTGCAGGTTGTGAAAACCTGTTAGGGTTATCTAAGTGGTTTGTGATTTATCTTTAGAGTAATAGTTTCTGAACCTGGTTACACATTTGGCTTATCTAGGGATTGATTCTTAGCTCCATCCTACACCTTATGAATGACAGTCACTGTGGATAAGGACTACATTCTGTTTTTTAGCTCCTAAGGTGATTCTGATATATTTGTGTAGGATCTTGTATTTGGAAGTCTTTGTGTTGGGTAAGTGGTTCTCAATGTATACCTCTTGGACCATCATCAGCATTATATGGGAACATATTAAAAAATGCAAATTTGTATCCCCACCTTTGACTGAAACAAGAACTCTGGGGGCGGGACCTTCAGGTGATTCTTACGCACACTGAAGTTTGAGGACCTTTGCTGTAGGTAATACGGGAACTTTGGAGATTTATATTGGAGTATGATGAGATGAAGGAAGATTAATGTGGTAGCAATGAAAAGGACTGAGTGAAAAGGACTGAGTAGAGAGGGTAGAGACTAAGACAGGCAAACTATTTTGTAGGCTAGTGGAGAGTCTATGCATATATTACTTGAGGTATTGTTTAGTAGTGAAGTAAACAAGACAGGCTTTGGTGTATGCTAAAGGAATACAAAGAAGGGAGAAGAAGATTTCTAAACCTTTTCAGAGTCTTTTAGAAACTAGTCTTTTACAGCCTAGTTTCCAATATGACAGATATTTTAATGATGGTTTAGTGTTAAATTACTGGGACCAACTATGTGCTGAGTACTGGGGAATAGAAAAAAATACATGAACACCGGAGAGCCCCGGCTGGGAAATATTTAATGTTCACTTATATGGAGGGTTTAGGACGAAGATTTTTGGTTAAGTTTCTATGTACAGTTTTACACATGGAGCCGATTTAGTTTTCATGTACTTGTTGGAGGAATGTTCTTTAGGTTAGAAGTCATTCCTGGAGAACAAAATAATTGAACAGAATACTAGAAGCCTTTAGTTAAGTATGTAACAGAATGAATGAAGATGATGGGATATTATGATGAATAGTTATAAGTGTTTAGAGTTCAAATTTCTGTATTTCTTTGAATGGAAAATGTTTCCTGCTGAAAAGCTGAAATATTCCTTGTATATTAAATTCTTTGTATAGTAAATTAATTCTTGGAAGAGAGAGTAATTTTTGATCTTTTAATGACTTCAGCAGTTTTTTTCCCCACTGCAACTTGGGCTTTCCCTGGCAGCCAGAACCCATCCTTTAGTTGGAAGGCTCATTTGTCTCAGCGTGTTTTTGTCTGGAGACAGACAGTGAGGAGACAAGGCTATAGCTATCATAGTAACGGGGTGTCATAGTTTTTCCCTGGTGTCAGCCCTGTGACCACACGCCATTGCACTCCTTTTTCAGTTTTCACTCTTTTTGAAACTGTGATAATAGAAATACATGTTTTTGCCCTTTTGAGCAGCAGCAGTACCTTCCAAAATGACACCTACTTGGTGACAAGTGTGTCATATTGTTGGCTGTGTGTTTTCAAGTGTATGAAAGACTGAGGTACACTAGAAACACAAAATATTCAATCTTGTTGAATTCTGCATAGCAAAGGAAGAGGATCACTTTGAACAAACCCATTCTCCAGATGTTATGATTCTGTAAAAAATCTAAATTTTTTTCACATCTCATTTCAAAACACAACTGTCGATTTAGCCATTGTTGACTTCAATGTGTAACTCCTTGGCATGCTAAGCAGTGTCTACAGATGGGGACAGTGGGTTCTGATTATGCTGTTTACCACTAGCAGTGACACCTAGAACAAGTCACTTTACTTTTCTGAGTGCCTTGATTTCTTTTTTTCTGGAGATTTCGGAGACAGAATGTAAAATCATTTTAGTTTTGTTAACTGCCATATAAATGTTTAGTGATAAAATTAACCTCTTGCAGAGAGAGCTTGAAGTTTGCTGTCAGGTAAGAGAATCCACAAAATTATTAGTACTGATCCTTGACCTGGAGGAGATTTTCAAGGAGACAGATGCAATTTCTATTTTGAATCCAGGTCTGAAACTAGGTTATTCTTAGGTTCTGTCGACTTTTATATTTTGGTTAGCTGAGGATTCTATACCCTAAAGTAAAACAAGCCTGTTTTAGTATTTCAGGCCAGAAAATGTATGAGAGTATTCTCGCAGAAATAGTTTTTCGTCATTTCTCAGCCTGTAAAACTTTTTGATAACCTCTATTTTGCGTGGCATCGTGAAGTCATGTTGTTGGCCAGGCCATTGAATCTCCACAAAAGTGCTTGCTCCTAGAATGTTTCTTCTGGCTTGTCAATGGATAGTATGCTGCCAAATGAACAGAATATAATTAACATTTACAAGTTAAATTAAAAATCTTCTAAATTCAAGTTTGTTTCTATAGCACCAGAAATCTCCCTGTGTTGTTTTATGTTCACTACTAATTCTTCAAGCAGGAACTGATGAGCAGCCAGGGAGATTCCTCTGGCTTCTAGTACAGACGTAGCAAATGCCCAAATCAGAGTGCTAGGGTGTCTAATGCGTAGTGAAGTGTGATGTCAATGTCGTGGACATCTTAATACATTGTGGCAAACTTTAGAAAATAGTAGCTTGGCAGGGGATACCCCAGAATAGGTTGATCTGGTAGGAAGGCTGTTCTCCTTAAATTTTCACATACCCGAGATGGGCCTGCTCGGGCTTCATTACGTCTTGGCCTAGAGAACACAGGTGTAGAAATGGCAGGTCTTCCTTCTCCCTCACTGCCTCCAAAGCTTATCTCTGTCTGGTTTTGTCTGATATTTTAGAGGGTGAACTGTTAAAAGCCAAGTGTCTGTCAGACTCATGCTGCTACCACTCCTTTAAGTGTGCTCATCAAGATTTGGTGCACCTGGGCCAAGGCAAGACTGTTGCTAGGAACCAAGAGGCCATAATAAGTGGTGGTGATTAATAGCATGAAGTGAAATAGTGTGATGTAGAAAGTATCATTCTGTGATTTGAGTGAAATTAAAGCTACTGGCATGACCTTCACTGACATATTGCTCTTGCCTACTTGAGAAGGTTTTAGAGCAACGATAATTACATTTTCCTGAATTGGTCTTTTTTTTTTTTTAAAGCGTATTTTTAAAAAAAAAGTATTCTGATTGTGGAAGCAATGAGTATGTCTGAATCCTTGAGTATAGCGATAGTTCTTCTGATTTTTTTTTTTTTTTTTTGCTGTATACCAAATTCTTCAGAAACTTGGTGGCTTAAGACATCAACCATTTTATTTCTCATAGTTTTGTGAGTCAGGAATTCGTGAAGGCTCCAATGCACAGTGCTTCTACTTGACACGGCATTGGCTGAGAACATTCACTTGGCTGCGCATCTGCAGCATGGACTGGTTAGAAGGTCCAAGAA
Source organism: Symphalangus syndactylus (assembly GCF_028878055.3). Lineage (NCBI taxonomy): Eukaryota > Metazoa > Chordata > Mammalia > Primates > Hylobatidae > Symphalangus > Symphalangus syndactylus. The sequence continues at coordinate 123,338,320 of NC_072428.2, forward strand.
GACTTTATTATATATCTGGCACCATCACACTTCTCCACGTGGGTTTTGTTTCACCACATGACCTTGCAGCAGCATTGTCTCAGGGTAGTTGGACTTCATACATGATTGCTAGCTTTAACTAGAGAGCATTCTAACTAGAGAACTCCTTTGTTCAAGTGAGTTAATTCTTATAGTAGTTACACTTTATCACTTTACACTCAAGCACTGAAATGATTTTTTATATGTTATTAATCCCTTTGATCTTTCTGTTGTTACAATTTGTCATATTGCGCCCCATTTTAGAGATGGAGAAACTGTGATGGGTTTTAAATCATGTTTTTTAGCACCAAAGAGTCAAATATGGAAGTCAGCTTGCCTTAGCTTTCTTTTGCAATTTTTAAGTCATTGATTTAAAAGCCTACTTTGGCTTATACTTTGGCATCTTGACATTTTACTTAAGAGAATCTGTGATAACTCTTTCAACTGATTCATTTAGTTGAAATTATTTCAGTTCACATATTTTTAAAATCAAGGCTTTGTGTTGAGGAATATGTCCAACCAGGGATTTGTTTGTATATATAGAAGTGTGTTTACCACTATACATGTATACATGTATTCATGTATGATTGTTTTCTAATTGTGAATATTCAGGATTCAAGTTTTTTTTTTTTTTTTTACATTGACAGATATAATTGTACATATTTACTGTGTGGATTTCAAGTTTAAAAGAATAGCCATCTCTGCATAGAGATTTGTCTTTTCCTGTTTTAAAATACCAAATATTTTGAAAAAGGCACTGAGATTTATTTAAGCCTTTGCATTACCCTATACAGTCAAGAAAGGTAAGGCTATGTCTTTTTTGTTTTTGGCAGTGGCTTCAGATTAGATCAACTGAATGTTCTGAATATTTTGCTAGTTATGGCTATTCCAGTGGTCACTGGGCCTCCCACCATTCCTCTCCAGAGCGAATGGTAATTGCAATAGCTGTGACTTCCTCTGTCCCTGTTTTTAGAAGGTGTTGCTTTCTCTTGTATATCTTGCTTTTATGAAGTGGCTGTCAGCAGGGAGCACAAAGAGGCTCTCTGGCAGTTGCTGTTCCTTCAAGAGCATGCTTCTTTTGCCTGTTTGTCACTCCAGTGAGGACTGCTTTCTGGTAGTGAAGGGAGCAACCCTTCGCCACTTTAGTTTGTGCCACTTATACTCTTGTTCAGGGTTGAAGGCTGGAATATAGAATGGAGGGATATTACTGATATGTGTACCATAACGTGTATGCAAAGCTTAATTTATAAACTGAGTGGAAGTGAAATTGTAGGATATTAATATTTTATGCCCTTGACTTTAAACCTTCTGTGGTAAAAGGTGATGTAGAAACTGTTATTGCACCATTTCTTCTAATTGTGGCTTGTAAGATCTCCATTAGTTGGAATTCTGCAAATGAAAGACGTAATGAAAGAAGAGTTTCGTTTTTTTTTTTTTGTGAATCTTTGCTGTACTGGGCAAGACTTAGTTGTTCTGGTAAAGAGGTGGCAAGAAACACCAATGCAGAAGTCAGACAGTGCACTATAATGTATTGAACCCCATTATTTGGTCTATTTTAAATGTATGTATAATCTGGTTGATGAAGTCTTCTGGATTCTGTTATCCTAGTCATGGTCAGTCTTAGTTTTGTTATATTTACTATCTTAAAGCAGCAAATCTCTGTGGGGATGCACAATTAGAATGGCCTGTGGACCCCTCATCTCTAGAGCATGCTTCAGTAGGTTTCTAACTGATTCTAATGCACACTCCTGGTTAAGAGGCAGGATTAGTAAGTGATACAGGATTGGTCATATTAAAATCAAATCCTTTAAAGTCTTAAGGGGTTGAAGAGGTTTACAGAAGGCAAATTTTGATTCATTTTGAAAGATATGTCACGTTTAGGAGAATGTGTTCTGCAACGTATAGTAAATGAAGATAGAATTATGAAACTTCATAAATATGGGGAAGTGCTTTAATGTACATTACTATAAAGGGAAAAGAAAAACTAGACATCTGTGCTCTAACTGATCTCCATTTACAGATTTTGGTCAGTTTTATTTAGAGTAGCAGCCCAAAGTTGGCAAACATAGATAATTCCTATTTCTGACTTGAACAGTTGAGAATGTTGACAAATGCATTATTTCATCCAATAATTTCTTGGACTGGAAACAATTATATCATCATGTTAATTGTCTGTTATTAAGAAGGGGGTTTTCTAGGTTGCTTCCCCCCATTTATTACTTGTATGAATTTTTAAGGCTTATATTGATGAGATTTTCACGTAATGGAGGGGAGAAATTTTTTCCTTTTTAACATGTTCATGTAAAAGGAATTTAGGAAATTATTTTAATCTTTCTGGGAGCTAAGACAAAACACAAAACAAAAACACTGCAGAACAGTTTGTGGTCCCATGGACAAATGTTCAGTCTGAACACAAGTGCTAGAGAAGACCTTGGAAGGCTGAGGTCAGAATGGGTTAAAGTAGTTGAGTTCATGGGCAGAGGGGGACTTGGCATGTTTTCACACAGTTAAGTATAAATGTATAATATGAACAGCACTATAAAGAACTGGGGAAGATGGGTTTTGGGGGGTTTGTTTGTTTTCTTAGAACATGTTACCAAAAACAAAAACAAAAAAGATTGAATACTTTTGGATGATAGGGAGACCTTTGAAGAAGAGATTGGGTGGCTTGGACTTTGCCTTTTAAGCCATGGGCTGCGATTGTATTTTTTATTTTGTTTTTGCTATGGAAAATTTCAAACATGTTCAGAAATTGAACCAGTAGAATGGTTCCCCATGTATTCATTATCCAGTTTGATCAGTTTCAGCATTATCAACTTATGACTGATATTGTTTTCTATCCCTCCGTATTTCCCTCTCCTTTATTATTTTGAAACAATCCTAGAAATTATACTGTTTTATCCATATTTTAATATGTATCTCTAAAAAATAAGAACTCTCTTTTTAAAATTATACCTAAACATTGGCCAGGTATGGTGGCTTACATCTGTAATCCCAGCGCTTTGGGAGGCCGGGGTGGGTAGATCACTTGAGGTCAGGAGTTCGAGACCATCCTGGCCAATGTGGTGAAACCCTGTTTCTACTAAAAGTACAAAAATTAGCCAGGAATGGTGGCCTGTGCATGTAGTCTCAGCTACTTGGGAGGCTGAGGCAGGAGAATTGCTTGAACCAGGGAGCTGGAGGCTTCAGTGAGCCGAGATTGTGCCACTGCACTCTAGCATGGATGACAGAGTGAGACTCTGTCTCAAAAATAACATAAAATAATACCTAAAAACATAATTTCTTTATCATCAAGTATCCAGTCAGTGTTCACATTTCCAGTTGTCTCAAATATTATAATTTTTTTTTTTACATTTTGTTTGAATCAGGATCCAAATAAGATTTAAATATTGCAATTTGATTGATACATTTCTTAAGATTCTTTTAATCTATAAGTTCCTGCTCCATCTGTCATTTTATTTTTATCCCTTGAAATTTATTTATTGAAGAAACTATATCATTTGGTTTGTAAAATTTTCCACAGTGTGGCTGGCTTTGGCTGATTGCTAGCGTCATTTGCTATTTATTTTTGTCCTGTATCTTGGATCTAGAGCCTTGATCAGATTAAAGTTGATTTTTGGGGACATGATTACTTCATAGGTATTATGCATTTTTGGATAGAGGAGTAAAGTAGTGAAAGTAATGTTTTTAGGATGGCTTATCTGGCAGCAGTGTGCAAAATGAATTGGTAGAGGAAGAAATGGAGAGCTTCCAATTAGAAGGCAGGTTCAATCAATGTGAGAGGGAAAGGCTACAGTAAGGCAGGTGCAGGGAAAAGAAAGGCAATAGAGATGACAGAGATTTTGAAAGAAGGAATTTTCAAAACCTTTTAGGTTTAACTGTAAGAAATGGAGAGTCAGCTGGGCCTGGTGGCTCATGCCTGTAATCCCAGCACTTCAGAAGGCCAAGGCCAGTGGATCACCTGAGGTCAGGAGTTCGAGACCAGCCTGGCCAACATGGTGAAACCCTGAAACCCTGTCTCTACTAAAAATACAAAAAAACTAGCCAGGTGTGGTGGCAGGTGCCTGTAATCCTAGCTACTTGGGAGGCTGACGCAGGAGAATTGCTTGAACCCAGGAGACGGAGCTTGCAGTGAGCTGAGATTGCGCCATTGCACTCCAGTCTGGGCAACAAGAGTGAAACTCCTCCAAAAAAAAAAAAATAATAATGGAGAGTCTTAAGTCACATTGAAGTTGTGAACCTGAGTGACTGGGAAGTAGGGTCAGGAAGATGGTGCTTTGTGCATGTTGAATTGAAGGTCTGTGTATTGGTAGACTATCCTGTGTATTGGTAGACTATCCTTGCAGGAAGTGTATTAGTCTGTTTTCACACTGCTGATAAAGACATACTCCAAACTGGGCAATTTACAAAGAAAGAGGTCTAATTGGAATCACAGTTCCATGTGGCTGGGAAGCCTCACAGTCATGGTGGAATGCAAAGATGAGTAAGTCACATCTTACATGGATGGCAGCAGGCAAAAAAAAAAAAAAAAAAAAAAGCATGTACAGGGAAATTCCCATTTTTAAAACCATCAGATCTCATGAGACTTATCACTATCACGAGAACAGCACGGGAAAGACCCGCTGCTATGATTTAGTCACCTCCCACTGGGTCCTTCCCACAACACGTGGGAATTCAAGATGAGATCTGGGTGGGGACACAGCCAAGCCATATCAGGCAGCTAGATTGATCATGGGGGACCTGGGGAGAGGTAAGGGCAGGAGATAGAAATTTAGGAATTCTCTGTCTGCCTGGGAATAGCTGAAGCTGTACAAATGGACCAGCTCAGAAACTTGTGAGTGAACTGAGGAGCACTTTCCTTAAGTAGTTTGTCAGCTTAATCAGCTTTCTATAGTTGTCACAGCAAAATATTACACTGTCTTTAAAGACTGGAGTTTCTCATGATGATGCCACATTTTGCCTTTCTTTGCTTCTGTGGTTTTTCATCATTTATAGGTGATTTGGTAGCAGATTTTTGAGCAGGATCCAGCTGCTGTTCAGGTCAGGAGTGTTAGCTTTCCGAAGCTGGCGATTCCACTGGGGATGTAGACAGCTTGGGAGGAAATAAAAGACAAGTCCGTAAGTGAGCCTGGAAGGAGTGAAGAAGCAGAGCAAGCAGGACAGAAAGTGGGCAGGGCCAGCTATAGGGAAAGACCTTGGAGTTGAAGGGATTTGATAGACTTGCCTTAGTGTCTTTTAGTTCCTTCAGAAGCCCAGCCTGACCTACATCGTGAGAGAACTGGTTAGTGAGGGTGGGGCACCAAGAGTCCCCTTGTGTCCTCTCCTGCTGTTTCTCTCTTATATCCAGAGACTACAGAGAATGTGGTTTATGGGAAACTGCAAAACTTATATGTAATCATTTCAAAAGTCCTCCCTAGCTGAAAGGATTTTAAGAAAATGTGCTATTCAGAAATATCCCTTAACCTGTATAACAGCGTCTTATTTACTCATCTGTGTTTTGTGAATACTTTTCCCTAGTCGCAGAAGGATGGCAAAATAAATGTTTGCCATCAAATCTATACCTATAATTCAGTGAAGCATTGAACACAGGTGATGTGCCCTTCACAGGGGAATTGTGTTCAAAATCATTTTAATTTTTTATCCTCAGTAAGATTATATAGAAAATCTTATAGCTCTCAAAGGTGCAGATTATATTTTTCTGTAATAGTTCTGGGCTTCCCAGAAATTTTTGTTGGTGTTGCCAAAGAGTTGTGTCACGTAAATGAGTGGCACAAACCTTTTTTGACTAGCCACCTGAAAGTTATGAAGGCTTTTGAAAATCTAAAGTAAAATATAAAGTGAACACCACCACTGTCAACAAAATCCACTGCTTTGGATATGATTCCACAGGAAGGTGACGGCTGTCGCCAATTGAACTACAGCAAATGACGAAAGCTCAGCACGAATTAGCCAGTCTCATTGGGGTGATAAACGACAGCACATTAAATATGTGTTAGCAACGTGATATGGCAATGAAAAAAGCCAACACTATTTTTGGCTGTGCTGCACAAAACAGTATCTCATCACTGAGCTGGGCTGATCATTCCTTTCTACCCAGTACTTGTGAGGCAGCATCTGGGATGCTGTCTTGAGTGTAGGACACGTGTGTACTGGAAGGACAGACAAATGGGTAGGAGTCCCAAGCAGAGCATCTGCCGTGACTAAGGACTTTAGATGAGACAAGTTTTAGAAGTGGCATGTTTAGTAATGAGCATGGAAGTAAAGAGACGTTAACCTTTTCAGAGATAGGATGATGTTGAGGAAATACATCATAGACTCCTCATTAGTTGGCATTAGTTTAGTACAGTGCACTTTAGAGGAATTACCCAAATACTTTCACAGACAGCATATCAGCAAAAAGGGGCTCTAAAGCAAAATTAAGCAAGGACTTATTTATGGTCAACTATGTTTTAATCAAGAGATTAACATTGGCAGTGCTTGCTATAATGTGAGAAGGATAGAAAATAATAGATTACATAAGTCAGGTGCTTTTGATTGGAAATTCAAATGCAAATATTAAACCTGGGAACAATGGGGGTGAGACTTTATAGTTATCTTTAGAAATTCAAGTAAGAAATAAAGGAATTACTTACTTTCCACAGTAGTATAGGCAAGCACAACAGAAAGAAATAATTTAAGAAATACATAGTATAAACTGAATGTCAGGGAACATTTCTGCAGTGAGAGCTATTGGACCATAGGATATTCCCCTAGGAAAATTGGGTTGAATTTCATTGGACATTTGGTCCTGACAGAATTGAATGTGTATCAGTAGGGAAATAGACTGAATATCCCTGTAGGCATTTTTCATTTCTCTCTTCTCTGATTCTGGGCCCTGTTGATGATCTCTTCACCTGCTGTGATTAGGAAGAAATTTTATTTCCTGTTTTTCTACACCCAGGCACATTTTAGATGCTTTCCTGATTGACACAGGCTAAAAGTGGAGCTTCATTGCCCTGAGGTTGACCTGGCACCATCCCTCCTGGTGTTATAGAAATTTTTCCTTTCTATTTGGGAGGCAGTGTTAGGGTCCTTTACCTAAGGTGAATACATGTAATATAGAATGGGCCCATGTGTATAGGGTCAGTGTCTTCTTCAGATATATCTAGTAACTCAACAGGGCTGCAAGCTGGCCTCTTTGGGATTGAATGATGGTTTTATTTTTCCCTCTTCCCCCAGGACTTTACTTTGAAGAAAAAGGATATTTAGCAGACTAGGAGACCACAGACTTTTACTGTGTCCTGTAGAAATGTGAAAAATTTCAGGTTCGTGGATGGGAAAGGGGTACTGGAGAAGAGCTTGACTCCTTATGGTGTGACAGTGCTGTGTATGCCAGTCTTTGCCTGTAGCAGTATCGTTGTATAATCAAAGAAGTAAACTGAAAATGCGAATTTAATTTCAGGTTAATTACAAATGGTCTGTATTTCCTTGTTATAAACTAGTCTGTTGGATAAGATTGTTAGATAGATTGTTATCCAATCTTAGTCTATTGGATAAGATTGTTTTCTTAGCTTGGCATTCAAATACCTGTACAATTGGGACAATGTCTCTGCTTTTCCAGGCTTAGTTTATCCTTTTCTGTAGTAATGCTGTATTCCAGTTAAATCAGCCTTTCTTTCTGTCCTCTAAATATGACTCTGTCCTTTCCTATGGTAGTAGTTTTGTTTATTCCATACATCTTTCCTAGTGTCCTTGCCCTCATCGCTGAATACCTTCTCTGATATGCTCCAGTCCTCCGTCTTATCTATGAAGCACCCATTGATCATTTCCCTTCAAGAACTCATTGCATTTCTTGTTTTTACCACTCATTTGACATATCTAATAGTTATATTTTTCTTCCTCTACTGAATCCACATCTTTCCTTTTTAATCAGATTTAAAAGGCTCTCTTGAGGACCATTTCTTACATGTCTTTAAATTTCTCACAACTAGTCTTTAAGCCTTTGGAGAGAAGGAACTTATTTATGGTGCCTGTCTCTTCCCCTAAACTCAGAGTTTGGCAGTATGCACTCAATAAGTATGTCTTGAACAAATGAGTAGTAGATACTCTATACATATCTATTGATTGATTTAAGATTTGCTATAGACTGAATGTTTATGTCCCCCCCACCCCCATATTCATATGTTGAAAGCCAATCCCCAATGTGATGGTATTTGGAGATGGAGCCTTTGGGAAGTGGTTAAGTCATGATAGCAGAGCCCTCATGAATGGAATTAGTGCTCTTGTAAAAGAGGCCCCAGAGAGCTCCCTCGACAGTTCTGCCACATGGGGTTACAGCAAGAATATGGCCATCTGTGAAACAGGACAGGGGTCCTCACCAGACGTTAAATTTGCTGATGCCTTTATCTTGGACTTCCCAGCCCTGGAAATGTGAGGAATACATTTCTGTTGTTTATAAGCTACCTTTAGTGGTTTGAACTAAGACAAGGTTGAATTTTAAATGGTTTGTAAATGTGATGAACTTTGTAGATTTAAAAATCATGTAGCAGAAGACTCATAAAACTACGAAGGTTTGCTATATTCCCAGGAGACCAGTTCTTCCTGCTTTCTCCTAGACCAGCCTGCAATTAGATCATCCCTATATAAAGAGTTTCTGTTGGCCAGGCAGATTGTTAGCTCAGGTTTCCAGATATGAAATGATGTCATGAAATAATGGGCATGAAGTAATGTTGGCAAGAGAAACCATTAATAATTGGGACCGTCATAGTATTACTATTATATAGCCAATGCTCATGCATAGATAGTATCATTTCTATCATGGGTATGACAATAATAGATTTGGAAGAATGGTGAAAAATTTGATAATAGGTTAAGTGAAATTAAACTATACAAACTTGTCCTTTATTCTTTGAAAACGATTTAAATTTTTGATTTTTCATTTTAATTTTCTTACTCGTATTTAAAAATTTTTCCTTCATATCTTGCTATAAGTGAAATGTACTTGCTGCAAATTAAATCCATTTCTTTCAGTGATAGCTTTGGTTTGTAATTACCTTCTTTAATTGTTAAGTCTGTCCTTAGAATCATCAGAGCTTCTATTATGTAATTCTTTGGAGTAAACCCTAGTTAATCAGAGCATGCATTTCACTGGAGGGGCAGCTTCCAGTGAGTGATGTGAAAGTGTTTCCTCTGAGAAACGGAAACAGTTATGAAGTGTTTTGTGGTCCTCTTGGAGTTGAGGTGCTATAGAAATGTAAGGCTTTTATTACAACTCCTGACCTACTATACAGAATCATGCTAACATCATTGATGATTCTTTTGCATAATCAAAGAATTAAACATAAAAGTGATATTAATTTTCAGCTTCATTAGAGATGCAAGAATCAAAAGAGATGTTTGCCAAATGGGAAGGCACTAAATTGGTAGGAGAAAGAATTTTAATTTCAAGCTTCAAGTGAATGTTACAAATAACCTAGCATAAAAAAGACACTACCAAAAGTGCCTGACAGTGTCCTTTTTAAAGATCAGCAATGTTAAAAAGGGGAAAATGTAAAAAAGAAAAAAAAAAAGGAAAAAATAAACTATAAAAATATGAAATTAAAATTGCTGTATTTGAGTCAGTTTATAGTAGTAAATTACTTCTGAGAGCCTCAATTTGAAGATCACCAGCTAGTGTATGGTAATTAGTATAATTTTGCTGCAGTCACCAAATCTTTATATTATTTTTGCTGGTCAAACAGCAATACTTTTGCCTTTTTTTGTTTTTAACTTGGTCGCAATTGAAGATGATGAAAAATCCATTTACTCATGAAAGGGTAAATGCAACTTCCTGAAGTGAAATAGGGACATTTAAAGCACTCACATTAAGGAAAGTTTGCATTTTAAATATAAAGTAGTCTTAAAATTTTTCTCCACCCACATATAAACACCATTCCAATATGTGTGAAGAGCTGTTGTTCATCTTCTGGGATCACTAATCACAGGATTAAAGCAATGAGGAAGTATATACAGTGAAGAATGATGCCTTTTCTTTAAAATAAAAATCTGGAGGCAGCCAGAAGAGCTTGGGAAAATTCTTGTATTTTATATCTATTATGCTCTTGATTTTATATCTACTGTACCTGCCTGATGTGTGGCCAGCTGGGATGCAAATACGGCACAAGAAGTTCACAATATCAAAGCAGCAAGTGAATAGGACCCCAGAATGTGATTGTTATGAAAGTATTGAGATTATTACATTTAGGCCCTATGTGATTCTGGAGGAAGTGAGTTTTACTGCTCAGTAGAAAATTATATATATATACTGTATATATAAAATACACACACACACACACACACACACTGTATTTAGAAAGAAAAAGACCATCTGTTCATTCTGTCTGTATTTCTGTGGGGATTTAATCTGACAGTGAATCACTTGGGGTTTGTACAGAATAAACTTGTGCTAACATTTTTATGAAAAAGGGTAGGGAGGACAACCAAAATTTTCTCTTTAGGGATTGTTTAGCTCTGCTTGTTTTTTTTTTTTTTCTTTACAGCATACGAACATGGCAATATGATGATTGATGTTTTTTTTAAATTTTTTTTTTATGTTAGCCTTTTCTGATTCTACAGGAGAGGTTCATTCTTTTGTCTTAGCATGAAAATTTCTCAGGATAGACAGTAGCATCAGGAATGATCTTTAATAGACTAGTGGTTTTCAAAGAGTGGTTCCCAGACCAGCAGCATCAGCATCACTTAGGAACTAGTTAGAAATGCAGATTCTAGTGCTGTATCCCAAATCTCCTGATTGAGAAACTTGGAGGATGGAGCTCTGCAGTCTGTGTTTAGTAAGCCCTCCTGGTTATTCTGATATGCAGGAGAACCATGGAATTAGACACAGACTGTAATAATGAAATGCTAGTGTTATTTCAAGAAACTTCAACACTCAGACTCACTTTTGCTGATGAATATGACCTGGGCCAAACCTTAAATATCTTATTTCCTTCCACCCTCATAACACTTCGGAGAGCCTGCCATCATTATTCTTCCGTTCAGATGATGACACTCTGTTCATGCTCATTTGATTGGTAAGCAGTGAAACAGGCTTTGAATCTTGGTCTGATTTCAAAATTTATTTTCTTAACTGCTGTAGAATAGGAAGGTTTAAAAAGGAATGATTTTTAAGTGGCTATTCTTGTGACTTTTTACAACTAAGTATGTCATCAATTAGGAAAGTACCTGAGGAGTTGAGTGGCAAGTTGGGTGCCAAGAGCAAACCAGAGTATAATCTAGAACTCAGTTCTAGTCCTGACTGTACCTTTACTCTCTCTTGTTTATTTAGTTGGCCTAATGTCCTCTGAACAGGCTTCCTCCTGGGACACTTGATTCCTTAGATGACTGTACTTTTCCTGTGAAGTGTGCCTATTTTACAGTGAGGCTTTCCACTTCAAACTGGAAAAAATAAGCATAGTGGAGTGACTTTTTCAAGATCATTATCCCCTTTCAATGGGAGAGCTATAGTTTGCTTCTATTCAGTACCATCCTGTTGTGATGGAAAAAGAAATACAAACCAACCAAGATGTTGAAGTTTGCTTTTACCTGCATTTTATTTAGGAGCTCATTTGCAAACCTGACGTATTTCATTGACTTGTACCTTTGCTGTTTGTCACAACAATAATCATGATTCTTCCATCTCAAGCCTTGATTTGAAACAGCCTGGATCTGGTCCAGACAAAGCCCATCTAGTCATTATATCTAGGCCTGTTGATATCCTCTTGTTTGTTTTTGTTTCATTTGGTTTTCTTTCTTTCTTTTTTTTTTTTTTTTTTTTTTTTTTAAGACGGAGTTTCAGTCTTCTTGCACAGGCTGGAGTGCAATGGCACGATCTCCGGCTCACCGCAACCTCCACCTCCTGGGTTCAAGCGATTCTCCTGCCTCAGCCTCCCGAGCAGCTGGATTACAGGCCACCACACCCAGCCAATTTTTTTTTTTTTTGTATTTTTAGTAGAGGAGGGGTTTCTCCATGTTGGTCAGGGTGGTCTTGAACTCCCAACCTCAGGTGGTCCACCTGCGTTGGCCTCCCAAAGTGCTGGGATTACAGGTGTGAGCCACTGCGCCCGGCTCATTTGGTTTTCTTACCTGTCACCTATAGTTGCAGTCTCCTTTACTGAATTATTAGTTCTTAGGCATTAAGGACAGCTTCTTTGCTTTTTGTCTGTAAACTATTGCTGTGTCATTTTCACAGTGCATGCTCAATAATGTCATAAAGAATTAATATTTTGCCTCTTCCTTATTTTATTGTCCTTTCCTATTATTTTCCAGCCTATCTTCTGTATATTATTCCATTTATCTTTTCTGTTTGTGATTTTTTTCCTCTGTTCCCTCTGAGCATTTGTACTCGCCATTCCTGTACTGCAGATACACCATTGTTTTCTTCTCTCTCCATTTATTCTCTCCATTAATAACAAAATTAAAAAATTACAGCTAACATTTGATAAGAATTTACCGCATACCACTGTGCTTAATACTTTCTATGTATTATCTCATTTAACCCCAACATTTATAATGCCATTATTATTCTTAGTTTGTAGGTGAAAGTGAAATTTGGAGAGGTTAAGTGCCTTGCCCCGGCTGTTAAGTGGTGAGACTGAGATTCAAATTCAGCTGTATCTTAATTCCAGTTAAACTTTTAATTATAGTATTTTGCCTCCATTGTTTTCAAAAGACATAAAAACCTTTATGGCTTTGTCTGCTCTGCTTTAGTATGACATCTTATTCATGTATTAGGCTTAACCTGCTTATTGTAATCTGGAAAAAAAATATGCAGAGACCTCTAGGCCGACAGGCACCTACACCTAGAATAAGGATTTTCTGCTAGAGGGAACTGAATGTCATATGGGGCTGTGATGGGCTACAGCCTCCCAGGTTAAGACTTACTTCACATGGATCAAGCTATCTCCTCACTCCAGCAATGACAGTTAGTATATATGTTCATAACTAAGCTTAAATGCCATTTTTAATAAATATTAATACCAGTATAAGGTAAAGACAAGGATGCACATACAGTCCTATTATGAAATAGGGCTGTAGCAGCATTTTTCTCGTTTAGTTACTTCCTTCCAGTATTTCAATTCCTTTCAATCCAGGATCTTAGTGATTTTGTATTATGCATGTAAACCTTTTTCTTATTTCATGCTCCCTCTTTGCATTTGCTCTATTCAGTTGTATTGAATTTCTAATGTGGATTAGAGCACACAGTAGGGCTGCATCTTCATTTTAATAACTTTCCTTTCCAGGCACTTCTCAGTAATCCTTTCTTTTTTTAAGCCAGGTTTAGAGAGGGAGCTAAAAGCAGAACAAGACATTTGAGTTTGTATTGTTCTGCTTTATTTTCATAAGTTCCACATTCTCAACTGAATTTCTCTTTCTAGGGATGAAAGAGAACCCCATTACTTTTAGTTCCTTTCAGTGCCACTCTAACTTAGTGACTTGACTTCCATTTCTCTAAGTGGAAATATTTACATGTATTTCAAAGGATGCCCTCTGGCTTAGTTAGTATCTCTACACTGATTAGAGAATGTAAAGCGATGTTTAAGTGCTTATTATTTTTTAATTATATTTATAAAGGTTAAAATATAGATAACTCAACCATTATTATTATCATCATTTAGAATTTGTATACCATTTACATTTCCAAAGTGCTTTGTTCATGTAAATTAGTTCGTCCCCCTGCCATTCCTATAAATTATGTCAGTATTATCCTCTGAAATGTTGCCATTTTCAGTTTGTAGTTATTATTTTTATTTCAGACAACTACACCTTGTTCAAAGGGTGAAAGTGATTAACAGCTTTAAAACCACTAAAGGTAAACATTCTTAAATACCCTTGAAGTTAAGTAGATGCCGGAATTGCTGAGATGGCTGCCAAGCCAATGTTGGAGAATTTATTTTTTTGTACAGATTATATATATATATCTTTGATTTTCTTCTCCTGTTTATTTTGTATTTTTTATTCATATAGGAATGTGCACACATTGTATATTTTTCACAAATTTTCGTCAACTAAACCTCCCACTTAATCAACATTTGTGTCAGGGAACAACACACTACCAGCATCACTCGTTTATTGAATCTCGATTTGAGTGCGCGATTCTGCCTTACAGACTGAATCTGTCTAAACATCAGCATAGCTGGAATTATGGACACAATGAGTTTTCATGCTCAGATGTTGCTTTCATAATAAAACTAATTTCTGTATGTTCCAGAAGTGTTATCTTACTGGATTAAAGTAACACTGAGTAGTTGCAGTAAGAGATGCACACAAGATGTGCCTCATGAGTGGTGTAGACAGGATATACTGTTGGACATCACAGGAGCAAAGTTGTACCTTTTTAGAAATGCTTCACATGGAGGTGAAATTAGAGCTGGACTGCCCACTAGGGATAGAGGGCTTAGACATAAGTATAGGCTTTGGTAAGAGAAACAAAAAAGAGGGAGTAGTGGTGGCATGTATCCCATGCAGGGAAGATAGCTATGTCTTGCATATGACATGTTTTGATGCAGGGAGATGTCCAGTTTGTTTGGAATAAGGGTTCATGTATGGGTTTAGTCACCATTCAAATTTGAGAGTTAAATAGAGGTCAGATCTCTAAGGATTTTGAATGCTAGCTAAGGACTCATAGTGAACTAAACACTTACTGAATACCATCTATGTGTTAGGCACAATGCTCAGCACTTTTATATGCATTTTGAATTTATGCTCAAGACACTTGGGGCTGTGGGGGCAGGAGTTAGTGGCACTGAGATATATGAGCAGCCTGAGTAAAAATGGAGAGACCAGAGATAGAAATCACAGAAGGCTATTAGGGTCGATGACACCTCGGATTACGATTGGTCCTAAAATTTATTATTTCAGCTACTGAAGACCTGGTTCTAGAGGACTGAAACTTCATATTTTCTTGGTTATTCTACATATAGTCTAATGCAATAAGAACTTGCAATGATGAGTATTTAGTTGGCGGATATTTATCAGTCACTTACTCTATATACATCTCTTTGTTAGATTTGATGGGCTGCTCACTCTGTCCCTCTGCCCACCTGATGTTAGTTAATTTGGGGGACAACCATGTAATAAGTTACTTCCTAGTATCTATAGTGACCAATTATTTGGGAGTCACCTGATTGACCAAAGACTGTGTTTTTACAGTGTTGTCTCCTTTATTTTTTTCTTAGGATTTTTTTGCTTTTCTTTTTTACAACAGCCTACTGTGTTGCATCACTGAATCTAGTTTATAGTTTTTCGTTTCTCTGTATTCGATCATTTTAGAAACAAAAGCCACATCTCTTTGAAGAAGTACTTTTGACTTTTTCTCCCGATTTTAGCACTTGTCCATAACAACTATCTAAGGTTTGTTTTGGGCCCTCCTTTCCTTCCATCACCCCTTTGAGGGGCTCTTGTGCCCTGTTTTGTGTTACATGGTAGGTTAATAAACGAGGTAATGAGGGGATGAATGTAGAGATAGGTGGAACATATAGATTGGTAGATTAGTGGATATTTTGGAAAATGAATTGTGTAAGAGAAGACAGAATTTGAAAACAGAAGGACAGAGAAAATGAAAAGGTATGAGACCTCAGAGTGGGGGCACGAGGAGCTGTTTGTAGCCAGAAGTTTCTGGTTGAACTCAGGTTCCTAAATTCTGAGTTGTACAGGAAGTATCAAATGTCTTTCTAGTTCTCTTTTAACCAACTAGAAGAGTTGCCAGGATTTTTAATTTCCACTCTGGGGTGTGCCTAAGAATCTTAGTTACCATTACCATTTGTATACAATATTATTCCTTGAGAATAATTCCAGAGCCCACTTTTTTTTTTTTTTTAAACTTGGCAGTCTGAAGAGATTAGGCCTCTTTGTAGTGGTTTTTGTGCTAATATTGATCCAAATTTAGTTTCAGTGCCTGTTTTCTTCTCTTTCCTATTCAGTCAAGTATTTAACCTCTCAGTGATTTTAGTTTTCCTGAAATTTGGTCTTTCTTAGCAAGGACAGTTTGTTTTATGTTCTTTAATAGTTAGAGGATGACTGGGTTCATGCCCATAATCCCAGCACTTTGGGAGGCTTGAGATAGGAGGATCATGAGCTCAGGAATTCAAGACCAGCCTGTCCAATATAGTGAGACCCCCTTCTCTACAAAAAATAAAAACATTAGCTGGGTGTGGTTGCATGGGCCTGTATTCCCAGCTACTTGGGAGTATAAAGTGGAAGGATTGCTTGAGCATAGGAGGTTAAGGCTGCAGTGAGCTATGTTGCTGCCACTGCACTCCAGCCTGGGTGACCCTGTCCAAAAAAAAAAAAGGAAAAAAAAAGATAAATCATCACTGAATCTTTTCATTGAGAATTTTTTTTAAAATAGCCTAAGATGCTAAGTAGTCTATACAGTGATTTCTGCATGATTTTCCTTTTTTTTTGTCTAAATCTTGACATAAGTTTACCTTCTTCAACCTTTTAATCTATTCCTGAATGCCTTATTTTAATAGATGTGCCATTTATTAATATTTTGGAACTAGAATATTAATTACCCCTTTTAAGGCAAATCAGTATCCAAAACACATTAACTGTGCCTTCACTAAGAACCTTGATAACACATTTGCACCTGACAAAAGGGGGTGGGCAGAAAATTAGCTAATGAAATAGTTGTTCTGGAGTACTAGGTAATTAAGGGCTTTGCAGAGCCCTTGGGGAAGCTGGAAGACTGGGAATGAGTTAAATGTATATAAGTTTTCTAGTGCTCTAGTAAATAAATGTGTGGTGGAAATGAAAATTTTCCTGTGGAAAGTATTTAAAACAAGGACAAAGTGTAATTATATTAGTTTGCCTAAGTATTCTGGCCTATAGGAAATCCTGAAGATACTTTTTGATGGCTAATTGCCATTAAGTACCCATGTATACTGCTTTGTAAGTGGTAAAATTTGAAGGCAACATGTTGTTGAGTAACTGTTTCAAACAGGTATGAAGTCAGCAGTGCTTATGTTTTCATTTTATCTATAGGGAATAAGTTGTGGACAAGTCTCCTAATTCGGTGCTTCTCAAGCTTTAACAAGCATATGAATCACAATCACTGGGGAATCTTCTTAAAATGTAGACTTTAATTCAGGATTTCTTGGGTGGGACTAGAGAATTTGCATTTCATTCATTCATTCATTTATTTTTTTGAGACGGAGTCTTGCACTGTTGCCCAGGCTGGAGTGCAGTGGCACCATCTTGGCTCACTGCAACGTCCGCCTTCCAGGTTCAAGCAGTTCTCCTGCCTTAGCCTCCCAAATAGCTGGGAGTATAGGCATGTGCTACCACACCCAGCTAATGTTGTTTTTGTATTTTTAGTAGAGATGGGGTTTCACCTTGTTGGCCAGGCTGGTCTTGAACTCCTGACCTCAAGCGATCCACCTGCCTTGGCCTCCCAAAGTGCCGGGACTGCAGGCGTGAGCCACCGTGCCCAGTGGAGAATTTGGATTTCTAAAAAGCTATCAGATGATACCAGTGGTGCATAGACCACACTTTGAGTAGCAAGAGCCTAATATTTCTTTTTTTTTTTTTTTTGAGACAGAGTCTCGCTCTGTCACCAGGCTAGAGAGCAGTGGAACGATCTTGGCTCACTGCAACCTCTGACTCCCTGGTTCAAGCGATTATCCTGCCTCAGCCTTCCGAGTAGCTGGGATTACAGGCACGCACCACCATGCCCAGCTAATTTTTTTATTTGTGCCAGAGACGGGGTTTCATCATGTTGGCTAGGATGGTCTTGATCTCCTGACCTCATGATCCACCTGCCTCGGCCTCCCAAAGTGCTGGGATTGCATGCGTGCGCCATCGCGCCTGGCGCAAGATCCTAATATTTCTTAGAAGGGGAGAGATCCTTTACTCACAGGAACTATACACACATGTTCACACGTATGCACAAGCATGCCTGCTATCCATAAGCATTTGTCATCTTTCAGATGATGGAAGCTGTTTGAGACCCTTAAGGGACTGTAGTCACGACTCCTGTCTTTCCAGTATCCCTTTCCCCTTATTTCTGTGCTCCTACTGCATTTATGGAAACACTGCTGGCGGGACATCATGTTTGACCCAGAGCCGAAGTTCAGAACTTCCTTGTTGATTGTCAGTGTTAGTAGGAATGAATTTAGCCCATTACAGTGATTGGCAATTAGAATGGTACCAACATTATCAGTTAAATCCTATCTGTTTGCTTAACTCAGTTTTGGGTACTAAGGCAGCTGTATTCTCCATTTCAGTAACTTCTGAATTTTTTTTTTTTTTTTTTTTTTTGAGACAGAGTCTCGCTCTGTCGCCCAGGCTGGAGTACAGTGGCGCGATCTCGGCCCACTGCAAGCTCCACCTCCTGGGTTGACGCCATTCTCCTGCCTCAGCCTCTCCGAGTAGCTGGGACTACAGGCGCCCGCCACCACGCCTGGCTAATTTTTTTGTATTTTTAATAGAGACGGAGTTTCACCGTGGTCTCGATCTCCTGACCTTGTGATCCGCCCGCCTCGGTCTCCCAAAGTGCTGGGATTACAAGTGTGAGCCACCGTGCCCGGCCTGTAACTTCTGAATATTACCATTCAGGTGCTCTGCATCAAAAAGCCCCACATTGGCTGGGTTTTGTGGCTCACACCTGTAATCCCAGCACTTTGGGAGGCCAAGGCAGGAGGATTACTTGAGCCTAGGAGTTCAAGACCTGTCTGGGCAATATAGCAAGATCCCATCTCTAAAAAAATTTTTTTAAATTAGCCAGGTATGATGGTACACACCTGTAGTCCTTGCTACTTGGGAGGCTGAGGTAGGAAGGTAGCTTGAGCCCAGGAGTTTGCCATCAGAGAAGTCCCACATCAGTCACTAAAGTCTAACAGTTCTACCTCTTTCTGTCTCTAAAATCTTCTTAAGTCTCTATCTAAGACCACAGCTTTAGTTCAGGGCACTGGTCTCTCTCCCTGGCTCACTATGCCATTCTATTAACTGATCTTCTGGCCCTATTCTGATATATTCTCCATAGTACAGCTGGGATCAGCTTTGTAAATGGCAAATCCCTCCTTAACTTTTTTTTTTTTTTTTTTTTTTTTTTTGAGATGGAGTCCTGGTCTGTTGCTCTGGCTGGAGTGCAGAGGCGCAATCTTGGCTCACTGCAAACTCCGCTTCCCGGGTTCACGCCATTCTTCTGCCTCAGCCTCCCGAGTAGCTGGGACTACAGGCGTTCGCCACTATGCCCGGCTAATTTTTTTTTGTATTTTTAGTAGAGACGGGGTTTCACTGTGTTAGCCAGGATGGTCTTGATCTCCCGACCTCATGATCCACCCGCCTCGGCCTCCCAAAGTGCTAGGATTACAGGCGTGAGCGACCACGCCCGGCCCCTTAACATTTAAACTCTGAAAGTTAAGTCCAAATTCCTTGACATGGCACACAAGGCCTTCCTTGAGTCTGGCCTTGGAAGCTGTGCATCTCACATTAGTTTCTTGGTGGGGTCCTTTTCTTTCTTGCCTCCAATCTTTTGCACATATTGTACCCTTTGTTGTAGAATTCCCTAAAGTGCTGTACACGTTTCCTTCTCGCAGTTTTCATCTTATGTTGTCATTGCCTTTTCTTGACTCAACTGGGAACTTTCTTGGGGCCATGACTCTGACCTGTGCACAGCTGTCTTACTGCCTGGCACATTAGAAATATTTATTGAATAAGAGGTGAAATGAAAAGAAAAGGCTGCGTGCAGTGGCTCATGCCTGTAATCCCAGCACTTTGGGAGACTGGGGTGGGAGGATTGCTTGAAGGCCAGGAATTCAAGATCAGCCTGGGCAACATAGTGAGACTGTGCCTCTACCCCCTGCACCCCCCCCAACACACACACACACACACACACACACACACACACACACACACACACATTAGTTGGGTGTGATAACCTATACCTGTAGTCCTAGCTGCTTGGGTTGCTGAAGAGGGAGGATCCCTTGAGCTCAGGAGTTCAAGGCTGCAATGAGTTATGATCATGCTACTCTACTCCAGCTTGAGTGATAGGGCAAGACCCTGTCTCTAAAAAACATTTAAAAAATAAAAAGAAAATTAAAACTTAGGTAAGTACTGTTTCTATATTTTGTCTGAGGTAGAATTTAAAATGTTGAGGCTATGGAAAGTTTATATTAAAATCATACAACATTGATTTAGTAATAAAGCTTTAATGATGTATGTAGAGCAAATATCAATAAAACAAAATTTGTAATTTTATATTAGTATGTAGGCAATGATTCACATTAAATATGGAAGAGGAGGGAAAAGATCTGGAATAATAATTGTAAGACCAATAATAAATATTTGAGTAAAGATAGAGATGTTGTAGAAATTGTAAAACATTAAATTTTTCCCTTTTTGTGGTTTCTCTATTTAGATCATGGTAAATGGATATAAGTATTATAAAAAAAAGATATAATTTTTTATTTTCTGAATATTATTTTTATTTGTCTTTGGTAGCAAATGTACCATATTAAGGTGCTATTTGGATTATAATTTAGGGCTAGTAAACAGGAAGGAATTGCCTTCATCCAAATATACAGTAGTCTTCCCTTATTTGTGGTGATAATTTCCAGGCTCCTCAGTGGATGCCAGAAACTGCAGATTGTACCAAACCTTATATACACCACATTTTTTCCTATACATAACTATGACAAACTTTAACTTATAAATTAGGCACAGAAGAGATTAACAACAATAATAAAAAAGAACAATGATAGTATGCTATAATAAAAGTTATGTGAATATGCGCTTGTGAACTCTTTCATGCACACACTCTCTTGCTCTCTCTCAAAATACCTTATTGTACTATATTGAAGGTATGTACTATACTGTGGGTAACTGAAAACATGGAAATTGAAACTGTGGATAATGGGGGACTATCTGTTTATCTCACTTAGTAAATATTTGAGTGCCTACTGTGAGCCAGACATTGTGTTAGGTGCTGGGATTATAAGCAAGATATACATGATCTGAAAGATAAACTATGTCCATTATTTGCAAAAACAACTTACGTGTGAGTGTTCTTTGCTGTCTGTAGATAACGAATATGTGTATAGTGATTTACTGCTCATAGAGCTCTTTTGTGTGTCTTATTGCCTTTAATTCCACATAACAGATGAGGGAAACAGAGACTGAGAGTCATTTGTAGAAACTGACATTGCTATGTGATAGAGAAAGTAAACTTGAACCCAGGATAGGCTCCGATTCCATTTTCTTACACCATACTGCACTACATCTATGGGCGATTGTGGAATATCTTACAGAATCATATCAAGTTTTTAAGAACATGGTTTGAAAATCACTTTTTGTGTGTTTATGACACAAATGCTTAATAATTGTTGAGCGTTGGGGATGAGCACAACCTAACTTATATCCATTATATTACTATTGTGCCTCTGACACTTTAAAACATTAAAAACCTAGTTTTACCCTTAATGTTTTCTGGAATTGTATTTTTTTAAATTAGCGGTAAAGGGAAGGTATGTATTTTTTGAAATTTCTTTGGATTCTTTCTCTCTGCCTTTTGCAATTTCCTTGCTATCTTGATAAAATACAAAGGGTGAAGTTCTTATAGCTAGAAGGAACTTTAGAGAAAGAAATATATTATTGGAATTACAGCACATAAATAAAATACAGTTCTCATAGTTCACCTCAGTTTAAATTATTTTTTATATCTGCTTCCACAGGAAGTTTTCATTTAGGCAGCAGTCATTTATATTGACAGTATCAGTTGATAAAAATGAATGTAACTGTGGTTTATTAAATGCAATGTGATGTATGAATGTAAGGTGGTATTATTATAGTCCTCCACTTGGACAGAGATTGAGAGGGGACAGTCCATTGCCACTGGTATTGATGTCCTAAAGTGTGTGCCATGAACCTTATGCTCTTTATTAGGAAGGCTACTCTGGCTTGCATCCAGGGCTTGTTTACTCTGGGATTTGACAAAGACTGTTTCCTTGACAAAACTTCAGTTAGGTTCCTGTGAGCCCTCTTCTCAACTTGGGGTCAACCTTGAGTTTCTGTGTTTGTCCTTGCTAAGTCCAGCTTTAGCAAGAATCCTGCTGTGTCGGTTTAATGAGAATCCACCCCCCCTTTATACCTGATCACCCTTAATATCTGATCAAGTTCCACATCCCCCACCTTTGATCTGTAAGTCCTTGACCTGCCTTTAGAAACAATCCTGTTAGGTTAGTTTAATAAGAATCCCCCTACTCTTAATGTGTTTCCTCTTAGTACTTTTCCATCCACCATCCTCTTACTCTGCTTGTTGGCTATAAATCCCAAATGTCTTAGCTTAATATGAAGTTGAGCCCAGCTTCTCGCCCCTATTGCAATATCTCCATTGTTGTGGTCTTGAATAAAATCTTCCTTACCATTTTTAACATGTTTGAGAGTGACTTCTTTTCTTTAACAGATTCTCAGCAGCAAAAGCAATTCAAGTAATCAAGTCTACGATTGGGTATAGAGGTTAAGGTCTCTATGGCCTAAAGGTAAAAGAAGGGGATATCAGCCATGTTCAAATATGTAATGTTTAAATAAGCTATGAAAGATAGCAACCTGGGGTAAGGTAAGATGTGTGTAAGATGTAGTCCCCAGCAAACTGAAAAGGGTGGCCATAAATTCTAGGAGTAAGATTAATTTAAATAAAATGCTGATAATAAATACCAATATTACCAACCTATGGACCATTTCTCCTTGAAGGAGGATGCAAAAACATTTAAAATCAAGCTGGAATGAGCAAAATAAGAATTTAGGTAAGAATGGGGTTCTTGTTGAGCTCCTAGATTTCTAGATGCACACCTGGTGACACTTTTTTTTTGTCCTCTCAATAATTATGCAAAGCCAGGATCATTAATTATTTTTCACTTTTAGATGATAAACCTGCGGTTAAAAATGGTCAAATAATTTATTTGAAGTCAACTAGAACTTAAACCTGACTCCAAAACCTGTAAAATAATGGTGGTGGTAATGATGAAGGAGAAGGGGACCTGGGGGGAAGTTAGTGGTGATGTTGGAGGTGTTGATGGTGTAATAGATGATGATGGTGGTGGCGACGGTAGCCATGGTAGAGATGGTGGTGGTGATAATGGAGGTGGTGGTGCTGGTATTGGAGGAGGTGGTAGTGATGATGGAGGTCATGTTAGGGTGATGGTGATGATGGAGGTATTGGTGGTGATGATGGAGGTGGAGAGGGAATGATGTTGGTGGGGTGGGACTGGTGATGGTGGGGGTCGTGGTAGGGTGGTAGTGATGATGGAGGTATTGGTGAGGATGATGGAGCTGGGGATGGGGTGGTGATGGTGGGGCGGGACTGGTGATGGTAGAGGTGATGGTGGTGATGATGGAGGGATTGGTAGTAATGATGGAGGTGGAGAGGGGTTGGTGATGGTGGACTGGGATTGGTGATGGTAGAGGTGATGGTGATGATGATGATGGAGGTCACAGTAGGGTGGTAAGGATGATGGAGGAATTGGTAGTGATGATGGAGTTGAGGAGGGGGTGGTGATGGTGAAGATGTTGATGGTAATGATGGAGGTGATGGTGTTATGGTGGTGGCAGCTGCCACTTACTTAGGATTTCTTTTGTCCTAACCTCTGGGATGATCTAATTTCACCTACACCTCTGCATCCATAATTTACTACATGCCTACATGTGGCATAGCTTGGATTTGAACCTAAGTTTGTCTGACACCAAAGTCCACATACTTCACAGGAATGTTACGTTTGCTTCTCACATTATTTCCAGTCCACCATATGTGAATTCTATGAATTTTCACAGAATAATGACACCTATATTCTGGTACTGTGGGACTAGTATAAGATGGTCAAACTGCTATCAATGATTCTATTCTCTTACCTTTGCATATTTCAGTATCCACCACTTTATTTATAAGACCAAAAGACCTTTCTGAACTATCATAGGTAGCCTGTGTTAGGACCATCTTATATGAACAATTTTCTCTTGCTGGAACTATCTGGAGTGACTGCAGAAAAAAAGAAGTATAATCAAAATCGGATAAACCTCCCAGTAGGTTAATCAATAGATAAATCACCATTGTTCTTACCTATAGCCTGTACCTCTGTGTTGTTCATAAGGGGATTGTACAGTAACTAGCAAATTTGTAAATGTTTAGCTAAAATTCAATAACAGAATAATCAAGTTTTATTGCCACTTTATTGAGGCTTTGTTTTCCATTAGAAAGCTACCATTTGATAGTCTACTAAAAGTACCAGAATTTTAGCTGTATTAGGTTTACTCTTAATTCATTGCCATTACGGAATGTTTCTGTAGCACAAGTGACAGGAGAAATCCATGTATAAATGTCTGTGCTACATGCTATAAGCACAGTGATTCCCACCTCCACCCTCCATCTTCTCAAAGCAATCATGTGAAGTATCACCAGCTATGAGAGACAGAATATGCTGGAGGCTGAAATTCTTTATCTTTAAAGTGTTTCCAAAAATGGCCAGAGGAGTTGATTTGCTTTTGTTTCCATGAGTATTTTCACTGTTACCTTTAGAGATCACTAACTCAGAGCAGTTCATATGACTTTCTGCTGTCATCATCCTGACCCCTGCCTAAACTTTTCTTACTGTGGAAAATATTAACAATTGACCTTATTCAGACATTTGGCAGGCTGTGGTCATTCAATTAATTCCTTCTTTCTTTTCTGTATATTTAATTGCCCTCGGGATCTGGTATTCTGAAGAGTGTTACTATTGGCCAGCTTGATAAGTTTGGGAAATACTTTCCTCTTCATAGCTCTGGGTTAGTTAGCCTTATAAAGGACTAGGAAGGAGAGTTGAATGAAAGAACTAGAAATTACTAGATCTTTCTTATAAGGGAAACCTCTTTTTGGCTAACATTTTAAAATAATTTTGCATTTTTTTTGTTTTTTAATAGTTAGGCTATCTGTATGCTGTTCTTGAGAATATTCAGAATTATTAGCTTGATTTTACCAATAAAGATTAGAGACTGAGTATACAGATTTGCTAGGAGTCTCTTTTTCATGCTAAGAAATGAAGTTATATTTTACCCAGGCCTCCCTGCTTATCATCTTTTCATTTTTTCCCTTCTTCCAGACAGCCCATCCTGCTGAGCCAATACACAGTGAATGTACTTTTGAAATGGTTTTATGTCTATGAGCACCACATGGTTAGTCTGCAGGAATCATAATAATGTCTTGGACATGTGTTTCAAGATAGCTCAGCCTTCATATCAAGACATATCTCACAGGATATCAGAGGAGGGAGGGAATAAAGCATTATATTAGGGAAAAAAGCATTACATTAGGGAAATTAGAGTTTTGCGCAGGGTTATCAAATGAACATTAATGTTGAGGAATGTATATCTATGTGTGTGATTTTTTTTCTCCACGTGTGGCTCTGCTACATGCATTCACATTGTGCATGCATGGGCATCTATCTCTTGCCTTATTTTATCTTACGTATTTATTTTTTACAACACAATCATTTAATTTGACTCACCTGAGGGGTTATTTTGTTATCAGCATGTTGTCCGCTTCTATGTTAGGTCTATTTTGATTCAAACCTTGGATTTTTCCCTTCAGGATTGTGTGTTGGGGTGGGGCATATTGGGGATGGCAGAGGGAGAAAGAAAGATTTTTATTTTTCCTTCTAATAAATGTTCATTGAGAAAGTTATAGAATATGGAGAAAATGAAATTTACTCTATAACTGTCCTATGCAGAAATACTGTTAGCTGTGAGTTTCTTTTCTATACATGTTTATATAGTTGAGATTATGCACGTATACAGTTCTGCATCCTAGCTTTAAAAATAGTCACATCTTGATAATTTCCCAGTCATTAAAATTATTTGAAGATATAATTGATGCATCACCTTATTTTATATTCTGTTTGAATAATACATCCAAGGTCACCAAAATATGACAGTGAAATATATTATTACAAATGTATTATTTGTAATCTACATCAGCATCAGTAAATATAGACCATTTAAATTGTGCTAAGTCAACCTCTCTGATCTTATTTTATTAAAGTTTAGGATAGGCACTACATTGGATGGGACTGTGATCTTAAGAGTCTCTTAAGAGGCTAAAGTTACAGAGGCTATCTTTAGTTAACTTTGGCCGTTTTTTTAACCCGTATACTGTACCCCAAATTATGGCCAGCCATCTTAAAAGTATCCATCTTTTGTATCAAAAGGAATTTAGCAAAAAGATGTATGTAGATTAGTGCAAACTCATTCTCACTTTTGTAAAAAATAGTTAAACTGGATGTCTTACATCTGTAGACTCATTTTTGGATACAAAGTCTTAAATAGTTTGTGTTAGCCAAATATAAAGAAGTTGAAGCATCTTTGTATATTCTGTAGATCATAGATCCTCATTGAATCATTTTACTGTAGTGTAGTCTTTAATAGTTTGTAATGTCATTAGAAGTAAACTCAATAATTCTTATTACTATAGAATAAACATGTTATTAATAAGAATAGAAATATTGTTAGTCATGCGTTGAAAAGACATTTCCATTTCCTGTGCTTTTCCTGACCTCAGCCAGTACATTAGCACATTTGTACACTGGCAGAATTCTAACTAGATGTTATCACAGATTATGTATCTGTAGATTTAATCTTTTCAGGACTTAGCATCGCAAAAGTAGGACAGTTTTTTTAGTCTTTGTATTCCATCTAAACATGTATTGACATTCTCAAGAAAGTCATTTGAACAAAAATCCTAACATCAAATACTCCAAAGAAGGCATCTCCAGGTGCAAATTATGATCAGATTATGGGAGATTTATCTTCAAGGTCACAAAAGTATGCTGGCTTTTGGGGAAGCTGTGTCATGGTGTCAAGTGGAACGTGCTTGTTTATTTGGTACTCACGCAGTGTTGTTTGTACTGAAATACTTGAATGTATGTGCTCACTTGCTGTTTTTCTTCTGCCTTTTAAAAGTCTTGGAGTACATCATTATAACAAAGCAATTTTTTTTTGATTTTGCATTGCAAGTTTTTGATTCTCTCTAATAATGCAGTTTACTTCTAAGTGTGCCTTTGATAGGAAGAGGTCAGACCTTCAATTGGATCACTAAATAATAATCACTTGTCTATCAGTGAGCTTGTTATAAGGTGTGTTGCTTTTGATGGGCTATTACCTGACTGCTGGGTCAAAGTTAGTCTTGCTCTGTATTGGGCAATCTAAATTTAAGCCTTGAAAAGTGTCTAGATTGTACAGAATTTCTGATTTGTATCTGGTCAATACTGTCAGAATTCCGCTTTTTTTTTTCTGCCAATATTTAGTTGATGGGCATTAGTTAGCTGATAAAAGTGGTATGTTGTGGTGGGGCATTGGGGGAGATTAGACATACTTTTATATGAATATATTTGGGTATTTTAATGTTTCCATCTTTATTTGGGATCATGTCCAATTATTTTTTTTTCACATTCAGGTATAAAGTGTTTTGTTTTTCTTCAGCATTTGTCTAATGGTAGCCCAGCTCTGCAACCTCACAATCCCAAACCACCATGAAAAATCAAATATCCTTTTTAGCTGTGGTCCCAATTATGCTGGAGACTGAGGCAGGAGAATTGCTTGAGTCTAGGAGTTTGAGTCCAGCCTGGGCAACATAGTGAGACTATCTCTAAAAAAATCAGAGCAAAACAAAAGAACAGGACCGATCATAAGCCTAATTCATATGACAACATCAAGCATCAGAAAAAAATACTAATCATAGAGAAGTTTTTCATAAATAAATTCTGAATCATATTAAAATTTAATGGGAGAAATGAAGCTTGAGGTTTTCTTTTTTTCCCGTGAAAATAAAATTCAGAAGATGTTTACAATTACTCTGCTATCTTTCTCAAAATAGTGGTTTAATGGCAAACCTCTCGGCAAGGACTCTGTCTTTCTTAGAGGTGCTGGAGGCATTGTTGGTGCTCAGTTCATGTTTAATAATAATGTTATTCTGGATTGAAGTGTGGCTAGTATACCAGGGTTAATGCTGGTGCTTTAAGGAGAAGGGTGATTGGCATTTTAATCAGTGGAAATGTTCAGAACCTTTGTCTGAATGACTGTATTTCCAACTGTTCAGATTTCTCAGTTCTGGTTCAGTACCAATTCAAAGCGGAGAGCTCCATCTACTGAAGACCTATTTTGGAATGATTTCTTCTGTTGAGTTCAGTGATTTTCCATTTGCACAGGTCATTGAATTTTTTTCTGATTTATAAGCTCCAATGAAGGTTATGATGAAACTGGCAATTTGGTCATTTCAAAACCAAATTCCGTGTCCTTTTGCTTAGTGTCTAAATCCAAAGGACTTACCGGGGGCATTCTTAATTAACTGTATTTAATAGTCAGGCTTTGTTGGGACCAATGTAGATAGTAAGACTGCTCTTAAGAAAACGTTGCTGTCGATGGTCTTTCTTTAGTCTTCCCTAGCTTGAATCCCCTTTCATAGACTCACATTGAGATTTTATTGATGATGTCATAGAACTGCAGTGACTTTGGGGTCAGATTTAGGCTTGACTTTCAGTCTTGCTACTTTGGATGGCTCAAGTGATGGAAGTGCAAGTGACTCAATTTTTATAAACCCCAGATTCCTTTTGGGGACTTATAGCCATGTTTAATCAGTTTGGATTTTGCTGGAGGCACAGAAGAATCTTCGAAGGGTTTTAAATAGGAGACCATTCGTATTTGCACTTTAGGTCAAACCAGAGATTTTGGTACCCAGAACTTTAGCTGTCAGTTCATTTAGAGATTGCCAAAGCTGCTGAGAGCTGTGTTGTCCAAGATCATATACCTTCCTGGTTTGGCCCATAGTGACTGATCAGTGAAGGGGGTATAAAGGCCAGGCCATCTCAGACAGACTCTGAATAACTTTAAAGGGCCATACTTTCATGACAGTGTAATAGAGAAGGCACTTGAAGCAGATATAAAAATCACAAGCCCTAAAAGACTGACTTAAAAAAATACATTAACTTAAAAATCTTAAATATAACAAAAGACATTAAAACAAAACAAAATGATAGACCATAGACTGGTAGTATGTATTTGTAACTCTTCTAAGTGGTCAAAGAGAAGTATCCAGAATTTGAAAGAAGTCATATAATTCAATAAGAAAAAGATAAACAACTCAATGGAAAATGGATAAAGAATATGACTAGGCAATTCACATAGGTGAATGCTTGAATGACCAATTATAAAAGATGCTTAACTTCGCTAATAGGGAAATGAAAAGTAAAACCCTAGTGAGATTCCATTTTACACCTATTGATTGACAATACCTAATAAGCTTGATAACACCAAGTGTTGGCAAGGATGAGAAGAAACAGGAACTCTTGTATATTACTGATGAGAATAAATTACTACAATCTTTCAAGCAAGCAATCTAGAAATATCTGGTAAAGTTGAAGATGTCCATATTCTGCAACTCAGCCATTCTGCCTTTATGTGTTAGCCTAGAAAATTGTCACACATAGAAAAAAAAGAGACATGTACAAGGATGTTGGTTGTAGCACTGTCTACTTCAAATAGAAAGAAGGCAGAGGAATTCATAAATGTAGGGTGATGTTTCCTCCATACAGTAGAGCAGTTAAAATAAACTAGTTGTACATGTATCCACATGGATACATCTCAGAAACATACTAAGGGTAATGTAAGCTGTAAAAGAGTATATAATATATGTAATATAACTATTATATATGTGATATAGTGATTGTCTATATTCTGTATTATAGATAAACCTCTTTTGAGATATAATTTTGATACCATACAGTTTACCAATTCAAAGTATACAATTCAGTGGCTTTAAACATGTTCACAGAGTTGTGTATCTATCACCGCAGTCAATTTTAGAAAATTATCATTACTCCACAAAGAAACTCCGTTCTCTTAGCCATCAGCCCCCTACCCCCAACCCCTGCCAGCCTCTCATATTCTCCAGCCCTAGGCAACCACAAGTCTACTTTCTGTCTCTATATATTTGCCTATTGACATTTCATATAAATGAAATCATATAATATGTGGTCTTTAATGACAGGCTTCTTTCAGTTAGATAGTGTTTTTGAGGTTCATCAGTGTTGTAGCATGTATCAGTACTTCATTTTTTTTATTGCTGGGTAATATTTCATCGTATAGATATACCACATTCTGTGTATCCATTCATTAGTTGAACATTTGGGTTGTTTTCACTTTGTAGCTATTATGAATAATGTTGCTATGAGCATTTATGTTTAAGTTTTTGTGTAGACATGTGTTTTCATTTCTCCTGGGTATATACCTAGGAGTGGAATTATTGGATTCCTGGTAACTCTGTGTTGGAATAGCCAAATTGTTTTCTAAAGTGGCTGCATGCTTTTACATTCCCACCAGCAGCACCTGAGGGCTCCAGTTTCTCCATATCCTTGTTAATACTTGTTACTGTTCATCTTTGATTATAAACATTTTAGTGGGTGTGAGGTAGTATCTCATTGTAGTTTTGATTTGCATTTCTCTGATGGCTAATGATGTTGATCATCTTTTTCATGTGCATATTGACTGTATATAGATTTGTAAAGCATATAAAACATTGGCATGTATTGTTTCTCGATACACACATGTATGATCAAAGTATAAAAAAATGGGAAGAGATGGTGAGTGGAGCTTTAGCTATATTTGTGTCATTTTATTTCTTAAATAACAAAGGGCATTAAGCAAATAAGGCAAAATATTAGCATTTGTTAAAATTGTGATGCTAGATATATAGCTGTTATATTATTTTCTAAAATATAGATATGTATAGTTGTAGTCAACAACCTCAAAATAATAGTTGTTGTAATGAGAGTAGAAAATTTTGCCAAGGAACAATTAAAACATAATACAAGTTGCATAAATGCTTTGGTGCATGCTTACATTTTGTTGAGATCTGACAAACAGGAAGTAAAATTTGGTCATAAAGGTCTAAGTTGGAGAATCATTTATTAGTACAGATACTAAGGAAAGGTTGTCAACAATGTCAGATCATACAGAGAGGGAGCAAATGTAGTTAAGTAAAAAACAACAAAACTTTATATTTGGCAATTCTTATGAATATCCTCCTAGGATGCAGTTTTCATTTTAGGAGCAGGGTTCAAAATCAAATTGTAGGGAGTATACAATATATGCTCTATGAGAAAAAAAAACTGTGGTGTAAAACACATTAAAAAGGTTGTCAGTGAATTGACGGAGAGAAATAGGGCTCGAAAGGAAAGGTGGAGCTAAGAAGTTTGCCTTGTGCATCAAATTTGGTGTAGTACTTGACCATCACCCGTGTGAACAGTTTGAAATTTCAAAGTGGGGCCGGGCGCGGTGGCTCACGCTTGTAATCCCAGCACTTTGGGAGGCCGAGGCGGGCGGATCACAAGGTCAGGAGATCGAGACCACGGTGAAACCCCGTCTCTACTAAAAATACAAAAAAAATTAGCCGGGCGTGGTGGCGGGCGCCTGTAGTCCCAGCTGCTTGGAGAGGCTGAGGCAGGAGAATGGCGTGAACCCGAGAGGCAGAGCTTGCAGTTAGCCGAGATTGCGCCACTGCACTCCAGCCTGGGTGACAGAGCGAGACTCCGTCTCAAAAACAAAACAAAACAAAACAAAACAAAACAAAATTTCAAAGTGATCTAACGTAAAGAGATTAGAGTAGCAGAGAATGTTCCTTGCAGAGGACAGAGGGAACTCAGATCTGAAGAGAGAAGGAAAGTTATGGAGAAAGAGGGCCCACTGCTGGGGGCCTGTCTGCTTTTGATTTCCTGCTTGCTTTTCTGGGTCCTTGCAGCATTTTTGCCTTTAAGTTGTATAACACATAATTCTAAATCTTTATATTAGTAATAATTTTCCCTCTTTTGTTCAAGCTATTTTGAGTTGTTTTCTGTTACTTTCAACTAGAGAGCTGAAATGAGAGCCAATAAATGTGCACTTAAAAATTTTAAAAAATCTCCTAACTACTCATTCATTTTTCCCCCAATGCCTACATAATTTGTTTTTAAAGGCCAATTATATTTCTTCATTCATTGAATAGTCATTGAGCATTTTTTCAGGATGCTTTAGAAATACCAAAATGAAGAATATGATCCTTGCCCTGAAGCAATTTTTTAATTTACTAAGAGAAATGGACATTTAAATGACTACCTATAATACTAGGCAGAAGAAAGAAATAAGAACTATGTGCAATTCATTTGAGGTAATTTTTATGTTATGCCCAGTAACCTGATTGAAGGTGATTAAAAATTTCATTTTTTGCAAAGAACTGAGCCCTTTTGTCCCCGATTGATGATAAGGTCCTGACATGCTTTTGGGCCCATCATTTTTGCTTGTGTCTCCGAACATTGCAAGTAGGCTGGGCAGTCTGGCCACATATACCTTTCTTCATTAAGTAGGCAGAGGACAATACAATGAGGTAGGCAAAACTGAAAACAAAACAGAAGTTCAAATCGGAGATTTTAAAAAACTCACTCAGTGAAGTTATTTGATTTTTTGATTAAGTCATCCTTTAGCTCTGGGTGATTTCCATGTTTAAGGTTGGTTTTAGAGGTTTTGTCTTCCTTATGGCTTGCGTCATGTATAAAAAGGGTACTTATATACCTTATATTATACAATAAAGAGGGTATTGATATTGCTTGCATTGCATAATAAAAAGGGTGCCTAACATAAGAGTTCTGTGTTTCCTATAGTTTGCATTACATAATAAAATCAGTGCTTAAATTAGATGGGAGCCAGTGAAATTATAGTCAAACTGCAAGAAGCTGATTTTAGAACCACATTTTCTTAACATGGAGGTTATGTAGGTTACATGTTTTACTGGCTCATGGAGCTCTTCAAAATGACCCAGTTCAGAATGACATTCAACTTAGAGCTGATTGAAATGGGCACTGGTGGAAAATCCCTTGGGGATTTATGGAGCAATTAAAAATAACCTAGGAATCTCATTCTTTTTAATAATAGAAAAAAATCTGTAGTTAGAATTTTAGAGAAGTATGTGAAGGTTTTATCTTACTACAGAAATTGTGGGAAATGCTTACTTTTTAAAAGGAGAAAGGAAAAGAATCTCATGTTGAAAATTGTCATTAGGTAAAGTAATAGAATTAACGGAGCAATCCGAAATGAGCTAAATAAGTTTCTTTGTGAAAATTCTTCTAGAGACTTCATAATACACGATAAAACTAATATTGCTGCTTAGATATTCTATGTTGTCTTTTGTCCTCACTTTAGGTAAGCAATATGTAAGCCATAGCACTCTCTATCTTAACTTCACATCACTTTGCTCATTTGGTGATTGTGTAGGTGTATGTGTACCTGTGTAGCCTTTTGTCAGTTTCCTTCCTGCTAAATTTTAAGCTCATTGAAAGTAAGAACCATGTGATTAGCTTATTATTATTATGTACCCTGTACCTAGTGCTGTTCTTGGACATAATAGTGAGAGGTGACAACGTGCTAGCAGCCCTCGGTCGCTCTCCGTGCCTCCTCGGCCTCGGCATCCGCTCTGGGCGCCTCTTTGGGGCTGACGGAAGCCGGAGCCGGCTCCGTCTGCTTGCGGGGAGGTGTGGAGGGAGAGGCGCGGGTGGGAGCCGAGGCTGCGCAGCGCTTGCGGGCCGACCGGGATATGGATGGGCACGGGCTCGGTGGGCCTGCACTTGGCGCAGCCAGCTGGTGCCTGCTGGGCTTGATTTGGGGAGGAGCTCCCTCTAGGCTGCCAGAGTGCCCCGGGCTAGGTGCGCGTAAAGTCCTGCCGGGAGTGCTAGTGAGAGGTGAAGCCGGCTGGGCTTCTGGGACCGGTGGGGACTTGGAGAACTTTTCTGTCTAGCTAAAGGATTGTAAATGCACCAATCAGCACTCTGTGTATAGCTAAAGGTTTGTAAATGCACCAATCAGCACTTTGTCAAAATGGACCAATCAGCTCTCTGTAAAGTGGACCAATCAGCTCTCTGTAGAATGGACCAATCAGTAGGATGTGGGTGCGGCCAGATAAGCGAATAAAAGCAGGCCACCCGAGCCAACCCCGCAACCTGCTGGGGTCACCTTCCACGCTGTGGTAGCTTTCTGTTATCATAAATCTTGCTGCTGCTCACTCTTTGGGTGCCTGCTGCTTTTATGAGCTGTAACACTTATAAGCTGTAATACCGTGAAGTTCTGCAGCTTCACTCCTGAGGCCAGCGAGACCACGAACCCACCAGAAGGAACGAACAACTCCAGACGCGCCGCCTTTAAGAGGCTGTAACACTCACCGCGAAGGTCTGCAGCCTCACTCTGAAGTCAGCGAGACCATGAACCCACCAAGAAACTCCGGACACATCTGAACATCTGAAGCAACAAACTCCGGACACACCATCTTTAAGAACTATAACACCGTGAGGGTCCGTGGCTTCATTCTTGAAGTCAGCGAGACCAAGAACCCACCAATTCTGACACAATAGGTGTTTAGTAACTACTGAATGAATAAATGAATATTTCTCATAACCTTGTACCCTACAAGCGTTACTCATAAAAAGATATGCCGGGAATATTTAGAGGTAACATTATTTTTGTTGTCTGAATATTGTATATTGGATGTGAGGTTTAGCACTATGAATAGAGTCAGTACATAATCCATAAAAATGTGATCAGCTTGACTCTTGTTTCTTATATTCGCTCAGAGAGAAGCTAAACTTTCTTAAGAGAGAGGGGGATCAATAGATGGGACATTTAAAATCTTTAGCCTGTGACTTGGCAAATGACTACCAAAATTTTCTGGAGGCAAAGCCTCTATAAACTAGGTGGGCTAGCACACAGAAAATGTTAGGGGAGTTCCCAGAACTTCAGACTAAGTTAGTGATGGCAACCAGTTCAGTGAGGGAACAACAGTATTATCCTAGGGCCGGAGCTCAGGATGGGGAGACACTGCCATGGTACCCTATAGGGGAAGGCATGGACTCCATGAACTCCAGTTACAGTGGGCAGGGACAGGAACTTCAAAGACAGTGAGCTGAGCAACCATGGAAACTTCAGGGAATAGGGAGGTGTTGGTAGGGAGTTGCTTTTTCAAGGGAGGACAGAATTTAGAAGTTGGTAGTCTGGGGAATGTAAACCAAAAGTAAAATTCTAAGGCCCCCAAATCATTTGAATGGACTTCCTCCTCAGCCGAGACACTTCTTTTGTTTGTTTGAGATGGAGTCTCTCTCTGTCACCTAGGCTGGAGTGCAGTGGCGCAATCTTGGCTCACTGCAACTTCTGCCTACCGGTTCAAGCGATTCTCCTGTCTCAGTTTCCTGAGGAGCTGGGATTACAAGTGCATACTGCCATGCCCGGCTAATTTTTTGTGTTTTAGAAGAGATGGGATATCACCATGTTGCCCAGGCTGGTCTCGAGCTCCTAAGCTCAGGCAATCCACCCACCTCAGCCTCCCAAAGTGCTGGGATTACAGGCGTGAGCCACCACGTCTGGCTCAAGACACTCTTAACATTTAATCTGAAAGACTGGCTCAGGTCATGACGGGAACATGGGGAGTTGGACGTGCCCCATTATACCTCTCCAGCATTAACATCAACACAGACTTTAAGTCTGAGGAGAAACATTTTACAGCCTGTTCTCTGAAGCCCATAACCTGAAGGCTTCCTCTGCAAATAAGAACTTTGATCTCCACAGTTCTTTCTCCTAACCCAGCCATTCCTTTCTGTTGATCCCAGGTCTTTAGATAAACTCAACCAATTGTCAACCAGAAAAATTTTAAAATCTGCCTGTAATCTGGAAGACCCTGCTTTGAGGTGTCCCACCTTTCTGGACCAAACCGTTATATTTCCTAAATGTATTTGATGTCTGATGCCTCCCTGAAATGTGTAAAACCAAACTGCACCTCGACCACCCTGGGCACATGTTCTCAGGATCTCGTGAGGGTTGTGCCATGGGCCATGGTCACTAATATTTGGCTCAGAATATATCTCTTCAAATATTTTACAGAGTTTGACTCTTTTTGTCTACAGGAAGGAGATGATCAGCACCCCTTTCCTGTAGATGTTTTCTGTTTCTGGTAATGATGTTTTTGGTGTTAGGGAATTCAGCCTTGGCTATTCCATGTTCATTTCAAGGTTGGTAACATCATGCCCCAGTTAGGGGTTATGTGTCTGTAATTGCCACAGGAGCAGCCCTGTGTGTTATGCCTGCAGCTGGCTCTGAATCTGTCAAGGAAAGAGCAAGTAAATATTTTCTTACAAATATAAAAGGAAGAGTTAAACACTTATTGTTTGGAAACCAAGCTGATGAGCATATTATATTGTCTGAGGCCCCAGAAATAAGCAAATTAATTACATGCAAATAACTTGCTCATGAAGTGTGGGGTAATAATAGTATCTGTTTGGATGTTTATGGCAAATTTATTTACATGGCTTCATTTTCTGCTAATTTTCCTGTGGAAAATAATAAATATTGGTTCCTTTTGCCTTTCTTTTAGAAACACATCATTGAAATTATGAAAACTGTTACCATGTCTTGCTATCTTTGCTTTGCCAAGGGCAATTTTAAAGACAGTATTTGTAAATACATGGTGAAGAAAGAACTATTAATGTATGTAGGTGCTTTCTGCTGTAAACAGATGGTTGTCATCACCAACATCACTAAATAATATAGAGGTTCTTATTCTTGAATATTAACATTCAATAATCATTCAGTTGACTTCCTGTTGATCTTTTTCATGAACATCTTTTGATGTCAGCTTCTTGCTGAGCTTCAGACATTTCTTCTCTTAAGGTATAACAGGGAATTGAGCAGTTTATATTGACAGTGTGATCCATGGTCTCTGTCTTTTTCATTAATGAGTGATTGGATTCACATTGAAAAGACGGCTGTAAACTCTGCCTAGTGTTCCATACACTCTAAAGGAACCTTTGCATCCATTGTGGCTCTCTTGATGCTCCCATATGTGTGTGTGTTGGTTTTTTTTTTTTTTTTTTTTTTTTTTTTGAGGTATATCAAAGGTGATTCGATGAGTTGTTTTACTTTTTTCAAGGTAATCATTTTTTTGCAGTTCATTAACCTGGATTGTATGTGAGGTGCCTCATAAGCTAGGGGATGAATGTGGGAATGAGCCTTTAGTTGGAATGAGGAGTATTTGTTTTTGTATCCAACTTTATAGGCTGTGCTTCTCCACTCCCAGCCTTTCTCAGTAGGGTGATCCACAGCTCTACTAGGTTACTATTTTATTTGTTTGCTGTCTATATGCTAAGGCTCAGGCATTGACATCACCTCTATACGTTTTCATCAACAACTCTGACATTTTGACATGACAACCTTGAAACTATAATCTTATGGAATGCCAGACACATGATCTGTTGTTCATAAAACAGTAAGTAGAATGGAAATGGATTTTTGTTTTAATTTTTGGTAGAGCAGGAATTTTAACCTCCAGTCAGAAAGGAAAACAGAGCAGTTTGTATCTTGGATTAGTTTTTATCAGCTACTCTGCAACCTCATTTTTGTCATCTACAAGTGCGTTGGGGTGCAGGGAGATGTGGGGTTGGCACAGGAAGGTTGAACCACCCAACTGTGTACTCTATAAATTAACATCTTGCTTTTGCATGGACTCTCTTTGCCCGTTTTCTCCATTAATTGCCGTGGTAGAGATGAGGCTGGTGGCCAAACATTTTCTTCTTGTATTTCCAGTGGGTAAGGGGGTGGTACCACACACATCTTGGTTATTCCATTGTTCTTCCTTTCAGTTTGAGGTTCCCATGTAGAAAAATTATACTGTGTTTTGATAATCTGATTAACAGAAGGAGAAAAATCAACTGGTAGATTTTGAAGAGAGAATCAATTTCCTTATTACAGAAAAAGATGAGAGACATAACTACCTTGTGTTTGCAAATTATTTGCTTCAGTCTGTGATGCTTTCAAGAGTTTGAGAAATAGGATATTTAACTTCTCAACTTATGACTGATAGGATCATGGTAAAAGTGCTCCAGCCTAATGAAAGCTTAAAATGCAGCTCTCAGAATTGCTGGATCACACTTGACAGTGATTTGTATGTCTATGGCTTATTAAACCTCAGCATAGAGAATACCCTGATTTAAAATTTTTCAATTTTATTCACTTGGTCTGATGTGAGGAGCAGCCATCCTTCCTGTTGTCTTGTGTAGTCGAATGTAAATTTCTCAGCTACAGTTAAATTTCTGGTCAAGGCCAACCACACTGAGCGTTAAGGAGTTCTTTCTCCCTTGGTCTTCTCAATCAGAGAATTGCTAACATTTCACCTTTGACTTTGTTCTCTATTGACATCGAAATGCCATTTGTTATTCCAGTAGCCATAAGCATTTGCCATCAAGTAGAGCATATGCCTTAGAGTGATCAGGAAGAAGCAATGTCAGAACAAATGGTAATCACTCTGTGCTAATATTCTGTTCTGTTCTGTTCTTCTCTATTCTATTCTTATTTTATTGTAATCCTTGGAGCATATCCAGCTTTGACTAGTTATGCACAGACTCAGTGCTTAGAAATTTGCTGTTGTAGAATTTATAAATCAGGAAACGGATTCAATAGTTGTGGCTTGAAGACTTGTTTAGTATAATATTCGGGTTCCTTCAGTTATATTCTACATCAGTGTGTTTTCTGGTATGCCACTTGCTTTCTTTTATGCCACAAACATCTGTTGGTGCTTATTGTTGATATTAAATTTTGAGCCAGGGTATACTAGGACTTATTAAAGTTAATTTTGGTAAAATTGCCTGTAGTAAGTATCATCATTTTTCTTAAATTTTTTTTGTGTTTTCTTTTTCCCTTTTTCTCTGATCAGAAGTTACCTTATGAATGTTATACAGATGTGTAGATTAGAAAATTCTTATAATGAGTCAAAAGTTGACTAGAGGAGGATTGTGGAAATATTGATGCCTTGGAAAGGCTGAAGTTGCAGGGAAAGTATTAAGCAAGAGAGGCATGGTTTGAGAGTAGGGATTGAGGTGATTAACAGCATGGGTTGGAAGAACAATGATGAAGGAGAAGTAGCGAGGATATTGATTTAGTAAGTGAAAGGGCACTGAAAGAACGAAGTCTTAGAATATTAGAGAAAGAATTGATGGAAACATGACTTTTAATATTTTTTTGAATCAATCTTAATGATGTTTATTTTGCATCTAAAATAAGGAACCAAGTATAAGACTGCTTTGAAATCATAATCTGAACATTATTTTAAACATTTCACTAGCAAATCATCTGCTTTCTGTTTTACTATGCTGTTTTCTAACTTTGCTAAGATAATTGATTCTGTTACGTATTAGGACCTAAATTTTTTCCATAATTTTTAATTTTTTAAAATTAAAAACATTGTGATGTAATTCACATACAAGTCATCATTTTACAGAATATAACTCAATAGGTTTTAGTATATTCACAAGGTTGTGCAACTATCACCACTGTCTAATTCCAGAACATGGTTGTCACTCCAGAAAGAAAACTGGCCATTAGCAATCACTCACCATTATCAGTCACTCCCATTCCCGCTTCTCTTCAGCCTTTGGCAGTCACCAGTCTACTTTCTGTCTCTGTAGATTTGTCTACATGAAATCATACAGTATGCGGCCTTTCTGACTAGCTTTCATTCAGCATAATGTTTTCAAGGTTCATCCATGTTATAGCATGGCAGTACCTAATTTCTTTTTATTGCTTAATCATGAGACAGGAGAATTCCCTTGACCCCCTCATGGGACTTGTGATGGGGGTGTGGCCCACTTACTGGGCTGCTGCCGAGCTCACACC
Source organism: Symphalangus syndactylus (assembly GCF_028878055.3). NCBI lineage: Eukaryota > Metazoa > Chordata > Mammalia > Primates > Hylobatidae > Symphalangus > Symphalangus syndactylus. The sequence goes on from NC_072428.2 coordinate 123,378,049, forward strand.
TCTTGTGGAATGGGGAACATGCAGGCGAACGGGTGCCAGGGCTGGGACAAACGCTTTTGGGCTCCAGCCCCATGGCAGCGTCTAGGGGTGTGTTAAAATTAATGCTGTTTTAGCAGTTGCCATCTGTGGACAGCTAAGTGTTAACCAGCTCAGTGGAGAGTCAGGGTGACAGCCTCTTACACCCTGCCCTCTTGGTACCTGAGTCCTTGTCTAGCATCCAGGAAGAATCAGGTCACATGGACTTGAAGGATGTGGAGATTTTATTGAGTGATGGAAGTGGCTGTCAGCGGGATGGGGAGCTGGAAAGGAGATGGAGTGGGAAGAGGATCTTCCCTCATCTCCAACCGTCCCCAGCCGAACTCCTTTCGACATTCAGATGCTTCTCTTTTCTCCTTCTCTGCTGCAATGCTCTGTTCCTCTACCAATGGAGTTTGGGGTTTTTGTGGGTACAGGATGTGGGGCATGGCGGGCCAGGGTGGTTTTGGAAAAAGCAACATTTGAGTGGGAAAACAGGGATAACTCTTCTCATTTAGGGCCGTGGTTTCCAGGCTTGTGGGTGGGGCCTTTGCTGGGAAACTGCCCTCTTCTATCTAATATTTCCCTGCCTCCGGTCCATATCAATAATATTCCATTATATGGACATTTTGTTTATCCATTCATCAGTTGGTGGACATCTGGGTTGATTCCACATTTTGGCTGTTATTAATAATGCTGCTATAAAAATTTGTATGCAAGTCTTTCTGTGAATATTTGTTTACAATTTTACTATACCTAGGAATGGAATTGTTGGATCATATAGTAACTTTGTGTTTAACTTTTTGAGGAACTGCCAAACTGTTTTCCAAATTAGCTGTACCATTTTATATTCCACCACACATATTGGGCATATTATTTGAAATGTAACTGATATACTAAGAAAAAATAGGTTTACCCTTTCTGTCTTGCCTTTTGGACATCATATATACCGGAATGAGTTATTGTCTGATACTCTGAAAGGCCATAAAATTGTAGAGCTTGAGAGGTTGTAATGAATCCATCTTTCTACTGGAATGGAAAATCCCTGAGGTTTAGGCGCCTTGTCCATTTTGTTCACTTCTGTATCCACTCCACCTGTGTCAGCACTGTAAATACTAGGTGCTTAGCAAATGTTACTGAATAATGAATCTAATCAAACCCCTCTGTTTCATAATGAGAAAAATGATGCCCAGAGATGTCAGGTAACTTTCTAAAGGTCACTAAGGGATTTAATGATAGAATAAGGATTAGAATTCTGGTCCTGATTTCCTTGCCAAATTCTTGCCATCATAGTCATCTTGAATTCACTGGTCTTCCTGAACTTCATGGTCCATTGCTGACTTGATACAGAATTTTCTGACAGTTTTATAGCTGCGCTTTGGGGGTATATTGACATTTAATGAGTGTTTTTGTTCTTGTGAAGTCATTTACATGTTTACTGCTGAGGCTAGCATTCATAACAAGAAAAAAACATTTAAATAACTGCATTTTACCCAGGGAAGATAAATTACAGTTGCCTATCAATAAATAGATAACTTTAATTGCTGCCAAGATTATTAGATTGTGGAAGGCAATAAATTTGTACCCTCCCTTGTGAGTCACTTGCCTTAAAAAATTCACACCTAATTATCTGAAAGTGAGACAGGTTAGTACAGGTTTGCTATCTACTAGTATTCTTTCCTAATCACTCTTGCAGATGGAAGAATCCGTTTTATCAGCCTTTCCTCCTTATTCTGCTCTTCCAGAGTAATATATGTGTAAATTAAATGTAGCATAGCTTAAGTAAGCATAGATTACCCTGTATCTGAGGCATTGTTCTTAGAGCCACATTTGCATGTTAAGTAGAGTTGTGTGCCATGAGGGATAGGTTTATAGACCGGACCCGTAATGAAGTTGAGAATCATTGTGCAAAAGCTGTAGACTACAGGTAGACATCAAGAGCCTTTAAATGCAGAGAGCATATATTTCACTTCCTTTTGACAAAGACTTTATTTTATAAGGCTTTCTGGGAAACTGTGTGTTCAATTACCTCAGTAAAAAAACAAAACAAAACAAAACAAAACAAAAAAACAACTCATTCCAGGAAGCAGACTATTAAAATACTACTTGAAAGTACTGAGATTTTCCCCTTTTTGTAACTTTTGATCAACTGATTGATACCTGGTATTTAAAATAACACGTTTAAAAGATTCCTGAATTTTGTTGTATCTATGAGAGATACCCTAGGGAGGATCATAAGTCTACTATGATCATAATTGTGTTTCTGGTCTAGTCTATCCTTTTAGTGTTGGGAGTTGAGAATGGGAGAATATAAAAGAATTCTTTTGGTTCAGGTGAAAAAGGCATTTTTAGAGAGTTAGCATGGGATAGTCAGGAAAAAAAAAAACCAGGCTTTTATTTAGAAGATTTGTGTTCAAATTCTGGCTCTACATCTAATTAGTTATATGACTTTATTAACTTTACCAAGGCTCACTTTACTCATTTGTAAAATGTGGATAATAATAATAATTCCTACCTTACAGCATAGCTTTGTATTTGGTGAGCTAATGTATGGGACACATAGTAGGCATTTAATAGCTGTTAGTGAAATCTGAACCTGGGGTTCATTGGACCTTCTTAAGAAAACTTTGGTAAATAGATATATAAATATAAGTATCATATTTATGTAATATATGTATTCCTCTCCCCCCTTTATATCTGCATCCCATGTCTTGTTTCCAGTAGGATTTAACTGGTATGTGATTGACAAGTTAACTTTTAAATGTATGTAATAGCCAGAGCCTTTTAAAGTTACCTTAAAATGTTCACTGTAAAGCTTCGTTAATAGCTGCTCTAAATCTGTCAAGTGCTTTCCACTTTCTTCCAGCTTCTGCTAATGCCACTACTATTGCTTACTACATTATCCAAGTTGGAAACCTTGGTATGATCTTTCCTGCTTTCTCTTTTCTTTGTAATTCTGCTGTCTAGCAGGCTATTTCTATGCAAAACTAATACTGCATAAAATATCGTCGATGCCGATGTGTAAGGTAGACAGCTTAGCAAGTACATGGACTTGAAACACCAGAGTATGCTAAGCAGCACTCTATAGCTGTAGTGTATTACCCTTTGTCAACAGATTTCTGAGACATAAATGAAACTCCTAATCATGTCCGTTTATACAATATAATACCAATTTTACAGTTTTTTTCTGCTTAATTCTCATTCTTGTTTTCCAATGGTAGTATCAATGACAGAGTTCTGTAAAACTAGGACTGACTGACTTAGATGATGAGATCTTGTTATTCCATAAGCAGCAGGATACCAGATGTGGTAAACAAATAACCTCTAGCAGCCTGAATGGAAGGATGTGGTAGGTTGGATTATTGTTCAGCAAATATTCATTCCCTAATCCACCCCACTTCCAACAGCTCCCCACCCAACCAATGAGAGCAGTCTGTTTCCTCATCCAATTGCTATTGGACTTGGTCATGTGACTTGCTATAACCAATGGAATGTTAGCAAATATGCCACTAGCAAAGGCTTGAAATACGCTTGTGCAGTTGGAGTTGGTCTTTGCACTTCTATTGTTTGCCGTGAGAAGAACATGCTTCTAGTAGCTGCTAATTCAAGAAGGATGAAAAGCACTGGCTCTGGACCTGATCTGCAGCTTGGTACCAAGCCCAGTGTAGTCCAGCCTACAGCCAAGTCCCAGATAATGAGCATATGTGTGAGCAAGGAAGATATACTTGTTGTATGCTGCTGAATTTTGAGGTGGTTTGTTACTCAGTATTGTAGCGGTAGCCAACAAATACAAAAGGATACTTACTCATTTCTTTTAAAGACCTTTAGGCACTGTTTTGGAAGCTATAGCTTTCCATGTAGCATCAAGAACTTTATTGTTCAATGGCACCTATTTTAATGCCAGTTTTGTCTCTGGTTACTGGCAAAACTTTTCAGGATTGAAAGCTCAGTTTAAAGAAATGCTTACAATTCAGATGGAAAGAAGAGTGCTGGTTGACCCTGGCTATCTCCACAAACCTGTCTGTACTTGGAAGTTGTTTCTAGGAAAATATAATGGCCAGTGGCTCTTTTTTTTGTTGTTGGATCAGCTAGTTGTATGTCCTTAGTGGTACAAAGGGCAGTGAATACACAAAGATAGTATCTTTAATTATGGAAGGAGCCAATTAAAATTCCATTTTATCTTAAGAAGTAGACATGTAAAGGAATCTGGAGGAGGCCAAACGCCTCTTTAAAATAATGGTTGTCTTGGGTTAATTCCTTTACTGTGCCTTCAGCATCATCAGATGCCAATCCTACTGTGTAGGTTCATTTGCAAACAAAACTGATTAGAGACTGGAGGCTGTGTGCATGAGACTTCCCTAAAGCAGAGGTTTCAGAAACCTGCACATTGTTTAAACTGGTTACCCTCAGCACTACTTTTATTTATTTTCTCTCTACATGGGGGGAAGAAAGAAGGTTGTTTATTTCAAAGGGCATTAGAACCCATTCTTCAAAAGACAATACTGAAAAAGAGAAAAAAAGATATTGTGTAAAAGCTCAGAAGGTTTTCAGAATTTCCCTTTTTTGCCCATTATAAACATGATCTTTCCCTTTGCTCTGAGCTCCCCCCTCTGGCATTCATGGTATATTTCTCTTTCTGTTACTACAAACTTCAAAGCTCCCCTCCAAGTCGTTTTGCAAACCCTCCAGACTGTAAAGTAATGGTGGGGGCTGCTTTTATTTCCCAGAGTTTGTGGTGGGGGTGGATTGAGAAATGTAGAGGAACTGTTGGCAACATTTATTAACTTTTAATTTGGCACAGAAAAAATCGGAAACCAAGTACCATACACCATTGATGTTGCTTCAAAGATACTTTGAGCTTGTTTAACCATTTTTTTAAAGCTTGTGTGCCAGGACTGAAATGAGGTGCCTTTTACACAGACCTCAGGATTGTGTTGTCATAATAGATAAATCCATGTCTCTTTGTTTTTGTAATTAAAGCTTTATCCTTCCTCTTTTTTTTTTTGTCTTCAGTGGCTATCTTTGTTCTGATAGAGACCGATTGCTTTATTGTAAGTAAACTCCTAACTATTGTGTGATATTCTCTTTAAAAAGAAGACTGGTGATGCCCAATTTATTTAGCACCATCTAGGAATCTGATTTTCAGTGTGGCTTAATTTTCCAGAAAATAAAGTCTCTCCCCTTTAAGCATTAAAGATTGTATTTTAACATCTTTAATGGAAATTTTATAAAATACATTTCTCAGATTTGGTCCTTTTGTCACAATATACTGAGCACATTCAGACTTTTTCTGGTGACTGAAGGGCTGTCATTTTGAACCTGGTTAATCGATGCTTTGGTTGCACTTTTGCACCCTACCCTTTATTGAATGTGTTGTGATATGTCAGAGGTCATCTTGTCACATGTGAAGGCACGGACAACATTCCATTGTGCCGAACCAGTCCCAGACTTCCATTAAAAAAAAAAAATCATACTTGTTCACTCTTCATGCCCTCTGTCTTTTTTTCCCTTGCTTTTTGGGGGTAGGTTATCATGTCTAGCTATTGATCATGTCTGTTTCAGACAAGCTCCTCTTGCTAAGTTGCTCAACTATTGTGGTATAAGCTGCAAAGGCAGAGAACCAAGGTGATTAGAATTGTGTGTAGAATAAGTGACCAGAGAGCACTCTGTGGCGTCATGCACATGAATTCTCAGCTATGGATTGTATAACATGAGGACATTTTTTTGCCCCTGGAAATGTCCCTTTTTTCTTAATTTTCTCTTCCTTAGTTTCTGCTATTCTTAGTGGTGCAGGCTGCCAGGTAAATTAGATATTATTCTGTTAACAATGGCAGTCAAATGATACCTAAAACACCTTTATTGTAGAATTCTCTATCCTAGTCCCATCCATCTGTATTTGTGTTACTTAAGTTTTAGCTATTCCATGAAGATCCATTTCTGGGAAAATTGCTCCGTTATCTAGTGATCTGTTAATTTCTAGAAGTATCTGGGTTGAAGGTAAAGTTTTTGCTGTTTATTTTGCCACCTGGATTGTGCTGAATGGATAAGTGAATGAATAAATATGTTTCTTTTGATACTGAAGCAAGTGGGTTTTTTCTTTTTTTTTTGTGATTAAATATTTGGTTAGTTTTTTTTTTTTTTCCTCTTAATTTGTTCTTACTTGTCCTTTATTCCTTAGAGCCACATAAGGAAGGGCAGGGGGAAAGAATTTGAATTATCTCAGTGGTTTTTTTTTTTTTTTTTTTTTTTTTTAAGGAGATAGAATTTGCTCTTGCTATTCATTTCAAGAAATTGGTGATCTTGCGTCAGCCGGCTTGTTTTTGAAAGATGTTTTTCTTGGCATCCATACAAACTAACGATATGAACTGTATCAAACCCAGAGTGGCGTGGGCCTTGCCTGTATTGCCTTCTGACTTCTTCAGCTGCTGTGTCTGTACTTGCCCTCCTATGTGCCCTGAGCTCTGCCCTCTGACTGAGAAGATCTAGAATTTGACTGTCCTCTTTAGGCCAGAGCTATCATTACTCATATAAATGATATTCTTTTTGAGACAGCTTTCTCCTTTCGTCTTCATTTGGCATCAAAACTAATAAATGATGAAACTAACTTCCTTTCCAATAATTAGAACCTTTCTCTTTTTCTCTTTTTTGTCTCTCTTTTCCTGAGGGAAGGCAGTGTGGTGTTAAAAAAAAAACCCTAATGTTATTCATATCTTATGGGATATTCTACTGGCATAATACTTCTTTACTAAAGCCTAGAACCATAGACTTCAGTTTTGGGGACCTGATCAAAGAAATAAGACAGACCTATGAAATAGCCTCTTTAAGTATCATCATATACCCTTTGTGTATATGAGCCAGTGGCTTTCAATTTGATTTAATCAGTATGTGGTTATTAATGTGCACTATATGGAATGCACTGTGTTCTATGCAAAAAAAGAAAAATCCAAAAATGAAATCTTCATACCCTCCCCCTTTATTTTAGCTTGTAGGAAATGCATTTCTTCTATTTTGCTTGTGTTGATAATTACTTTAGAGTAACTTATGATCTTTGCTCATGAGCTTAGTGTCGATTTCCTCGAGGCATATCATTTTATATAAATTTGCCTGTTTGCCCTGTCTATAAATTGAGGATGAATTGATAAAAAAAAAAATACATCTGAGTGACTATGGATAGGTTTGTGTGGGAGTGTGTGAGGATGCGAGAAACTTCCGTGATTCATTAAGATATATTATGGTCATAGTAAAGGCTCATTTAAAAATTTCTCTTTATTTTTGATTTCATTTAAAATTTTGCATGTTATCCAAACATGTTAGAGGATTTCATTTTAAAGAAAGTACTGAAAATATTTGCCCAAATTAATATTCATGTTCTACTTTTTTTCTCTTATAGTTTCTCAAATTTACTATATTTGTGTTACTAGAATTTTTAGATTTTTATTCTGATTATGGCTTATGATTTAATTATCCACCAGATGTTTAAGTATTTTACCTTTTGCTATTATTTATGAGAGAAAAAAATGGACTGTAAGCTCCCTGTGGTACAATTTTCTGTTCAGAAGAAATGGAAAAGTTTGGTGGCATTCATTTTCTAGCTCACGGTCTTTTCCCATTTTTGATGATCTGGTGATCACTTACCGTTTGCTCTAAACTCCAGACTGATGCTGGACAATGAAGAAGAATGCCTCTGACCTCATGGAGCTCACATCTGGGTGGGAAAACAGTGCTACTGGTTTCACCACTAAATTTTTCCATAATATTTCTTTGTTACCATTTTAAGATTGATAGGATATTTTATTATCTAATCATTTTTCCACTTTACATCTTTTATTTCCCCGTTTTTCTGTGATGTTTCCGTAATGATTGTAAATGACTCCACAAGTGTGTGCATGAGTTCCCTTAAGCTCCTCTGCTTCCCATCATCCAGGCCTGCTGATTGGTATGAGTTCAGTATTGTCAAGTGTTCCCCATCTGCTTTTTGTCAGTCGCTATTTTTGCAAAGTCTTCATTCTCTGTAATTATACAAATATGTCTTTTTCATTTTTCTTGTCAAAGACAAATTAAAAAGAATTAGTTCAGTTTCTTAGCTAGTTTAGTCTTCATTAATTCCAAACCCCACTCCATTTTTAGCAGCATTTTTCTTTTCCTAGTCTTTGTCCTGCTTTTGGTAATTTTAAAAGCTCCTCTTCTCATGTCTGACTTATTTAAGTACAATGAATTAATTTGCTACCTCTGACTCTTTTCTATAAGTTTTAGCTAACTGTAACAAGATACTTTTTCACTTTTCTCCATATTTAGTTCAGATCTGTCTTTGTCTATAGATATTTGAAGAGTCATTTGTGAAACTACATTAGGTGTTTCTTGTTCATTATCATTTTCCCCAAGAGGAATTTTAATCCTATGTGTGTTAATTATTTAATTATCCTAATGATGTCTCATATGGTATCCCTGGCCTCTTGCACACTGATGGAATTAATCCCTTATCCCAAGTCTCCTCAGAGTTCCTGATTCTTTAATGTTTGTACATTTATATTTAAATAGTTCTTATATTAGTTTTTAAGTAACTTTCCCCTGGTTTTTCCTTGCCATCTTAATTTTGTCTCTTATTTCTCTAATGCCCTATGTTCTTTCGATTTAAATATTATGACATTAGTTTCTTCCTTTCTGTTGCCTCCAATGGGGGTTGTTATTATCTAATACACTCTGGTTTTCAAGCTTTAATAGCCTGAGAATCACCTGGAATGCTTGTTAAAAGTCCAGATTTCTGAGTCTTAGCCCCAGAAATTCTAATTCATTTGGTTTGTGAAGAGCCTAGATATGAAGAGCCAAACATCCCAAGAAGTTTTAATGAGGTGGTCTACTGAGGCAGTCCACTACGGCTACCACGTGCTAACTGCCATCCTTAATCGCGGCAGCCAGATTTTTCATCTCAGAACGTTTATAAAATGCCTGCTTTCTGTAAGGCACTGTGTTGGGCACTCAGAATATCGCAGTGAGCAAAATGGACATTGTTCCTGATCTTGCAGTGCTTATAGTATGTTGAATTGTTTTCCTCATCTCAAAAACTTGATTACCTGTTGCTTACAGATGACAGTAGGTCAGTTCATTAGTATTTTGCTGAGGTGCTGATAGAACATAAGAACAATGACTGGGAATCAGGAAATTTGACTTACAGGTTTGGTTTTACTTCTGCCTCTGTACACGTGTGTGTTTGCCTATGTGTGTATGTGTATGTGTGTGTTTCACTTGTAAAATGAAGGAGATTGGGTTGGATTACCACTGTTCTTTTCAGTCAGTATTTGAACCTCAGTTTTGGTTTCCATCTTCAAGATGTTACAGTTGTTTAAAGGAAATGTACCATATTTCATCAGTTCTTTTTTTTTTTTTTTTTTTTTTTTTTTGAGATGGAGTCTCGCTGTCTTGCCAGGCTGGAGTGCAGTGGGATGATCTCGGCTCACTGCAACCTCCGCCTCCTGGGTTCAAGTAGTAATTCTCCTGCCTCAGCCTCCCGAGTAGCTGGGATTACAGGCCCCCGCCACCACGCCCAGCTAATTTTTGTATTTTTAGTAGAGACGGGGTTTTATCATGTTGGCCAGGATGGTCTGGATCTCTTGACTTCATGATCCGTCTGCCTCGGCCTCCCAAAGTGCTTGGATTACAGGCGTGAGCCACCACACCCAGCCCATATTTCATCAGTTCCATTGTATCATCACTTATCAGACCCCTCCCAACTTCAGAGATGTTAAAATGTGAAATAATATGTATCATATATCCATGAAGTATAGTGTATGTATTTGTGTGTGAGTGTGTTCGTATTTGTGAGGATAATGATACCACACAAAGCTACCTTCTGACTACTGACACATGGTTACTTGGGACCAAAAAAGCTGTATCACTGGTCTGACACTCTGAAAGACTCAGGATTTATTAAGAGACATAAAGCCTGTAACACAAAAGAAGTAAAGATGTAGGAGGAGATTATCAGTCTCTCAGCCCAGATGACCCTTCTCATGTTTTCCCTGGAGCTGCCTCACTGTTGAATTGTGTAATGTGTAAAGATTCCTAACAACCAAGCCATCAGGGGGAGTATAACTCATTGGGTAACTCTTCCATCTATCACTCAGCTCTGACATCTCCAAAGAAACCAAACTCAGATGAGCACATTGCTTATTGTGAATTATAGCTTCTTTATTTTTTACTTTTTAATTCAATATATTCATTTAAAAGCATTAAAAAAATAAATTTAGTGATTAAATTGAATAATCACTTACTGGCAACCGTCTCCCACCCCCACAGGCACACACAGTTTAACCATTTCTGAGTCGAGGCCTTGCATATGTAACATTAACTACTGTTTACACTCTTCAGGAAGTTGTCATAGTTCTTGAACACTACAATGGCTTTCTTATTTCTCTTCATGTTCTCACTGGATCTGAGTCTTCCTGGGAGGGACAGTGGCTTATTCAGGGATTCAAAGGAAAGTAGGGTACTGGAATCAATTCTGCATTTTTGTAAAAGCTCTCATGCTGTTATTTTTCCCACTTTTATCTCCACCCCCCATTACCTGTTCAATTCTATCTTCCTTCCAAGTACTTTTAGCCTTAGAATTAACTTCTCATGCTACAGTTGGTCATCAGTGTTCATGATGTGACTGGAAATGTCAGAGACACTTGAACCAGAGCAACTCCATCTTGGGTAAGGGCTGGGTAAAATAAAGCTCAGACTTATTGAGCTGCATTTCCAGATGGTTTTAAGTCACAGGATGTGATAGGAGGTCAGCACAAGATACAGGTCATAAAGACCTTGTTGATAAAATAGGTTGCAGTAACGAAGCTGGGCAAACCTACTAAAACCAAGATGGCAATGGGAGTGACCTCTGGTGGTCCTCACTGCTACACTCCCACCAGCAATGTGACAGTTTACAAATGCCATGGCAATGCATTGTAACTTCCATAGAGGAAGTTACCCTATGTGGAAGTTACCCTAAAAGGGGGAGAGATGAATAATCTACCCCTTATTTAGCATACAATCAAGAAATAACCACGGAAGTGGGTAGCTATCAGCCCTTGGGGCTGCTCTGTGGAGTAGCCATTCTTTTATTCCTTTACTTTCTTAATAAAACTTGCTTTCACTTTACTCTGTGGACTCACCCTGAATTATTTCTTGTGTGAGATCCAAGAACCCTCTCTTGGGGTCTGGATCAGGACCCCTATCTGGTAACAGAAATATTTTAGTACTATTGGGAGATTTTGGCTGAGGTCTTCTGTTTCAGAAGTTGTAACATCAATAGCTAGTGGCAAATGCTAAATAAATGATACAGACTGTAAGTACCAGGGGAGTTACAGGAAAGTAGAGATCACTGAGTTGTTGGAAAATGCTTCAAGACAGGAGAGATATTTACAGCAAGTAAGATCTGGAGAAGCAGTACCAGAAAGAGAGTTAGGAAAGTACATGGAATATGGGGAGGGAAGGAATATAATGAAGGGACTAGCAGAAGGTATGCATGTAAGACGTGTGAAAGAAAATCCTGTTCAGGTAGGTTGGGACTGACTCATAGACGGCCTGGAAATTCCACCTGAAGATTTTCAGTTGCATATTTTATGGAGCAAGGGTTTCTAATTGTCTTTTTGCCTTGTTTTTGAGACATAGTCTCACTCTGTCACCCAGTCTGGAGAGCAGTGGTGTAATCTCGGCTCACTGCAGTCTCTGACTCCCAGATTCAAGTGATTCTCATGCCTCAGCCTCCCAAGTACTTGGGATTACAGATGTGTGCCACCATGCCTGGCTAATTTTTGAATTTTTTTTTTTGTAGAGATGTGGTTTCACCATGTGGCCAGGCTGGTCTTGAGCTCCTGGCCTCAAGCAATTCACCCACCTCGGCCTCCCAAAGTGCTGGGATTACAGGCATGAGCCAACATATGCCGCTGTGCCCAGCCTCTAGTTATCTTGAAGAGGTATATATTTATCACTTCCTCTAAGGTTCCAGTTATCTTCTAAGAGATATGGCTTGCAAATGATACAGTGGGGCTAATTTTGACTCACACTGTTAAGCCTGGGTGTGTGTGTGTGTGTATGTACACGCGCACGTGTGCGCATACCTATGTAAATACAACATCCCTACTGGTGCTTATTCCTGAGATGGGATTCCTTGAGCAGATTGGGGGACAGTGCTTTGCTGCTGGCTGGGTTCTCCTCCAGTGAATAATCCTGGAAGACTGTGAAATGAAATTCTGACCACTTGGTCATTCAGATCTACTGATAACTAATGATTGACCCACTTATAAGGCTTGCCATAAGCAATGGCAAACCATTAGAGGTTTTTTTTGTTAGCTTATTTTTTTGTGTATTATGTTTGTTTTCATGTATTTTTTTAATACCTGCAATTGATAGTTTGAAGTTATTGTTTTTGAAAGGATATACTGGACATAGCTGATGAATTAGAGGTGATAAAAACTTAAGTCAAATTAAAAAGACCCTTTTGAAAGTCTAGCGTGAAATGAGGGGAACAGAATAAGGACAATGAGAATAGAAAGAGGTGTTTATTAGGCAGTAGAAAGGATGAATTAGAAAATGATTAGAGGGAGAATTTATTCATTTATTAAACATTTATTGAAATTTATTGCACTGTGGAGATTTAAAGCTGAAAAAGCTGGATTCCACTTCAGAGAACCCCAATAGCGGGCAGTCTGACAAGTTAAGTAGTGATGGTATGCTGTGCTTAAGGATGAAACAGGCTGAAGCGCCCTTGAGGCATGAAGTCATGCCTCAGGCTATTGGGGATGGGGAATGGACTAGAGAAAAGCTTGTGGGGTGGTATTTGAGCCTATTTATAAGCAAAAAGAAAGGAACTAGTAGAGAAAAAGAGATTTGCATATGATCTGGGAGAGAGAAAGGATGATTAATAAAGTGAATTATGGAGGAGGTGGGAGTAGATGGATTTTGACCACAAAGAGAAGGGATTTGAAGGAATTGAAGATTTGCTGGATACTGAAGAGAGGAATGAATCAAAGATGACCAAGGAATCAGTTTTGTGTGTTTTGTGTGACTGAAAGAATGGTGGTCCTATTTGTAATAAAGAGAAGATGAATCTGTTTTTAAATACATTTGAGTTTGAGATAATGGGAGTCCAATAGGAGGCTTGTACTGAAGGTTGATAAGGTTGACCTGTGAAAGATGAGGGTGAACACCATTGACTACAGAGGAGTGTAATGACAATGTAATCTACAATACAAAGTGCCTCTATGCAGGACTTGGGTGTTTGTGAAGTAGTGGAGTGAGAAGCCCCAGTTGCTGTGACAGGAGCCAGGGAGTGAGATTTAGAACAGTTTATTTCCCCGTAGGGGTGGTGTTACAGCTGCTTTGTCTTCACATCTTCTTCCATAGTCACATTTGTCCAGGATCTCAGGCACAGGCATGGTTGTGGAGGCTGGACCTCACATGGGCAATAGAAGCACTATTAGACACAGAAATGTCCTTTTCAAGGCTGGGGTTGGGTTCCGAGAAGACCCTAGCAGGAGAGGCCCAGGGCAAGGGGAAAGATGAACAGCTGACACACCTGCCTCTTGGTAAAGTCTTTTGCGCAGTACAGAATGTGGGCCCATCTCTGCTTTCTCCACCAGAGAGCAGCTGGATAGCCTTGGATGGAGTAAGGAATCAGCCTATAGGTCTGTGAAATGCCTAATAGTTGTCCCTGAGTCTATTGTCACTTCAGTCTGGTGGTAGAAACTCAAATACCACAAACTCCTCATTGACTTTTCCCATGGTCAAGCACCGGGGTGCAGAATCCAGCAGATGCTTTGGGTGAGTGTTTGTCTCTGCGGCTCTACAGATTCACTTCCATGCAGGTTGTCTTGACCTCGCTAGGGGCATCAGTGGGTGGTGTGAGTGGCCTTTAGCAAAGGTTCTCCCATTTTCCTGGCTGTGATGAGGAGTCAGAACTAGTTACAGTATCTAAGGACCCCAGAGCTCCATCTTTTATATTCCCAGAAAGGTCATTTGGAAAACGCCCTCTCTCAAAGGGGCGTGTGGTGCTTAAGTGTTGTCTTCTATACACAAAAAGCTCAAACTGTATAAGAAGCACCTGTATTGGAAGATGATGCCCAGATAAGGAAAGCTTGGAATGTGGCCTTTATTTTGGCCATTGTGCCAGGCAGGACCAGGGACAAATGACAGACCCCAGGAACTATGTAGTTCAGGGAATTATGAGCATTTCCTATTCTCTTGGATCAGGAGACCTGGGTGTACTGATACCCTGGCCCAAAAGGTATGCTGAAAACCAGATCCTCATAAGAGTGGAGTGTAGCTCACTTTCTGATTGTGCACAGCCATGGGTTCAGTCTGAATGTTTCTTCAGGAGAAGCCAAATTATAAAGTCAGGCTGGCTGACCAAAGGAGTTTCAGTTCAAAGGGGCAAGAGAGATTCTGGATGAGAGCCAGCAGAATGGACCAAGGAGACCAGCAAATGAAGAATCGGAGCAGAGGGTAGCAAGTGGGGCTTGGTGTTTTCTCCAGGCTCTTTATTCTTTCTGAATCTCCCTCCTTCCATATGCTTCAATTTGGACACATACTTAGCTAGGTGGAGACTAACATTTATTAAGGATTGACTTTGTACCAGATAATGTTTTATGTGTTGGGGCCACAGCAATGAACAAGATAGAACAAGACAGACAGTCTTACAACCCCCTGCTTCCTGCCCCAGGGAGCTTATGTCTTAGTGGGCAGCTGGAGACGGTAAACTCCTACACACATAGGGTAATTCCTTACTGATGACTTCCTATGAAAAAGATACAATTAGAGAAACAGCACTGTAGGGTGTGATTTGTTCTGGAGGTGTTAAAGCTAGGGTGGTCAGCAAGCCTTCTTTGAAGAGATGGCATTTGGGTTGAGTCCTGAGTGATGAGAAGAGTGCACATTAAGATTGAGGGAAGGGAGAAGAAAATTGGGTCTTGTATTTTGGCTATGTTAAATTTGGGGTGCCTGTGGGACATGAGATCATGGGCAGGTTGGTCGGTGGTGTCAGCTTGTCAGTGTTCAGGTCAGAGGTCTGGATGACAGATTGCAGAGCCTTACCAGATAGATTGTATTTTAAAGTCACAGGACTGGATGAGATGGCATTTTCACACTTTTTTGGAGCTCTTTTTAATCATGTATATTTGCCTAGACATTAACAACACGTAAGATTCTTATTTTAAATAGAACAGATTTTTTTGTTGAATGAGGCAGAACTTTGGGGGCATGAATATCATTTTGTGTGTGTATGTTTTTTTCATGTTTCTGGACCGTATGTGTACTGATTGACAAGTTCCTCCTGTCATGTACTTGATGGCTAAAAGACAGCAATTCTCAAAGTTTTCAGCTTATATCCTGACAAATTGAAAATTTTCTAAACTCATTATAGAATCTACTCAAGTGTGCATATGCAGTCATAGGTTTCTGATCTTCAGATTTATTAAGAGTCCCTGAAATCTCTCTTAGTAAATATTGTGTTTGAAAGAGGTGGCTGGAACGCATGTCAAGTGCTTTATAGTTAACACACATCTGAGGTTCCAAAACTTGTGTGAGGTAGGAAGATGTTGTACTCTTTCCTTTGCAGTTGTGTAGGGTAGGACTTGGGAATATAAAGTGACTCTGATGGGAAAACACAACTCAAAATTGTTAGGACCAATCTTAGAATCCAAGGCTTTAATTTATATGCCAGGGTCTTTCCACTACTTCAGTGGTTCTCAGCCTTGGCCCCATGTTAGATTCATCTTGGGAAGTTACAAAATAAAATAAAACAAAAAGCCCAGCAACTGTTCCTCCACCTCAGAGGCCTGGACAGTTACTACAGGCAAACAAACAAACAAACAAACAAACAACCTCTCCTGGTGATTCCAATGTGCAGTGGTAGCTGTGAGTCTCTGCCCTATTCCACATTGCCTTACCAGGAGCTGCGTTATCTGGTGTGTTGTTACCCTGTAATCCCAGCAGTTTGGGAGGCTGAGGTGGGAGGATTGCTTGAGCCCAGGAGTTTAAGAACAGCCTGGGCAACATAGCAAGACCCCATCTCTACAAAAAATACACAGAAAAATTGGCCAGGCATGGTGGCGCATGCCTGCAGTCCCAGCTACTCAAAAGGCTGAGGTGGGAGAATCAACTGAGCCCAGGAGATTGAGATTGTAGTGAGCCGAGATTATACTACTGCACTTCAGCCTGGGTGACAGAATGGAACCCTGTCTTAAAAAAAAAAAAAAAAGATGACTGAGCCAACCAGGATACTTCTAATGCCCTTGTTAAGGAAGATCTCTTTTCTTTCTTTAAGTCTCAAGCAGAGTCCTTCCTCTTTCTTGTGACTGTTTCTCTTTCTGGTTGTGAGTTTGCAGGTATCACACTTTCTTTCTCTGGTATCAGTATTCTCTCTGCTTGTACATGAGACCAGTGAAGCTGGACTAACCCCTTTCTTTCCACAGCCTAATTTAATTACAACCAAAACCTGTCAATAAAACTGTTTTCTTATTTGCGAGGGAGACTTTATTCCATTTTTTGGATTGAGAGAGATGCTTTTTATTTTTTGCCCTACTCTGTGCTGTAAAATTATCTCTGGAGATTTGATCGTGTTTTTGAATGGTTATTCCTAGTTTTTAATGCAGGGCTGTCTGTAAAATGAGGATAGCTTCTTCTCTAGTTTGCTCGCTGTTAGCTAGTGAAAACATGCTGGCTTATAACTTGGCAAGATTACTCCGAGCTACTCAGGGCGCGGTCCTCAGTCCAGCGACCTGTCTGCTCACTATTACCCGTCCTTGATGAAATAAGTACAGAAATCGAGATGAAGCCATTAGAAACTCCTAGTGATTTGGAAAACATAACTTTAGATTTTGTTCATCTTTGTCTTTTTAAAAAATATACTTTTAATGTTTTATAAAGTATCAAAAACTGATGATCCTCATAGATAATTTCAGAAGCCATGGACTGGATCTCTGAATCCAGTAGTCACTGAGAGGACTAATAACTACCCCTGCTTTTTTCATGAGGAGAAATAATATTCTTGATTTGCGACTATTTTGAGGATGTAGAGTAACACACTGTAAGTGGTAAATTTCAAGTTCTGGCACTGGGCATTAGCCTAGAGCTTCGCTTTAATCTACAATATGCATTTCTCAACCTACTTCTGATACTTTGCCACCTGTCCTCTCTAGGCTGCAGTTTACATTTACAGATGTTTCTATAACCCTTTGAAGACTCAGGAACACTTTGGTTGGTTTTTAACCATAACTGAAGTAATAAAGGGGATAGATTTCAGTTTGCTTTGGCAGCTTTTGTTTTCAGTTTTGAGTGATTCTGACCAAGTCAACTCCACAGTTCATCATTTTATGTAGTCACTTGTATTTTGGCTGTAAACTAGTATGTTCTGTAAAGTACATCATTTTCTAAAGTACATTGAGGCATGAAAACATCAGTGTTAATCCTTTTCTGTTACACATTGTTTTAGGCAATCAAAGACTTCTGCTTGCTTTTTCCTAACTAGGATATATAGATCTTCTTACATATGAGAAATGAACATTGCTTCACTCTCTCGTCTTCTGTAGAGTCTACCAGGCAAGTGTTCCACTCCCTTTTTGTATATTATTATTCTTACTGTAAGAATAAGGCATGCTTATTATAGAAAATTTGGAAAATACAGAAAAGTGGAAGAGGAGAGTTAACTTTTTTATATTCCTATTACTTAGAGAGTTCACATTTTTATGTATTTCCTTCTTCAAATTTTGCTTCATTAAAAATTATAAAATTTTCAACATATTGGGAGTACAAAATTCTATGTGCTTATCTAAATAAGCTATTTTTTTGTTTATCAATAAATGTAGATATGTATATTATAAAAATGTTAAGAAAAAAATAGAGAAAACTTATAAAGAAGATTTAAAAATCACCCAGAATCCTTTATCCCAGGGATAATTTTTAACCTTCACTATATTTACTTACTTTTTTTATTGGATTCATATCATAATTATTTTTAAGTGTACCTAATACAGGCATTGTCACAGGTTATGGATGAGAGAAGAGTTAATGAAAAAACTAATGACTCAGGTCATTCAGTTTTGAGTTTCAAAGATGTGAAAAATTATTTCTGAAGTTCCTAAGCAAAAAATGTCTATTATGTTGTGATATGTAATTCTTCCCTTTAGAGAGAACGATGTACTTTTTATTTAGTAGTTGTCATGGAATATTGTCCCAAATGTGTTTAAAATAATTGAGTCACTATTAGTAAATGCTAGAAAGAACAACACTGCTGTTGTCTTAAGAGTTCAACTAAAATATTGTGACTGTGGGTTAAAAAGTAGAGGTGAGGGACAGAGCAGGAAAAAGCACAGTTCAGTGAAGCATTTCTGGGTCTCCTTTTGCCCTTGGGCTGTGGAGTGTGCCCCACTGCACTCAGTCTAGTTGGATAACTAATATCGGAGCTGGGAAACCCCACCAGTCCTATATATTGTGACTTCCTTATGCTTTCAATCCTAATTTTACTCATTCTTCATATGTTTTTTTTTTTTTTTTTTTTTTTTGAGACATGGTCTTGCCCTGTCACCCAGACTGGAGTACAGTGGTGCAATCATGGCTTACTGCAGCCTTGACCTCCTGGGCTTAAGCAGTCCTCTCACCTCAGCTACCTTAGCAGCTAGGACCACAGGCACACACCACCATGCCTGTCTAATTTGTAACTTTTTTTTTTTTTTGTAGAGACAGGGTCTCAGTATGTTGCCCAGACTGGTCTCAAACTCTGGGCCTCAAGTGATCTTGCCACTCCACCCATCCCAAAGTGCTGGGGTTATAGGCATGAGCCACCATGCCCAACCTAGAGCAGGTCTTAAGCCTCTTTCCTCCGCTTATGGTGGATAGAATTGTATCACCCCAAGAGATATGTTCAAATCCTGACGTCTGGTATATGTGAATGTGACCTTATTTAGAGATAGGGTCTTTGCAGATGCAGTCAAGTTAAGGTGAGGTCATACTGAATTAAATTGGCTCCCAATCTAATGACTAGTGACCTTATAGGAAGATGGAAATTTAGGCCAGGCATGGTGGCTCACACCTGTAATCCCAGCTCTTTGGGAGGCCGAGGTGGGTGGATCCCTTGAGGTCAAGAGTTCAAGACCAGCCTGGCCAACATGGTGAAACCCTGTCTCTACTAAAAATACAAAAATTAGCTGGGTGTGGTGGCACATGCCTGTAATCCCAGCTACTCAGTAGGAGGCTGAGGCATGAGAATTGCTTGAATCTGGGAGGTGGAGGTTGCAGTGAGCTGAGATCACACCACTGCACTCCAGCCTGGGTGACAGTGAGACTCTGTCTCAAAATAAATAAATAAATAAATAAATAAATAAAAAGAATATGGGAATTTGGTTACAGAGAAGACACACAATGAATGCCATGTAATGATGGAGGCAGAGATTAGAGTAAAACTTGTACATGCCATAGAACGCCAAGGATTGCTGGCTACCACCAGAAGCTAGGAAAAGGCAAGGAAGACTCCTCCCCTAGAGACCCCAGAGGGAGCATGACCCTGCCAACACCTTGATTTAAGATCTGCAGCTTCTAGAACTGCAAGAGAATACATTTCTGTTGTTTTAAGCCACCCAGTATGTGGTCATTTGTTACTGTAGCCCTGGGAAACTAACACACCTCTCAAGAACACCTATGTTCTGAACTCTCTCAAGTTTTTATTTTTGAGCTTTCTTAAATGCAAGGATAATTTCTTTTAATACACTGGTTTTTCTTTAAAAATCTATCAACATTGCTCCTTAGTCTTCTCTCATTTAGTGTTACAGGAAGTATATAGCTATCGTGATTTTTGTTCTTTTTATAAGTTCCTTATTCTATCTGTATCCAGATAAGTGTTATTTCATTGTTTTCCCTGCAAAATGCGGTAAACTCTTTTGTCTTACTCATGGTGTTTCTTTTCCCTAAAGCAAGAAAATACATTTGTGTGTGTGTGTGTGTGTGTGTGTGTGTGTGTGTACACATCTCTTTTTACAAACATTATTTCTGTAATTCTTGGATTGAATCCCTGTTCTGAAAAATTTATGTCTATCATCTCTCCTCAACCTTTTCAATCTTTATTATTGCTGTTTTTCCCATCTATATTTGGGAGTATTTCCCAATTTGTTTTCTGCATCTCTGATTTTATTTTATGGAATATCAATTGTTATTATCCTAGTTCCTTTCTCTTCTGAAGTTATAGCATTTTAACCTTCCTTACAATTCTTCTCTTTCCCTTGTCCCCTCTTTAAAAAAAGTCTTATCCTGGTGTCTTTTCCTTCCAGCCTGTTTTCTCTTTAAAGATTTCTTTTACTGTTGCAAGAGGCTATGTGTTCTTGTATGCTACTGAGCATGCCAGGATTTACTGAAAATTTCTTGTTTCTAGTTTTTGGGTTATTATTATCATTTTTTTTTTTTGAGACAGAGTCTTGCCCTGTTGCCCAGGCTGGAGCACAGTGCAGCTCACTGCAGTCTCAAACTCTTCGGCTCAAGCGATCCTCCTGCCTCAGTCTCCTGAGTAGTTGGGACTACAGGGGTGTGTCACCACACCCATTTAATTTTTATTTTTTGTAGAGATGGGGTTTTGCTTTCTTGCCCAGGCTGATCTTGAACTCCTGTCCTCAAGTGATCCTCCTGTTTTGGCCTCCCAAAGTACTGGGATTACAGGCATGAGCTACCATGCCATGTCTCTAATTTCTTGAAATGTATATTTTCCTCACTTTTTCTTTTCCCTGTTTACTCATTCTCAGATGAGAGGAAATCTACCTAGACCTTGTGTCTGCTGACTGTTGGAATATGAAGACTGCCTTTTAGCTTATTATTTAAACGCATGTGCTAATGAAATCATTTTCTGAGTTTTACTGCTAGTAATCAGTTTCATGTACACATAAGGCAGCTCAACTCCTTGTTACCATATGATGCAAATCTGTTTTTCTGAGATGGAACTTCAACCTGTATCACTATCTGGCTTCCTGAAACACAGAAAATAATAAATGAATTACTAAGGTAAACATAAATCATTTTCCATGATTATTTTTGTATTTACAGTATTTTACAAAAGATGATTCTCTTTGTCAGAACTCCATTATTAGTCCTCTCCACTTCTTAGTAGATTGTGTAATTTTAAGTTCTATTTATAATGGATGCAGGACAAGAAGTGTTCAGGTGGGATGGTGAATGGGAGGGCTAGCTGCCTCTCAGGCCAGCAACTATGCGGTCGTGAACGGTTGCTCACTTTGGTTTGGAGAGTATAGACAGCGCAAGAGTGAGAAAGGCTTTTTGTACCTACTTCCAAGTAAGCAGATTACTTTCCTTCCACTGATGCAACACAAACCATTCAGTGTACGCGTTAACTCTCTTCCGTTGACCTTGTATTTAGTGGAGATTGTTTAAAGATACTGGCTGTATTGTGTGTGGGTCCAGATTTTTTTTTGGCATTGTCAATCTTTTTTTTTTTTTTTATCTTTTGCATTCATAGATATTTGAATGGGTATGTGGGAGAGATCGTGTTGGGTATTACTAGCCAAATATCATTTTAATTTGAAAGTCTGACATTTGTTCCTCATTTCTACTTGTAGGTTTCCTATTGACTTGTAATTTAGGGCAATATCCTCTTTTGATCTTATTTTCTTTAGCTCTAAATGGGATTTCAAACTTAAATGTGCTTTGGTTAGCAGATTAACATAAATGTTTATTAATTCGGGTAATTTACTAATATTTTATTGTTAATATAAGAGAAAATTATTTCTCATATTCCTGAATGAATTTTTTTCTTTCATTTGTTTGATGGACTCAGTATTTAAAATTTTTTACTTTCTCTTTTATTTGTATATTTTCCTCTCTCATCCCCAGGCATATTTTATTTAAAAACCTTGAGTCAGAGAAAGAGTTACAGGGACTTATTTGGGGATTTGAGCTGATAGCCATCCATAGTTCACCCAGCTGAACTGCCGTCCGAGGAACACGATGAAATGGATTCTCAATTCTGATGTTTCTTCACTAAGGTCTCCAGCATGATGCTAGTTTCAAGTGTGTTGGTAGGGCAGACCTGCTCAGCCCATAGCTAATTGATATGATGGAAAGAGGTCAGTGATTTTGAGTTGGAAACACAGCTGCATGTCAGGATAATTACAGAGAAACCTGTTGCCTTGCTATTACTTTTTTTAAAAAATATTTTAATTGTAGTAGAAAACATAAAATTTACCATCTTAACCATTTTTAATTGTACAGTTCAGTAGTGTTAACTATATTCACATTAGTGTTACCTTTTATTGCCTTTACCTTTGAAAGCTTTTTGTCCTACTCAGAAGAGCTGAGGCTCTGATAATTAGCCTGATGCACTGTGAATTGTTGAACAGTCCAACTTTTCTCATGGAAGGAACCGAAGACAAAATGAGAGACTAAAAGCAGAGAGGAGGGAAGAGGAATACAGCTTAGATTAGAAATGGTCCCTACAGCAGCATTATTAGTAAATATCTCATTTCCTTGATTCCAAGACCCTATAAGATTAGGAAAAAAATGTAAAACTACCTTAAATGTATACATCTATCATAAGATAACTGTTGATTTTTGGATATGTGAAAAAATGTGAGCAAATGTATACCTTAGAATCTGAAAAATACCAGGAAGTCTCCCACATGATGATGAGAAGCAGCCAATGTTGTGTCTGAGGAGGAAGTTGGTGACCAGAGTAGAACAGTGCCACAGCACAGGCATCAAGAAGGGTCACAAGCCATATACCCCCAATAGCCTCTGCCATCCTCATGCTCCACCCAACCTTTAGCTCTCTGTGCATCTCGTATGTCCGGAATAGCTAATGCTCATCCATTCTAGATAGCAGTTTTATTTTTTCTATAAATGTTATTTTTAACTAAGTTGTTTGATTCTCTACCATTATGGATTGTTGAGAGCAGCTGACAGCCTGACAAATGTACCCTGTGGAACATGTGCTTAGCAGTGATGACAGAATAGCCAACAGAATGTTACATATGTAAACTACTCAGCTTTGTGTTCACTCTGGGCAAGTGAACAACATATGGACATTTGAAATATATGTGTGTTCAAAATTCTGTCATGTGAGATTAGTTGTGGAATTCGATAGTCCATTTTATATTTGTTTCCCTGTGAAAAGGGCCTTATAATGGCATCACCGGTTGTTCATTAATCTCCTTTCCCTTATGTAAAGCCTCCTTTTGTCCTCCCTCTGCCAGTCTGTAAGTTTATCATGACATTTATACATGGAATGGATTGTTACCTTTTCTGGGAGGAGAGTAAACCATAAATATGAACGAGGCATTAAAAGAGCTTAACATAAATCACTAAGAAAAATCTGTAGACTGTGAGAATATAAAAATCGCTGTGAATTATAGACAATACAGCAAGGTTATAGAAATCATTTTATGTAAAGGCAGACATGTATTTCTACTTCTCACAATAAGGCCCAGTGATTTTAATATCATTGGTTGGCCAGCGTCTATAGTAGGAATATAGGCGTGGAATATAGTAGAAAGTTCCATAGTGAAAATTCTGGGAGATCATTGGTAGCATGGAACAGTGATACTTTCTGTTGGAGATTGCATTTGCTTTATATTGTTATCAAAGTATCAAAAGAAATCTTTACATTTTCTTTCTATATTTGCTCTTGGATAATAGCATGCAGATTTATAATCATTTAAAGAATGAAAATCTGTATTGAAAAATTTAAACTTTTGTTTTAACTTAAACTGTCATTTCTCTTTAATTAGTGATTAACTTTCAGACTACTTTTTTACTATTATTATTATACTTTAGGTTTTAGGGTACATGTGCACAAAGTGCAGGTTTGTTACATATGTATCCATGTGCCATGTTGGTTTGCTGCACTCATTAACTTGTCATTTAGCATTAGGTATATCTCCTAATGCTGTCCCTCCCCCTTCCCCCCTCCCCCCTCCCCCCACCCCACAACAGTCCCCGGTGTGTGATGTTTCCCTTCCTGTGTCCATGAGTTCTCATTGTTCAATTCCCACCTATGAGTGAGAACATGCGGTGTTTGGTTTTTTGTCCTTGCAATAGTTTACTGAGAATGATGTTTTCCAGTTTCATCCATGTCCCTACAAAGGACATGAACTCATCATTTTTTATGGCTGCATAGTATTCCATGGTGTATATGTGCCATATTCTCTTAATCCAGTCTATCGTTGTTGGACATTTGGGTTGGTTCCAAGCAGACTACTTTTCTATAAAGCATCCAGAGACTCTCCTTAATTGTTTTTTTTCCTATTGTATCTACTTTAACAATATTTTCTAGGGAAAATTAATCATAAACATATAAGTTTATGTAAGTTTACATAACCTTATGCATACTTTTTAAGCATGTATTAAAGAGAGTATTCTTTTTACTAAAAGTGTCGTCTCTTGGTTAATTACTTCTGTTTTAATAAACAGATTATTGTTTGCTGAAGAAAGTTTTCTTTATAATATGTAACTCTTACACAGTTAAGAATTATATGTTATATGTTAAGTGCATAACTTCATTGTGACAGCCAGATGATTTTCTTTGTATATAAAAAATGCTTCATTCATGTCACTGGAATTAAGTCACCTCTATACATAATACAAGAGATAAAGAAGAAGTGTAAGACACAGTGTTGTTCTTAGATTGCTTCCTAGTTGAGATCAAACTAATATAATTTTAACAGCACTGGCATTTCAAGACAATTTATGATTAAGTTTTAAATTCTGTGATTCATATTTCTTTTAAATGTCAATCTTAAAGAAAATTAAAGACATGCTACTATTACAGTTTCACCCCTACTCACACATAACTAGACTGAAAACATTATAAATATTCAGTTTCCAGTAGATAAGGAAATCTTTTCCTTAATTCATTTCTGAAAGGACATCTTTTTCATACTGAAAGAACCTTTTGTTTTGTATTATATTTTAAATAATTTCTCCAACACTGCTTTCATTTATTTTATTTATTTTATTTTATTGAGACAAAGTCTTACTGTGTTGCCCAGGTTGGGGTGCAGTGGTGTGATCTTGGCTTACTGCAGCCATTGCCTCCTGGTGAAGCAATTCTTGTGCCTCAGCCTCCCGAGTAGCTGGGATTACAGTTGTGCGCCACCACGCCTTGCTGGTTTTTGTATTTTTAATAGAGATGGGGTTTCACCATGTTGTCCATGCAGGTCTCATACTCCTGGCCTCAAGTGATCTGCCCTCCTTGGCTTCCCAAAGTGTGGGGATTATAGGTGTGAGCCACCACGCCTGACCACTGCCTTCATTTCTTTTGAGGAGTAGCTTTGTTTCTTGTTAGGCAAAAGTTTATGAAACAAAATTTCTTCCTTGATAATAATAATAGAACTTATTTCTAAGATGGCAATATGTGATTATAGTAATCCTCCCTTATCCATGGAGGATATGTGCCAGGACCCCCAGTGGAGGCCTAAAACTGAAGATAGTACAGAACCACTCTGTATACTATGATTAAGTTATAGGCCAGGCACAGTGGCACATGTCTGTAATCCCAGCACTTTGGGTTGCTGAGGCAGGTGGATCACTTGAGCTCTGGAGTTCAATACAAGCCTGAGCAATGTGGTGAAAACCTATCTCTACAAAAAAATATAAAAATTAGCCATGCATGTTGGTCCCAGCTACTTGGGAGGCTGAGGTGGGAGGATCGCTTGATCCCGGGAGGTTGAGGCTGCAGTGAGTCAAGATTTCGCCATTGCAGTCCAGCCTGGGCAACAGAGTGAGACCCTGTCTCCAAAAAATATATATAAAGTAAATAAAAAGTTTAAGTTATAAATTAGAGTGAGAAATTAACAACAATAACTAATAATAGAACAATGATAGCAGTATACTGTTGTAAAAGTTATGTGAGTTATACTCTTTCTTAAGATATTTGAGGAAGGGATGAAGTGGGCCAGTACAAGATTTCATCACATTACTCAGAGCAGCATGCAATTAAAAACTTATTATTTCTGGAATTTTTCATTTAATTTTTTTGAACTGTGGTTGACTATGGGTAAGTAAAACCGTGGAAAGCAAAACCATGGGCCCAGGGGTTAGGGGAGGTGTGGATGGGACTACTATATTATTTAGTAGTAGTATTTTCTTATCAAATTTTATCTGACAAAGTTTAGGAATACCACCATCTAGATTTTAATCATAGATTTTCAGTTAAAATGTCATGGTTGATATATGAGACAAAATAAGTTTGTTTTCTAAATTTGTTACTTGTAGAATCTGTTTATTATAGAGAGTTCTAGGCTTCTTTGAAAGCTGCTATAGAGTTGATAAATCTGAAAATTCAAGTGGTAGCTAAGTATGTGAACCAATATCATGGATAAGGCTGAGCTAATGGTTGTCCAATGAATAAGTGCTGACTGGAGCTTTAAAACTGCATATATAATATGCATAATTGGCAGTCCATAGATTTATGGGTTTTAAGTTACTGCTATTTTGACTTAAAGATTGAACGATCTATCTGTAGTGATAGTGATGTTTAAAACATCACAAGTAACAGAACTTCTTTCAACATAAGCAGTGCAACTCTTGCCATGTCTATTGTATCCCAAATCATACACCTTTATTATTTTTTAACTGAGAATTATTGCAATAGGTTCACCCTCTGAGAAAATAAATTATAAGGAATAAATTATGTGAGCCGTTTGTCTCCTTCCACCTTGGAATAAGCCAGAATGTCTTTGGTTGATATGCTTCATTCTGTAATCAATATACATGTATTCTGCTTTTATTCATGGAGGCTATTATGTAAAGGTAAGTACATTTTTATCAGTTGAAGGTAAATGCAAAGGAGGCGAAAGCACCTCTGTTCCAGCCATTATCATTATCTATTATCATTAATGATCCTAATTTCTTCTTGCAAGTTACTGTAACTGAATCCTAGAATCACTGTATTTATAGGGATCACCAGATTCTAGAGAGGTCACCATGTGGCTGGAAAATATTTGGGTTTTAGTTTTATGTGCCCAGAAGAAAGAATGGCTGCACCAAGGTCAACAAAATGGGCAATAATTATATCTCCACTGTGTGAAAGTGCTGCAGTATCAGGAATTGTAAACTTTGTTGCCTTTATGGAGCACACTACCATAATTCACTTTCATGTGATCATATAATTGAATTGGCTTAGGAGGGAGAGAAACTTGAGATGGAACTCCCCTGGTAGTTTGGTAAATAACATTAAACCACATTCTGTACTATCTAATCAATGTCTGATGTGAGAAAACTTAGGAAACATCATGAATTGAACTCTGCAAACTCCCCTGAATGGTGTGGATAATCATCTTGAACTTGAAGGCAGTCTGAGCTCACTTTTGGGCTGCAGCTCCTGCCAGTATGGAATCAGGTATCACAGAGCCCAGGATGAAGGACATGATAAGTGGTTTGGAGAATTGAGTCACTCCACCCATCACCTAGGTGACGAAGATACTTGTGGTGTGTAGCACACAGAAAGCACTCATAAATGCTGTTTAAGCTAATAAGGGAAATTACAGGAATAGGCCATAGAATTTGAAGAAAACAGATAACACTTCAGGTTAATTTTATTTGCATGATTATTTGTATAAGCCAGCAGAGAAACTAAATGTAGTTCAATGGAATGCAAGACCACTGAAGAACACTGAGAGCTCCTTCAGAACATAAACTGTCTTATTCGTCTTTTCACGGGCAATACCTAACATAGTGCCCTGCATTCAATAAATGCTCGTCGAATGAACAGAAACTTTAGTGAAACGTTAATATTTGTGTTGGGCCTTGAAAGATGGTTGAATTTGATTTAGTGAAGGGAAATGACATGGCATTTCAGAATAGTAGGACTCCATGAATAAAGGCACAGATGTTGGAATGAGCTTATTTAATTTTCTGAGACACAGGAGAGGTCAGTCTGATGAGACGCCCATGGTGTATGTCGTGGTGGTAATGGTTGATAAGAGGTTGATATTGATTGAACACACACAAAAAGAGTCAGTGCAAGCTTCTTTGGGGAAATACAAAGGGATGAGACATTTTTCTACTGAGAAATTCTGTCTCACAGACTAGTCTCATAACTCCTGATCAATAGCCTTACTATAGGCTGTTGGTCTCGAAAGGGCACCAGCAAGAAGCAAGTGCAGTATGTAGCTCAGCACACCCATCTTCCTCAGGTAGCTCGCCATATTGAGTGCGATTATTTTCTCAATTAGGTTGCGTATCAAAATTTAATACTTGTTGGATTGAATCAAATTTAAAACTCTGAAATGCTATTCTCAGGAAGAGGGAACCTTTCTCCTTAGAGTTCGTGTATCCCATTGTCCTTGAGAGGCAACCAGGGACTCTGCCAGAAGGACTTCACAATCTGGCAGAGACATTTTCTGAAAATAATGATTTAAAAATTCTTCATTCTCTGCTTCCTCTTCTTTTTTCACCTTTAATTGAATATCCATTATATTGTATTACTTTTTCACTTATGGATTTCTTTAAACCTCAGGTATTTTGGTTAGTTCTGTGGCCAAATTTAATCATAATAGTACAGTAGTAGGTATAGCTTCAGTAATAATGCTAACAATCTATGCTTTTCTTCTAAAGTGTGCTGTTGGTACTTGAATTTAGCAGACACCGAATTTTTCTCAGACTTTTAGAAGAAATAAAAGAAGGAAGAATTAGAAGTATAATCAGAGACCAATAGTGGGGTTGACAGAAGGGTTGTTTTTCTTAATAAATGTATACCTAAAGAATAATTATTTTTACTGGCTAGATATCACACTACAAATATTTTCTGACTTTGAGTTCTATAGTTATTTTGTCTAGAGCACTACACAGCTATTCATCTCGTTCATTATTTTGCACTTATTGGTTGTTTTACCAGCTCCTCTGAAGCTGGAGAATCTGAGATTAAGTATTAGAGCTAGAATAAGGACCTGACTCTCGGGGTTGGGATTGTCATTTATCCTATTGCAGGATGCAAGCCCTCGCAAATTTTGTGAAGTGCACTCCAAAGACATGGTTTTGCTTTCAACTGTGATGACACTATAATTGATCAAATATATTCTTTCAAAGAATCATAAATTCTTATTGGAGTTTGAGGAGATGTCATATTCATTTGTCAACATGTCACTCCAGGGACACAGGTGCAGCAAATTTATGGAGGAAGCACCTTATGTTTCTCCTGAGTCACATAAATATGAAGCAAAATTGATTGAAAACGTGTGGTTTTAGATTACTCCTCATGTGGAGAGCAATTAAGATCTCGCTGTAAAGGCATTTCACTCTGCTTCTCAGGTTTTCTTGTAGCATAGGCAGAGATCAGGGCTGAGGGGACACCAGAGAAATTTTTGAAGACCTGATGGTGTCTTCTCAGAAAAGAATACGAAGACATTTTGCTGGCAGAGAGAATATTGCACATTTTTAGTCAAGTGCATGATTAACTTTGACATTTGGAAATGGAACTTCACGTAAAAATAAGTATGGTACTTCTGCATGTTTAATTAAGATGTTTAGTTCCTGTCAAGGCTGATAGCCCTCCCCCCACCCCCGCACCCCCCGCCCTGTGAAGGGCAATATATTCTCAACTTCTGAAATTTCAGAAACCTGTACTTAACCTTTAATTGTCACTCCATTTACATGGAAATCTGATTAACAACTTTTAAAGTTCATGAGCGCCTGGTAAATGCAATTAAGACCTTTTTGGAGTTTGTTATTAAGAGCTGGCATTTAAAGAAGACTAGGGCCTGGCTACTGTTGCTGTCTTCTCTGTAGCAGGATATCTTAAGCAATTAGCAGAGAACATGAGGTACATGAATTGTATGGTATTGCTTCGGCGTTAACATGGTTGGTATTTAAATAGCATGCTGTCTTTTTTCTTTTCTGTGGCTTGCTTTATGGTATGAGCGTGTTACTGAATGGTAGGGTAGAGCTGAGAATAATTAGGTAGAGCTGTGATGGTTTTCATAAGTACCAGAGTTAGGCACAGTTCCTCATCCCATTGGATGTTGTCTAGTTATGTTTACAAACACTCACTCTCATGTCATATGGAGTCAAGGCTAATCATCCTACTGTGATGAATTTATTGTATCCATCTCCTGGCTGTGGTTGTCTTTTTGAGAGTTAAAATTAAAAGATGTAGTTATTGGAGAGAAATGATCCAGGTATACAACTAATTTCTAATATCAGGCATGTGAGCTGTTCAGCCATTGCCCTTGCCTCATGGGGGCAGAAGGGGGGGTTAAGTTTGTTGGGGCAGACATGCGTAGTATAATTTACAAACTGAGATGTGCTGTGATAAATGGAAAATGGGGAGTAAATAGTTGAAAGACAGGATCTTATTGGATTATATGCTGCCAATCATACAGTGTGTTTTTCATTTACTGATAGAATTGGGCTGTTTGATGGATGCATATAATGCATTTCTTAGGTACTTTTTGTATGCAGGACACTGTGCTTATTAGAATTTGAGGGATGACGAGAAAAATAATGAAATGATAAATCAACAAAGACATCATTTAAATACATTGCATATGATTGTGCTATTAAAGAATACTTGAATCTACATATTTCTGTCCTTTTTGAAATTTTTATGAGTGTATATTGCTTTTAAATAAAAGATCAAAATAAAGAATTATTTGGGAAAAAAGAAATAGGAAAGCCAATGCAAAAGAATTAAATTGGATGCCAGGAATATCAGTGAAATAGTTCTCCATTTTTGTACACTAGAGCAGTGGTCCCCAACCTTTTTTGGCATCAGGGACTGGTTTCATGGAAGAGAGTTTTTCCATGTATGAAGGGTGGCGGGTGATGGTTTTGGAATGAAACTGTTCCACCTCACATCATCATATATTAGTTAGATTCTCGTAAGAAGCGCATGACCTAGATCCCTCACATGTGCAGTTCACAATAGGGTTCACACTCCTATGAAAATCTAATGCTGCTGACGGGAGGTGGAGCTCAGGTGATAATGCTTGCTCCCCTGCCGCTCACCTTCTGCTGTGTGGCCTGGTTCCTAACAGGCCATGGGCTGGTGCTGGTAACAGGCCATAGACTGGTAACTCTAGTGCACGGGAACCCTTGCGCTAGAGTTTTCATATTTACTATAAACTTACTTAAACCAGGAGTGCAGTTCGTTTGATTAACCTTTTAAATTTTAGTCTATCCTCAAGTGTAGTGCATAAATAAAATAGTTTAATTCCATGTTTTGAATTAACACATAACATTCAGTATAAATAATGTATAATAATCAAATACCTATTGTAGATGTGGAAATTATTTTTTGGCAACAAAACTGATAAAATAGTATTAGTTTTTGTTTAACCAAGCTGTCGACAGGTATTTTTCATTAGTTTAATAGCTTGCTCAAGGGACACACCCACCCACCTACACACACACCATCACCTTCAGACAGAAGAATTTTGCTTATTCCATAGACAGAATCTTTCTTGTAGATGCAAGAGTTGACGAAGTCAAGAAATTGGTGATATTAAGTTGTTCTTTCAGTCATAAAGCATTTTAATAAGATACTTCAGTGGAAATATCATTAGACATGAATTTTGTCTAATACATGCTGGTATTAGATAAAATGCCTTCTCCTCAAGTCATGTTAGGAGGTGAAGAGAGAAATACAGGAAAAGTTAAATATCGAGCAGTGTATGATTAATTGCCAAGTCCAAATAATCATCTGTGGGTCCTCTAGGAATTTAAAAGATAACTTTAGATAGATTGGTCAGAGAAGGTTTTGCGCATGGGTTAGAAGCTGAACTGGTCCTTGAAAGAAGGCTAGGATTTAGGTATTTTGGAAAGATCATTTTAGATAGGGATAATATGCATATATTCAGAACAGTGAGCACCTTACTGAATTTAACCACATTCTGAGGAGGCTTCGATGAATTTGGTTGAGATGTTCTTTGTGGACTCCTTAAAGAACAGAACCACTTTATTTGTCTCTGCATTCTGGTGCTTTGTATTCTCAGTGCTTCCAAACCCCCTTATCTGCTGGTCTTTACAATGTTCTCCTTAAATTCCAATGAGAAGGTACTTAACACAGTTCCTGGCACTTGGTAATTACAAAGTAAATGCTGGTTGAATCTGAATTTGCAATTGTTATCTCTAAAAATTCTATTTTGAATGAACTATAGGCAATTTTTTTATAAGTGTGTCAATATTTACATATTACAGATAAACAATATAAAAGCATCTTTAGTAACTGAACTGCTAATTGAAAATGCCGGGTCTTAGCCACTTAATTGAATAAACTGTCTCCAGAGAGTAATGTGGGTCTTTTCCAAGATGTATTAACTCTTTCAGGTCGTTAGGGTGGCACTTATCTCATTGGAGCAGAAATGTAATAAATGGTATTCCTATAATGTAAGTAAATTAATGTACCTCAAAAAGCCTGAAGTTTCACCATGGGTGTTGTAGTTGTACTCTAAGGAGCTCATCTGTGAATGTGAAACAGCAATAAGTAGCTGCTGTTTGGAGCATCTTGCTTTCAGTTTAGGTAACTTAAGACATTGTGCCTAGATGTTGACAGAGATACAAAGAAAAGACCTGGCTGACAGGCAGCAGAGAAGGCAAATAACTGCAAGATGAAATCCTTGAGAGATACAAACTGCTGTATGGGTTTTAATTAGAGTGAGATATCATAGTTGACAGTCGGGATAGATGGTAATCTCCCAGAAGACAGGCATCATGGCTTTTTTACACAATATGCTCATTCATGTTTATTCTCAGTATATAGACATGTATATGTATAAATATTAATATGAACAAATATATTTGTAAATATGAGTTGAATAAATCATAAACATATTTTACAATTTTCATATGTGTGCTTTTTTTCCTTGTGAGAATATGAAATAATAATGTCTGGCATTGATCTAAAGTGACTATAGTAAGTAGGTGAAAACCTGTTGTTTCCTAATTTTTTAATGATGGCCATTCTAACTGGTGTGAGATGGTATCTCACTGTGGTTTTGATTTGCATTTCTCTGATGGCCAGTGATGATGAGCATTTTTTCATGTGTTTTTTGGCTGCATAAATGTCTTCTTTTGAGAAGTGTCTGTTCATGTCCTTCGCCCACTTTTTGATGGGGTTGTTTGTTCTTTTCTTGTAAATTTGTTTGAGTTCATTGTAGATTCTGGATATCAGCCCTTTGTCAGATGAGTAGGTTGCAAAAATTTTCTCCCATTCTGTAGGTTGCCTGTTCACTCTGATGGTAGTTTCTTTTGCTGTGCGGAAGCTCTTTAGTTTAATTAGATCCCATTTGTCAATTTTGGCTTTTGTTGCCATTGCTTTTGGTGTTTTAGACATGAAGTCCTTGCCCACGCCTATGTCCTGAATGGTATTGCCTAGGTTTTCTTGTAGGATTTTAATGGTTTTAGGTCTGACATTTAAGTCTTTAATCCATCTTGAATTAATTTTTGTATAAGGTGTAAGGAAGGGATCCAGTTTCAGCTTTCTACATATGGCTAGCCAGTTTTCCCAGCACCATTTATTAAATAGGGAATCCTTTCCCCATCTCTTGTTTTTGTCAGGTTTGTCAAAGATCAAATAGTTGTAGATATGCGGCATCATCTCTGAGGGCTCTGTTCTGTTCCATTGATCTGTGTCTCTGTTGTGGTACCAGGATGTAGGTGAAAACCAGAAAAAAAACAGCATCTTTTAGAGATATATGCTAATCACTGGTTCCCTGTAACCTCAACTTGAGTGTCAGCCTACTGGTGGGGGATATTGACCTTTAGCTAGAAAAGAATATAAGAATGATTTATTCTACCCACCAGCATGTTACAGATTTACATCTGATGGGAAGATAGAGGCACATAGTTGTCATCATAGACCAAGGGGAAGTGACATAAAAAGACCAGTGCAAAAAGAACTTTCAGAAGAAGAAGGTAGAGATAACACCTCCATGAGAAGATAGAACTTCAAAGCTATAAGCCCCTCCTTGTGTTTCCTCATGCCTGGGGTTGGCTGCATCTCCATGCATGTAACTCTGATTAGTAACATCTGAATGGAGGAAAAGTAGTTTGCTAAAATCCATTAAATTCTACTTAGATTCACTTTCTTGATCGCATACCCCGAGCTTTAAAAAAAAATTTTTTATTTTTCCCTGGTACCTGATGTATAGCTAACATTCCCTGTACTTGATAAACGGAAGAGTAGTTAATGGCGGGAAAAAAAATTAGATAAATTTAGACATGATGGAAAGCCTTTGGGAGTTATTTAAGAAACAGGAAATAAAACTTTAGTTTAATCAACTGGTAATGATGTAAAAAGAACCAATAGGAACTCATCCTATAGAGGCTGATTGGGACTGTGTTGTGAGAGGCGCTGAATAATAATGAGAAGATAGAGGTTTATTTATTTTGAAGGCATGGAGGAAACCATTGAAGGACTTGTCAGAGGAATGAAAACATTGAGTTTAATCTGGTAGCAGGTTGTGGGATAGACTGTCATGAGATGCATAAGGCAGGATATGGCCAGTGGGAGACTTTTAATAATCTGCATGAAAGATAATGAGGACCTGATTTAGAAAGATGAGTATGGGAATGAAAATATTTAGAAGAGGGACTGGACATGAAATGTGTAGTATTAAATCTATAGGATTGGCAGGTGATTTGAAGAACAAGACTGAGAAGAGCCACAACTACACATTTTGATCCTAGGTGATCAGAAGAATGATGACATTAAGGAGCTCCCCCCCTTTGGTGCCCTTCCTCCCTTTGAGGAGAGGTGGTAGTAGAGAGTTTACCTGGTCAGGCTGAGTTTGTTGGACCCATGTTTTAGCATTTCCTAAACATCTGCTGTATTATTTTGACCTGCTTACTGTGATATGGATGTGAGAACCCAGACATTCTTGCAAGCTATGGCAGTGTATCTTTGGAGCTTGAGAGAAAGTATGAAGTAAGAGGGATAATTGGGAATCGTTGAAAATGTAGAAATAATAAAAATGGAAGAGAGCAGGAGCAAGGGTTAGGATATTTTACTTCCATGGTTTGACTGCTACATTTTACAGCCTAACTACTAATACTCAAGTAATAGTCTTAAGTATTAGTATTAGTTCTTACAGCCTAACTACTAATACTCAAGTAGTTAGGTTGTAAAATACAGTAATCAAACTCATTGAAGTGAAAGAAAACATTCCAAAAGTTTAGAGAATGAGTATTAGCAGAAGCCTGGATTTAGTGATTGAAATCTTTATTGTAGAGCAAAGGGGAAGAAGAAAGAAGGAGAAGAATGATAACTTTGAGGAGATGATGAAGATATATGGATAATTTCATTTACCCATTCATTCACTCATTTACACTTATAAAGCGATTGCTGTGCTTCAGGCAGTGTTCTAAGTGGAATAGTCATTTGACCCTGATGATAGTACTAGGGAATAGATAATATTATTTCTGTTTTACAGATGAGGAAACTGAGGTTCTGAGGCACAGAGAGGTAATATCATAGATATATAGTTACTGGAATATATTAGAAAAGAAACAGATTTCTGAGCCTTATCCTGAAAGATAATAATAGTCTGTTATGTACTAAGCATTTTATATGCATTATTAAAAAAATTCTCATTTAATTCTATGAAGTAGTTGTTTTTCTGTTTCCAACTTTTAAGTTCAAAGGTACATTTGCAGGATGTGCAGGTTTGTTACATAGGTAAACGTGTGCTTCTATGAAGTAGTTCTATTATTATCTTTTATTATTATTTTTATTTCACAGATGAGGGAAGTGAGGCTTAGAAAGATTAAGTTGACCAAGGTCACATAACTAATAAGTAGTAGAGTTGATTTCAAGCACAGACTTTCTGTGTTTTTATATGACTCTCTCATTTTGTAGTTCTAAGGCAGGCACATGAATTTCTATTTTAAAGGAGTTCTCCAAGTGATTCCTATGTGCAGACCAATCTTCCCAGAATCTTAGCACAAACTGAGAAGGAAGAGGTCTGTATTTTTTTGGAGGAGATAAAACATTGTGGACAGAGAGAACTCAAGAGTTGGTGACCTTATAAATGGAGTATTTCCTAAGGACACAGAATCCTAAAGAATAGTAGAGTGGAGGTTATCGGAATCAAGGAGACTGAGAAAGACTCTGTGATGATAGAAGGAGTCAGTATATTATGATGAAACATATTAGTCTTAAAACAGTAAAATTGTGTTAATTAATTAGTTAATTAATTACAGAATTAATTAACACAACCAGTAGCTGAAGTTTTTTTTGTTGGTTTTTTTTTTTTTTGGAGTTAGGGTCTCATTGTGTCACCCAGACTGGAGTGCAGTAGTGTAGTCATAGCTCACTGTAGTCTCAAACTCCTGGGCTCAAGGGATCTTCCTAGGTCAGCCTCCCAAGAGGCTGGGACTACAGGCACATACATGCCTGGCTAATTTTTAATTTTTTTTTGGTAGAGACAGGGCTTCACTACTGTTACCCAGGCTGGTCTTGAATTCCTGGCCTCAAGCAGTCCTCCCACCTTGGCCTCCCAAAGTGTTAGGATTATAGGCATGTGCCACTGCACCCAGCCTGAAGTTTTTGTAATGGTGTAAGACAATTCTAGAATTTGGTAGTCAAAGTTGAAGAGAAAAGGAGAGAAAGCAATGTAAATAGGTAGAATGAACTTTAAAATATGTTTAAATGAAATGGGCAGAGAATATATTGAAGCTATAGTTAGGAATATGCCTTTGGATGTTGAGACCATTTTTGTGTTGTCCCCTAGCATTGTCTCTTTTATTTGTCTTTGTTTTTTAAGAGTGAAAGTAGAAATAACAAACTATCAGAATACCATGAGGTCCAAAATACATGGAGGAAAAATTGACTGAAAGGAGTAGTGGAAAATTCAATAATTATGGTTAGTGATTTTTTAAATAATGAATACTCTTTTTTGATAATTAATAGAACAACTAGAAGAAAAT
This sequence comes from Symphalangus syndactylus, assembly GCF_028878055.3. NCBI lineage: Eukaryota > Metazoa > Chordata > Mammalia > Primates > Hylobatidae > Symphalangus > Symphalangus syndactylus. The sequence goes on from NC_072428.2 coordinate 123,414,949, forward strand.
ACAGAGAAGACTTGAGCAACACTATTAACCACCCTGATTTAAACTGATGTGTATGGTACACTCAACACCATCAGAATTCAGATGATCTCAAGGTCATATAGAATATTCTCCATGTGAGTCTATATGCTAGATCATCAAGTAAGTCTCAATACATTTAAAAGAATTGAAATCACACAAAGTATATCCTCTGACCACAACAGAATTAAACAAAAAAAGGGAAGAAATTTGGAGGTCCCCAAATATTTGGAAACAAGACAACAAACTTCTGAATATACTATGGGTAAAAGAAGAAAGACCTAAAATCAATAATCATATGCTTTCATCCCAAGAGCTAGAAAAAGGAGAAAACTCAGACGGGGGCAGTGGCTCACACCTATAATCCCAGCACTTTGGGAGGCTGAGGTGGGTGGATCACCTGAGGTCAGGAGTTCAAGATCAGCCTGGCCACCATGGTGAAACCCTGTCCCTACTAAAAATACAAAAAATTAGCTGGGCTTGGTGGTGGGCGTCTGTAATCCCAACTACTCAGGAGGTTGAGGCAGGAGAATCACTTGAACCCAGGAAGTGGAGGTTGCTCTGAGCTGAGATCATGCCATTGCCCTCCAGCCTGGGCAACAATAGTGAAATTCTGTCTAAAAAAAAAAAGGAGAAAACTCAAAGCCAAAGCATCAGAGGTCAGGAAATAATAAAGGTAAAGTGACAATCAATGAAATAAAAATCAGGATAACTGTAGGAAAAAACAGTGGAACCAAATAGATGTATTTTGAAAAGATCAAAAATTGATATATCTTTAGGTAGACCAACCAATTAAAAAAGAGAAGTCTAAAGAATACCAAAAGAGAGAAGTCTAAAGAATACCAAAATCAGGAAATGAAAGAGGAGATATAACTACAGACTCTACAGAAATTAAAAGGATTCTGAGACTACTATCATATGCCAGTCAGACGATGTAGATGAAACAGACCAATTTCTACAAAGACACAAAGTACCAAAACTGACTCAAGAAGAAATAGAAAATCTGAATTGTCCTATAACAAATAAATTAGTAATTAAAAATTTTCTTGCACGTACATAATTCACACAAATATTCCGTCAAACATTTAAAGATGAAATAATACCAATCCTTTGCAAACTCTTTCGGAAAATAGAGAAACAGTTTCCAATGCATCCTACTAGGCCAGTATTACCCTAATAACAAAGCCAAAGTATTATAGAAAACTGTAGAGCAGCCTTACAAACATAAGTGTAATAATGTTGAACAAAATATTAGCAAATTGAATGTATCGACATATAAACTGTATTATACCATGATTCATTGGGATTTATTTTAAAAGTCAATGTATTACCATAAAATAAAGAACCAAAGTCACATAATCATCTCAATAGATATAGAAAAGCACTTGACCTCCATTGATTATTTATTAAAAAAGGAAACATACTCAACCTAATAAAAGGCACTTGTGAAAAACCTGCAACTAGCATCATCAAGGAACTTTTTGACCTAATGCAAATTTATTAATTTATAGATCATGGAAATACCATCAATCTTAACCTATTCACATTATGTATTTCAAGTTCACGGGCGTATATTCCAAACAAAGTTTATTGTCGCCATGTGCTGTGAAACCCATTTTTCATGTATTCTTAATTATTGTTTATAGAACCATAATTTTTAAAATCCCTCAAATAAGCAATCTTTTAGCCATTGCTTTCTCCTTTTTTTTTTTATTTGCAGAATGACTGATTAAATTTTGTTCATTTTATTTTCTCTGCATTGACTCTTAAATTTGTCCTAATTGTATAATCTTATTGCCACTGCTTTAGTTTAAAACCTTTTAATTTTTTAAATTGAGCTGTCTTGGTAGGTTGTGAAGTTAGTAGTCAAGAAAATTGGGGCAGGACTCAGTGGCTCACACCTGTAATCCCAGCACTTTGGGAGGCTGAGGTGGGTGGATCACCAGGTCAGGAGATCGAGACCATCCTGGCTAACACGGTGAAACCCCATGTCTACCAAAAATACAAAAATTAGCCTAGTGTGGTGGCACACACCTGTAATCCCTGCCACTCGGGAGAGTGAAGCAGGAGAATCCCTTGAACCTGGGAGGCAGCGGATGCAGTGTGCCGAGATCGTGCCACTGCACTCCAGCCTGGACGACAGAGTGAGACTCCATCTTAAAAATAAATAAATAAATGAAAGAAAAGAAAGGAAAATTGGGTTCATAGTTGTACAGATTGAAATTTGTGCAAACCACTACTCCTGTTTTTATGAGACACCAGTATTCTGCAAAGACAGTAATTTTGGTATAAATGTCAATAGATTCATATTAGTATATACACATCAATCCATAGGTATCTTAGTGAAAGAAGAAATATTTAAGCTATTGTAAGGAAGATATATTAGATGCTATAAAGATATATTGCAAACTCATAGGGTAGAATATCTTTGACCTTATCAGCAACTGGATGTGAGACCTATAACACTATGGAAAACATTTAAAGGTTGCAATGTGCAAGTCTGTCTCCTCTGGGTTTCCTATTTCTCTCTCTGGCCAGTTAGTTCATTCTTTATTCTCCCTCTGCAGATTGACTTCTTTGATTTTTCTATCTGTAAAAGGTGGTTGCCCCAAAGAATTTACATCTGCTCCTTTACATGGCCAGTAGAGAATGTATTCCCCAACACATTCCTGAGAAAGATAATTTAACTGGCTAATTAGGGGTTGGTTGTCTCCCTGGTGGACATTTTGGCTGTGCTGAGAGGGTGGAATCACAGGTTATAAGCATGGCTACCAGAGTCAACTATGTGGTTGGGGAATAGTTCTTAGATGAGGAGAGGGTTTTGTAAGCTGAAAAGTTACCTGAAAGGGATCTACGACATCAAATACCTCAGAGAATCTGAGTGTTTAAATGAGTAGCTGGGATAAATGGAGAAGCTAAAGACAGAAGATGTGTTAATTCTAAGCCTGTGAATCTCATATTTCTTTAAAAAAAACCTCTGTATGTATAACCACAAACAGTTATAGGCAATACGTTAAAGGAGATTAAATGGTAAATGAGGAATTAATTCAGAATGATGTTACCAATGTTAGCAAGTTATAAATCTCAAAATTTTGGTCCTGCTTTAATATCATGAAATTGCTAAGTAACATTTTAGGAACTGCTAATCAAATATAGCAGAAGAGATGCCTAACCAACATAGTTTATATGTTCTTTAAAGCACTCTATATCTTTGTTTTGACCACAGAGCCATTCAACATAATAGGTTCTCAGAAAAAAACAGTGAATCATGATATCACTGGAATATGTAGACTTTCAAGTGCTTTCCACCTGTGTTGTTGTTGTTGTTTCTTGCCTTCAGTTTTTACAGATCATGACTTTTAAGTTGACACACCCATCAATTTTGACTTTTATTTTGGGGGCTCTTGATCAACAAGAAATAGAAATTCATGGTACTTAAAAATAGTAAAGAAATTAGTATCTAAGATATGAAGGAATTGAGAGCCAACAAGAATGTGGGATTATTTTCTGCACATTTTCTGTAGACAGAATGTATTCGGTATTGTAAGTAATACTCTTTGTTCCAGAATTTCAATCTTGGGTGATTTTCTTCAGGCAAATTTTATTCAGAATAGCTTGTTTACTTTTCAGAAAATTAAAATTTGAACCCATAGGTGTGTGCTTAGAATGTATACAATTTGGAAGGTGCAGTACATTATCCACCATGATGTGGAATCATCAATAAATTATATAGTTATATTTTAATACTAGGCATCTGATGTTTGTGTGAAGACTGTGTAGTAGAAGATTTAGCCCAATTCAAATAAATTTCAGGTATCCTAGAAATGAGGGCATTTTTGTTCTTTGAGATACTAAAAAATTCTGGCCGGGCATGCTGGCTCACGCCTGTAATCCTAGCACATTGGGAGGCTGAGGCAGGCAGATAACCTGAGATCAGGAGTTCAAGACCAGGCTGGCGAACATGGTGAAACCCAGTCTCTACTAAAAATACAAAAATTAGCTGGGTGTGGTGGCAGGTGCCTGTAATCCCTGCTACTCGGGAGGCTGAGGCAGGAGAATCGCTTGAACCTGGGAAGTGGAGGGTTGCAGTGAGCCTTGATTGCGCCATTGCACTCCAGCCTGGGGTACAAAAGCGAGACTTCTTCTCAAAAAAAAAAAAAAAAAAAAAAATAATCTTTACTAATTTGAATATCAAAATAAAACTTTACCTAAATTTAAAATAGTATTTTCCAGCTGGTGATGAATGGTATTAGACAAGAAAGGCAAACAATGAAGCAAACAAACACAAATTGCAAACATTTAGCCTGTGGTTAAAAATTACACCCATCCCTTTTCTTTTAAATTTTATTTGTATTATAGATTTTTGTACTGAGGATTAATTTACAGAGTTCACTCTACTTTGAAGATTTTTAATTTGCATATAACAACATATTCATTAAAGCTTCTTTATACTTTTTTAAAAAAGTTCAGCAATTTGTTGTATTTTTTTGATTTGCTGGTCTGTTGCATGGCCCTATGGTGGAAGTAAAGAAATTTAATGCTTTAAGGAGCATATAAATTGGGGATATCTTTTTTATTAAATAAGGACTAATAATATCAGGCAGTTTTTGATAAATACTTATTGAATGATGTAGAAAATGGGTGTTTTAGGAGTTCAGGAAAGGGTATAGCCAACTAGAGTGGCCTGGGAAGGGCTCCTTGAAGAAAAAACACTGGAATTATTCTTGGAAGTATTTGTTGGTATTTATTTAGGAGAGAAGGTAATCTAGATTAGGCCTTCTAGAAATGAGAATGCCCACATATATTCAGGGAAGAGTTAAATAATTTTGATTGCAGTGTTGGGTTTACGTTTGAGAGAATAAGATACGGTTGGAAGTATGTACTGAAGTCAGAATGTTGTGGATGATGAAAGGAGTAGCCTTCTGATGATAGCAGCAGTGTTTTAGGACTATCTGTTGATATTACGTGAGAAGGACTGGAAGGGTAACAGATGAGAGGCAGAAAATTAAATGAAAACTACATGAATTGAACTAAGTTGGTGGCTGTCAAAATGGACAGGAATGGGCAAACTCATACTTGAGGAACAGTCATTAATGATCTTGAGGACTAATTCCTTTATGGGCACAAAGGATGTGGGAATGTATCAAAAGATAGTTCTGAAGTTTTAAACCTGGAAAGTAGTGCAAATAAGAAACTACCAACAAACAAAAAGGAGACAGAAGGAATTAATGTTTTTATGGGAAGATGATTTAGGTTTCTGAGGAGTTGGTTTTCTTAGTGAAATATGTGAATATATATCAAGCATGCAGTCACAGATGTGGGACTGGAGCTCAGAGAAATGAGGAATAAATCACATTGTGATAAAGGGAACAGTAGATGTAAAGGCTACTTTTTAAAGTTTAGGACTCAAAGACAAAAGGAAAATAAGATTATAGATAGAGCGTAAGGACCAATGCAAGATTTTTGTTGAGAAAGTAGGAAAAGTGTGTGTTTGCAGATTGAAAGGATAAGTGGGTGTATAGGAATAGACTAACAATGCTGAGAGGTAACAATTAAGGAGACTTTACTGATGGTGAGAAAAAGAAAAATGATCTTAAAATACCTGTCTTTTGAGGTCACTATTTTATTATACAAGGCCTCAGTCATTGGATTCTAGGACAGCAAGTACCTCAAAAGAGTTACTTGGATTAGTGTATTTTCACACTTTGGTAGAAACATCACTCTGTCATGTTGATGTTAACCATCTGAAATATGAGTGAAACAATGCATTTATATACATCTTTCTGTGTTATATTAATTTGAAATTCTTTTCTGGTTTATCGTTCTTTTTTTGATCACAAATTGTTGAAAATCTTTTTGGCAGCAGTGCCAAATATACAGTATAATTTAGTCACTGAGTTGAGTTGTTACTCAAGACCCAACTCAATATTCTCCCTGACCATTGGGTAGTTTGGGTGCTGTATTAACAGAGATAGTATTTATCATTGTATTATTTCATCCACATACTGAATAATACTCTAGTGGCTTCATAAATAAATAAAAAATATTTACCAGTCTGTTGACATGTTTTGTACTTTCCAAGTGCAATCCTTATTGGACAGAAAATGAAATAAAGTACATTTACTGCCACCCGTAGACCTGTGCTTATTTGGGTGCTCTGGTGTTGGGTGCATATATATTTTCTATTGCTGTATTCTCTTGCAGAATTGACCCTTTTATTTTGTTTTTTTGTACAGTTTTTGACTTAGTCTATTTCGTCTGGTATCGGTATAGCAAATCCTACTCTGTTATGTGTTCCATTTGTATGGAATATCTTTTTCCATGTCTTTACTTTTATTCAGTGTGTCTTCATAGGCGAAGTGAGTTTCTTGAATGCACCATATTACTGGGTCTTTTTTTTTTTTTTTTTTAAAGACAGAGTCTTGCTTTGTTGCCCAGGCTGGAGTGCAGTGGCGTGATCTTGGCTCACTGCAAGCTCCACCTCCTGGGTTCACGCCATCCCCCTGCCTCAGCCTCCCGAGTAGCTGGGACTATAGGCACCCACTACCATGCCCAGCTAATTTTTTGTATTTTTAGCAGAGACAGGTTTCACTGTGTTAGCCAGGAGGCTCTCAATCTCCTGACCTTGTGATCTGACCGCCTCGGCCTCCTAAAGTCCCAAAGTGCTGGGATTACAGGTGTGAGCCACTGTGCCCGGCTTGGGTCTTGTTTTTTAATTCATTCAGCTTCTGTGTGTTTAATCAGGGAATTTAGTTCATTTACATTGTGTTAATATTGATAGGTAAGGACTTACTGCTGGCATTTTGTTACTTGTTTTCTAGTTGTTTTATAACTCTTCCTTCTTATTATCCTTTTTTGTGGTTACATGATCTCTCTGGTAGCATGTTTTGATTTGCTGCCTTTTGTTTTTAGTGTATCTGTTGTGGGTTTTTGCTTTGTGATAATTCTTAGATTTTAAATTGGATTGATTTTATAAGTAGAACCTGTTGGCAGTACTGGATTTTTTAAATTTTTTTTATTTTTTTGAGATGGAGTCTCACTCTGTCTCCCAGGCTGGAGGGCAGTGGCATGATCTCAGCTCACGGCAACCTCTGGTTCAAGTGATTCTTGTGCCTCAGCCTCTCAAGTAGCTGGGACTACAGGTGTGCACCATCATGCCCAGCCAATTTTTTTTTTTTTTGAAGTAGAGATGAGGTTTCACTATGTTGGTCAGGCTGGTCTCGAACTTCTGGCCTCAAGTGATCCTCCTACCTCAGCCTCCCAAAGTGCTGGGATTACAGGCATGAGCCACTGTGCCTAGCTAGTAGTTGATTTTTTAAAAAGCAGTTGCTTTTCTTGTGTTGAAGCTCTCAATATGAGTAGTGGCTATGGAAATTCTTTGCAGGTCAGGACTTCTTAGCTTCCTGTGGCCTTTCTATATCTCTTATTGGCAGGTTTGTTGTAGTATTTATCCACTATGTGTAATAGTGAGTGGTAAGCGCATGCCCTCCCTAGTTCACTAGGGATCACTTTACAGGTCTTGAACCTCTGTAAGCCCCATTTCTTTATCTATAATCTGTGAATTTATCTGATAAAATTTTGTGCTTTAAAAGAGATAATACATTTTACATGGATTAGCATGTTGCCTGCATCATAGTAAGCCCTCAGCAAATGTTATGGCATTGCTGCTAATGCTGCTGTAGTTCAGAATAATGAGGATTAAATTGTGATTAAAGAGGAATGTTGATTAACTCACTCAGCACAATATCTAGCACATAGTAGATATTCAATAACAACGTTCCTTTTACTCCCATGTTCAAATGCCCACCACACCTCTTCCCCATGAATAGGAACAAGTAGATGACTTACTAGCTATAATGAATCTTTTCTTAGATCCCCAGCTAGGAAAATGAATGACCAGGTTAATATACTCCTGAATGTTGGTTTTAGAATTAGATTTGCATGGTTTTAAAATAGTTTTTCTTAATAGCACATTAAAAATGTGTATATTAACATTAACTGGTTTATCTGGTTGTACAGATGCTGTTAACTGAGTACTTGGATATGAAAAATACTCGTACGGCCTCTGAACCATCAGCTCAACTAAGCTATGCCAGCACTGGACGAGAGTTTGCAGCCTTTTTTGCCAAGAAGAAACCTCAAAGGCCAAAAAATTCTCTTTTCAAGTAAGTATTATTCTGCTGTTAATAGATTTTAAGAATTGTTAGACTGAAGTAAGATGAGTTCTTACTTTATTAATAGCCATAACTTTCTCTAGCTTAAGTTGATTGAAGTAATTTAGAGGAAGTGAATAT